>NC_080176.1:24157538-24457538 GCF_950295315.1 Erinaceus europaeus | reverse complement strand
ACAGTGACATCACTAACAGCAACGATAATAACTACAACAATAAAGCAACAAGGGCAACACAAGGGAATAAATAAATAAAACCTTCATTTGATAGAACAGAGAGAAAGTGAGGGGGAGATCAAGAGGGAAGATAGACTTCTGCAGCACTGCTTCACCACTCGTGAAGCTTCCCCCCTGTAGATGGGGACTAGGGGCTGGAACCTGAGTGGTTGTGTGTAGTAATATGTGCATTTAACCAGGTACACCACCACTTGGCCCCCATAGATTGTTTTTCAATCATTAAAAATGCTTAACAACCAGTAGGGAAAGATAGACACAGGCAGGGGGTTTAGATTGACCTGGCAATGCTCATATCCAGCAGAGAAGCAACTACAGAAGCCAGACCTTCCACCTTCTGCACCCCAAAATGAATTTTGGTCCATATTCCCAGAGTGGGAGAAATGTTAGGGAAAGATGACCAGAGGGCTCTGAAACCCAATTTAGTCAGGACCCAGAGAGAGGAGAGGAAAAAAGTAAAGACATTTGGAAATAAGATGTGACTTAGAAAGGAAGAGAAGGCAGGACATAGAAAAAAATGGGGATGGACACACACACACACACACACACACACACACACACACACACACGGAATGGGGACATAAAACTCTGGTGGCTGGAACAGTGTGGAATTGTACCCGTTATTTTATTGTAAATCACAATAAAAAAGCATAAAAATGTTTTTAACAAGTAAAAAAAATGCAACATTTACAAGTTTTTTAGGGGCCAGGTGGTGGTGCACTTGGTTGAACACACATATTACAGTGCACAAGGACCCGGGTTCTAGACTCCATCTCCAGGAGGAAAGTTTCATGAGTGGTGAAGCAGTGGTGCAGGTGTCTCTCCCTCTTTATATCCCCTTTCCGCTTGATTTCTGGCTGTCTCTATCCAATAAATAAAGATTAAAAAGAAAGTTTTTTAGAGCAGCTAGTATTAATAATAGTGACTGTTTTCAAAGGAATGTGTTCTGAAAATTGAAAATAATTGTGCCAAATATATTTTATGTAAAGATTTGCTTATTGAAGAGGAAGAGATTCACATTACACACTTGCACACACACACACACACATGTGCAGCCAGTACAGGCAGCATCAGGGATTGAACTAAGGACCATAGGAATGCAAGTCTGATGCTGCACCAGTCGAGTGAGTCCCTGACCTCCCTTCCTTTTAAAGGGAAGGGCTAAAATAGCATCTAAAGACACAGGTCCATGTTTATGTATCTGCTCACATGGAAAATCACTGGATTCTAGAGGGTAAAATACTTTGCATGCTTTGTAAATATGAATAAATTAATTTTCCCAGAGAATGTTTTGATACTGAGACACCTTCTCTCCTTCCTTCCTCCCTCCCTTCCTTCTTTCCTTCCTTCCATATGCTATCAAAGTGAACCCAAAGGATTCTTTTCAGATTCAGTAAACTGGCCATCCTCATATATGGCTACTTTCTATAGTCAATTCTTTGAAAGACTAGGGTTTTTATTCTCTGTAATTATGTTGGTTGATATCATTTATTTGGAATGTCATTTGGGGTTATGTCAGACCTATTTTTATAAAAAACTTATCCTGAAGTGGGGGTAAAATGCTAACTTGCGTAAGTCACTAAAAATAACCTGGCATTTCCCCCAAGTAACAATCAATATGTTTATTTTTGAATGTCATTAAGGACCTGCTTACTAATTGTATTAATATCTAAAAAGAAATATTGTTATCAGTCCCCATGAAAAGTAGAAAAAGTTGGGATACATGCAATGTTCTTTTTCTTTTTATCAATGTTCTTTTTTAGGATTATGCTGAATTTAACTGAATTAAATTTCTTTCTTCCTTTTTTTTTTTTTTTTTTTTTGCCTCCAGGGTTATTGCTGGGGCTTGGTGGCTGCACTACAGATCCACTGCTCCTGGAGGCCATTTTTTCCCTTTTGTTGCCCTTGTTTTTTTTATCGTTGTTGTTATTGTTGTTACTGCTGTCGTTGTTGGCTAGGATAGAGAGAATTAGAGACAGGAGAGGAAGACAGAGAGGAGGAGAGAAAGATAGACACCTGCAGACCTGCTTCACCACTTGTGAAGCGACCCCTTGTAGGTGGGGAGCCGGGGGCTCGAATGGGGATCCTTACACTAGTCCTTGCGCTTGGCACCATATGCACTTAACCCGCTGTGGTACTGCCCAGCCCCCTGAATTAAATTTCTACAGATTACCTACAGATATAGATCTGAAAATCGCTTACTGCCTTTCCATACAGGACAGTGATGCTGACACGTTGTACCTGCAACTACTTTAGTCCCCAAGCACACATTTTTTTAACTGGAACCGAGACTCAAAACCAGGCTTAAAAGGCTTATTTTTTTTCCTTGTGTGTATTTTTACTTTTTGGTTAAGAATAGCATACACTTTTCTTTAATCTTTATTTTTTTGCCACCAGGGTTATTTATCACTGGTGCTCAGTGCCTGCACACAAAACAAACAACAAAAAAGTACTTCTGGTTGCCATTTTTCCTCCCTCCCTTCCTTCCTTCCTTCTTTCCCTCCCTTCCTCCCTCTCTCCCTCCCTCCCTCTCTCTTTATCTCTTTCTTTCTTCTTGTTTTCTTACAGTGAGACAGGAGAGAGAACTGCAGCACTGCTCCACTGCTTGTGAAGCTTATAGGGACTGCAGATAGGGACTGGGGGCTTGAACCATATGCTTTACAGTAACCAATAGAGTGCCTACATTTGTGGGACATTGTTTTAACTCCTCTTAGGCTTCATAGTGAGTAATCTACACTCACAAAATTAGACACATTTTTGTATTTTCATTACGGAGACCAGAGCTCCGCTCAACTCTGGCATAAGTGGTATCAGGGACTGAACCTGGGACCTCAAGTGTGTAATCTAGTGCACAACACTGTCTTATCATTCCCATTCTCCCCCAACCCCTACCTGGTTAGTAATGAGAAGCCAGAGACGAAAAGGAAAAAGGAGCAACTGGAAGGCCAGCCCGAGGCCCTTTTTTTTCTTTGCTTTCCCCCTTTCTCCTCCAAGGCCCACAGGTGGGCTCTAGCCCGCTAGCCAGGTATACTTAAAATGTAAATACCTTCCCTTTGTATTTGGTTTGGATTCTTTCTGGGATCTTAGCACTCCTGGGTGTTTTTTCCGATGTAGGAAGGGAGGAGGAAAAAGGTCCATAGCATTGAAGCTTCCTCCAGTGCAGTGAGGGCTGGGCTCAAAGCTTGGTCATGCACACAGCAAGCAGCGCACTCACATTAGTCAAGTGAGCTATTCTGTGGGCCCTAAACTTTATTTATTTAAAGATTTATTTAGGGGCCAGCAGGTGGCACACTGGGTTAAGCACACATGGCGTGAAGTGCAAGGACCAGTGTAAGGATCCCAGTTTGAGCCCACAGCTCCCTACCTACAGCAGGGGGGCCGCTTCAAAAGCGGTGAAGCAGGTCTGCAGGTGTCTATCTTTCTCTCTGTCTTCCCCTCCTCTCTTGATTTCTTTCTGTTCTATTTAACAATAATAACAGCAATAAAAATAACAAGGGCAACAAAAAAATGGGAAAAAATGGCCTCCAGGAGCAGTGGATTCATAGTGCAGGTACCTAGCCCTAGCTATAACCCTAGAGGCAAAAAAAAAGAAGTCCTAAGTTTGATCCCCAGCATTGTATGTGCCAGATGATGTTCTGATTCTCTCTCTCTCGTAAATATATATTAAAGATTTATTTATGGGGCCAGGCAGTGGCACATCCTGTTAAGTGCACACATTATAGTTTGTGATGACCCAGGTTCAAGCTCCTGGTCCCCACCTGCAGGTGGAAAGTTTCATGAGTAGTGAAGCAGGGCTGCAGGTATCTCTGTCTCTCTCCTTCTCTGTCTCCCCCTCCCGTCTTAATTTCTCTCTGTTTCTATCCAATAATAAATAAAGTACTAAAAAAATAGACTTATTCATTGCTGAGAGAGAATGTGATGCCAGAGACTGAACTCAGGATCTTATGCTCCCAGGTCCAATATTCCAGCCACTCTGCCCCCCGCCCCAACCCAGGCCCCTTTAGTTATGCAAGGTTAGAAATGTGACATTCCTCTTCTCCCTCAAACACACTTAAAAAATTTTTTTTTGTTATATTTATTTTCCCTTTTGTTGCCCTTGTTGTTTTTTACTGTTGTTGTTATTGATGTCATCGTAGTTGGATAGGACAGAGAGAAATAGAGGAGGGGAAGACAGAGAGAGAGGGAGATAAAGACAGATACCTGCAGACCTGCTTCACTGCCTGTGAAGCATCTCCCCTGTAGGTGGGGAGCCCAGGGCTTGAACCGGGATCCTTACGCCGGTCCTTGGTGCTTTGCGCCGCGTGCGCTTAACCTGCTGCGCCACTGCCCGACTCCCCCAAACATACTTTATAGACATATGAAGCCCAACATGTCTTGATTACTCAGACACCTTTTGTCTTCCGTCTTTCTCACTTCATGACATCCACCCACTTGCTCAGGTTGCTTAGCCGTCTTCATATCCAGTTCATCCTCCAGCCACTCCTTTCTGCCTCTACACTAGATCTGGAGTGTGTCTCCTCTTCCTACCCAATTGCCCCACCATCCTGCTTCATCTCTTGCTTGGACACCTTCTTTATTTGAATATTTCCTGTTGCCAAAACAGTCATGCTGTAGTACTAGTATTTTCTCTGTTGCAGAGAGAATAATCATAAAGGCACTCATTACTGAAGTCCAGATGGAAAGAGGGTTCTTGCCAACATTGCCTCTCTCCTGCCCAGTAAGCTTCTTCTCTGTTCAGTGTCCCAGCCCCTGGTGTTAGCTTTGGGAGCTTTAGGTGGGGACAGTCAAATCAAGTCATCTTTGTCAGGGTAACATTGATGCCAATTGCAGGATGGCCAGTGGCAAATTTAATTGTGCACAGTGGTGAAGAGAGACCAGGAAGCCAAATCAGTGATTTGAAAAGTGTGGGGAATGGGAAATCCATTGTCATTAATCAAGCACATTAGCTTCTGTATAGAAACAGTGCATTGGTTAACCTGGGTAACTCATGATTTCATCTCCCTCTGTGACCTTTCCCCAGAGATGCTTTGGTCCCGGTCTGCCTCATATTAGTGACACCAAAGCCATAATATCCTCTTTAATTCTTCTCTCTTATCCTCAAATACCCAAGTTTTTTTTTTTTTTTTTTTTTGGCTCCAGCTGGGACTTGGTGCCAGCACTACGAATCTATTGCTCGTGGACATTCCCCCTGCCCCCATTTTATTGGATAGGACAGAGAGAAATTGAGAGAGAAGAGGGAGATAGGGAGAGAGAAAGATAAATGCCTGCAGACCTGCTTCACTGCTTGTGAAGTGCCCTCCTTCACATGGGGTGCTGTGGGCTCGAACCCGGATCCTTGCGTGGGTCCTTGTGCTTAGTACTATGTGTGCTTAACTGGGTGCACCACCACCTGGCCCCCAGTACCTGAATCTTTTGTACTTCTCTTCCTTCTCACCACTGGCACCCTGTCCTAGGCATCGTCAGCTCTCACTGGGTCTCCCTGCTTCTGTGTGTATACACACAGAGAACATGGCTTGCTGTTATTTTATCAGCTGAATTTGTGTAACTGGTATCTCAGATCAGTGGTTCTCAACTGGGGCACTTTGAACCCCTTACCCAAGGAACATGCTTTTGAAGGAGCTACTGACATGTAGTGAGTAGGGGCCTGGCATGTTAGCTATGTCCTCATGCACAGGGCAGACTCCATAACAAAGAAGTATCCTGTCCAGTGTGCCAGTCCTGATGGAGAAACTCTGATCCAGATCAGAAATCGAGTGTCACTAATACGTGGAATGCTCAGCAAGCTCCCTCACTATTTCTATCACCCCTCCCCCAGGATAATCATTGTCCCTGCTTTAGATTTCATATTGGTGTAATCCTACAGTATGTACTTTGTGTGACTGTAATATTTGTGAGTTCATTGGTTTTCTACCACTCATCTTCTGCTGTACGGGATTTCATCTGTTAGTATGCCATAATTTTCTCCCTTACCAGTCGATGGGCAGCTTCTAGTCTTTTCTCTTCTGCATAGTGCTGCTGGGACATCCATGTCTTTGTCTTGGTGGATAATATTTGTTTTCTGGCTATGTGCTGAGGAATGGAATTGCTGGGTCACAGAGGAGGCATATGTTCACTTTAACAGAACTGCCAGCACTTTTCCAAAGTGCTTATGCCAGTTTACACTCCCACCAGCCATATCTGGGAGTTCCAGGTGCTCCATGTCCTTGCCAACCCTGGAGCTTTCTCTCTCTTTCATTTTAACAACTTTGGTGGGTGTGATTTGCTATCATTCTGGGTCTCGCTTTCAACTTTTCTCCATTCCATACCTTAAGCAGGAGCCTTAGATATCTTTTATTTTGAAGTTCAATTTTGAAGTCATTCTGGATTCACAGGAAGTTACAAAGAAACATACCATGGGGTTTGTGTGCTCTTCACCCAGCCTTCCCACTTTTAACATCCCCAGAACTGACATCAGATCAAAATGAGGAAATTGATGGTGGTATAGTTCACAAGGCTTACTTGAATTTCAGTGTGTGTATGTGTGTGATTCTGTGCAGTTTTATCACTTTTGTACATTAGATAAATCAAGGTCTGTAAATTTACAAATTAAGATTTATAAAGCTTTGTAAATCAAGATTCAGAACAGTACTGCTCTCACAGACTCTGTTGTGTATTTACAGCCACCCCTACCTGTGTCCTGGACCCTTTCCTTGGCAATCACTAATCTATTAGCACAAAATCTTGTAAGTGTAAATCGACTCATGTCATGTCCAGTGGGGTCCTCCTCTGGTTCTCCCCATATGTGTTTCACCTCTTCACGTCACCCACTCTGTTCTCTGGACTGCAGCCACTCAGTTGACACCTTCTCCTGATGACTTCTTTCAGTTTTGAATCAACAATTTTAACTGATTTTTTAAAAAGCAGAGATATGTTTTTAGAAATTTCAGTTATGTTTGTTACAGAAATTGATAGGGAAGGGGTTATAGGGAGAGAGAGAGCCTCATGAAGTACTGCCTCACCACTCAAGAAGCTTTAACCCTGCAGGCGGGGTTGGGAGACGTCAACCTGGGTCCTTGTGTGTTGTATGTAACGTGTGCTCTCAACGAGATATACCAACACCCAGCCCCCTAATTTCACTTGATTTTTTTTTTCCTTTCTTTCCTTCTTCCTTTTTTTATTTTTTAATTTTTCCCCCCCCATGAAACTGAACATCCACTCTTACCCTCTACCCAGGGTTTTTATTTTGGCGCCCTACTACGAATTTAGTCAGATCCTGCTTTGAGTTTCCCTTTCTGTTATTCTTCTTCCTTTCTTTCTTGCATTTTGCCAGAGCACTGCTTAGCTGTGGCATATGGTGGTGTGGGGGATTAAACCTGGAACCTGGGAGCCTCAGTCATGAGAGTCGCTTTGCATAGCTATTATGCTATCTCCCACACCCTGATTTTTTCTTTTAAATGTTCTCTTCCCAGTGGCTCATTCCCTCAGTTGAAAGGTTTTGTCTGTTTGGTATAACATGGGTCATATATATGTCTATCAGGCTGTTGTGGCTGGGACAGTGGGATATACTCAGCTTTATGGCTCATCTTGGAATTTAGTAAGGGTGTTATTCCCACCCAATAAACAGGACAGGGACTGTGGGGTGAACAGGAAGACAAATGCTAGGAAGACAGGTAGTATTAGAAGCCTTCCATGACATGTGACTTGTCTGTACTAACACAAGGATAGTGATTTAATCAACCTGAGGAATAAAGAATGTCTTCTTTTGAAGTAGTGTGGAGCCAAAGATCTGCTTTGTTTAAAAAAAAAATTGGCTAGGAATAAGGAAAGATGACTTTATATAAGTTAACCTCAGCAACTTTTTTGACCAGAGTAAATTAAACCTGAGACCTTGGAGCCTCGGTATGAAAATCTTTTGCATAACTACTGTGCTATCTCCCAAGCCCTCTTTTTTTGTGTTTTTTTTTTCTTTTTTTGGTTTTTCCTTTTTGTTGCCCTTGTTGTTTTTTATCGTTTTACTTATTATTATTGTTGTTATTGATGTCGTTGTTGTTGGATAGGACAGAGAGAAATTGAGAGAGAAGGGGAAGACGGGAGAGAAAGACACCTGCAGACCTGCTTCGCCGCCTGTGAAATGACTCCCCTGCAGATGGGGAGCTGAGGGCTTGAACTGGGACCCTTACGCCGGTCCTTGTGCTTTGTGCCACATGCACTTAACCTGCTGTGCCACCACCCAACCCCCACCCCCTTTTAAAATCTTTATTATTTTGTCCTTTTGAGTAGAATTTTGCTCATCTTTGGCTCCTAGTGGTCCAGGGATTGTTGTAGTAACTGTTGAAACAAATTTCAGTGGTCCGGGAGGTGGTGCAGTGATAAAGCTTTGGACTTTCAAGCATGAGGTCCTGAGTTTGATCACTGGCAGCACATGTGCCAGAGTGATGTCTGGTTCTTTCTCTGTCCTCCTGTCTTCCTCATTAATAAATAAATAAATAAATAAAATCTTTAAAAAAATTCACCGTTGATTTGCGAAGTATTTCTGGACTGTTGTGTATGGTTGCTACATGTAGGACTATTTCAATGCTGTTTTTTAAGTTTTTTTTTTAAATACTGATTTGATAGTGACAGCCAGAAATCGAGAGGGGAGGGGGAAATAGGGAGAGAGACAGACACCTGCAGTCCTGCTTTACCACTTATAAAGCTTTCCCCCTGCAGGTGGGGACCCCTGGCTCAAGCCTGGGTCCTTGTACACTGTAATGTGCACTCAACCAGGTGTGTCACTGCCCGGCCCCCCTCAATGCTATGTCGCAAACGAAGTTCAGGAATGGATTGTAGGTTTCACTTTTTCTTTTTTCTTCTTCTTTTTTTTTTTGCCTCATTTCTCTAGAGTTAGTAAGGTTCTTTTAAGAAAGAAAAACATAAGGGCCAGGTGGTGGTGCACCTGGTTGAGTACACACACATTACAGAGCAAGTCCTCAATCCCCACCTGCAAGGGGAAGCTTTAGGAGCAGTGAAACAATGTGGCAAGTATCTCTTTCTTTCTCCTTCTCTGTCTCCCTCTTCCTTTTCAATTTCTCTGTCTCCAAAGTAAATAAATATATCTTAGAAAAGAAAAATGTGTTATCTGTCAATTGAATTCGTGGGATGAAAAGAAATTTGAAATTAGAGCATGATGTAACATAAGACAAATGATGACTACTAACCTTTCCCTATAATAAAGGCTTTGAATAAATATATCCCTGCTTAATATTTGGAACTCTGCATTTTCACTTCTTTGTCTATGATAAACATCTTTGAAGATGCTTCGTTGAGCTTTGGACCGTGGTCCTTGGGATGCTTGGCGCTCAGACCCACTGTGTTTTTTCTGTGGAGTCAGTGAGATGCGTGGTTAAGGGCTGGACAAGTGCCCTCAGGTCTTCGATTCTTCAGTTATAAAAACAGGGCAAAGTGGAGCCACCTTGAGGGCTGTGGGCATAGAATGAGGTCACCCCAGACAACACCTAGTACACAGAGTGTTCAGTACATGGTAGCTAGTGCTGTCATAGTCAAACTCCAGCGAACACTAGATGACTTTGATGGAAAGTCACACATCATTTCATGTACAGAACAAATACTGGCGACAGTGACATGACTGTGATGTCAGCCAGTGCACAACAGCATCTTGATAGCGGTGCTCGGTGGCATTAAGGCTGCCTCTGACTTGAGAGTCCTGGAAACTGTTGGCATACGCACAGATCAGTGCCGTCTGTCTTCAGTTTGAACACAGCCCAATGTGAGCTAAAGTTTCTTTTCATTTTTTGTTTTTTATCTTAAGCTTACCATGGGTTTAGATTCCTGGTGCAGCGTTGGCAATTTAATAATTACTGATTCATTCTGTTAGGCTCAATAATGGGTTTTGTAAGATCCAGGATAGGCCTGGAGACTGGTTATTTGCTTTGTTTAGTGACTAAGAGAGAAAATTGAAAAGTTTTTGGAAATTACTGACAGTGGTTGAATAAATCTATTCGGAAGCCAAAGGTGGGTGAAATGATAAGTGCCCAGAACCTTTGAGGACAATCCAAATGGTTGACAGGAAGCTTGCTTAGGATAACACCTCTTATCTGCCGGCCCAGGGAAGGCCGCTTGTGGCAGTGGATTCTTCACTGGAGTCCCATACCTGTGGGTGTTGCATTGTAGCTCTTGAGCAACAGTAAGATGAGAGTGAATTGTAGGTGTCCTTTTGGCGACGTGACCCTTGACTTCATCAGGTGAACGGCGGCAGCAGGGTTCTGCCATTGTCTAAGACAAGCTCTGGGACACGCTGTTGGGTAACCTTGTCATCCGTCTGGCTGCTGCCGCCTCATACACCTGGATGGAAATGCTTAAACATACTAGCGTTGGAGCATGGAGAAGGCTGTGTGCCTACATTCCACATTCTGATGTGGTAGCAGTGTGGTTCTCTCTCTCTAAAGTGTTTTATTGATTTTATTTTAAAGAGAGAGAGAGAGAGACACCAGAGCACTTTTCAGCTCTGGCTTATGGTGGTGCTGGGGATTGATCTGGAATCTCACTGCCTCAGGCATGGAAGGTTTTTTTTTTTTAATGAGAGGGATAGGGGAGAGAGAGAGTGAAAAGGAGAGAATGATGAGAACACACTAGATATCACTGGTGCATGTGTTGCCAGGGATTGAACTCAGGACCTCATGCTTGAGAGTCCATTGTTTTATCCACTGTGCCACCTCCCAGACCATAGGCATGGAAGTCTTTTGCAGAACCATTATGCTGTCTCCCCAGCTCTGTTGTCTTCTTTTTGGAAACCCAGGAGGGGCTGTTTTCTCTATTTTGTTTGGAATTCAGCTTAGCAGTTAAAAGGCGTTTTTTATTTTCAGAAAGGATTTTCACTTGAGAAAATGGTACCTGCACTGAAATAATGACAACACAGTATTTCTAAAAGTAGACTGTTCATTGACTAAGTATTCTCTCTCATCACCTATGCAGCAGTGATGCTTATATTGAGAGCAAGCCGGGCCAGGATCTTGGCAGCCTTTACAGAGGATATGGTTATGTCAGTGTTACTCTAGGTGTTTAATTTCAGGCAGTATGAGTCAAGGACTTGGTGTTTCTTATATAAGAATAGATTGGACTTAATTCAGAAAAAGAATCCAGCTCATTAATTTGAAGTGTGTACATCACTACTTGATTATTTTAGAGTTTTAAAATAGATAATTTTTGCATATTATATAAAAGCATATCCATTAAAAATGTCTCCCTTTCTGCTTGTCAACCGCCCTGTCTCCAGAGCAGGAACCAGGTTCTCCAACATTCTTCCAAAGATGTCCTTCCCTCCCTCCTCCTCTCTTGCTCTTTAACACAGATTGGTAGCACACTGTGCACAGCTGCATACCCTGCGCTCTCTCCTGACAGAGACAGGGTGCTCTGCTTCTGTGTCTCCAGAGCTGCTTGAAGATGTCCATGTACCCTTCAGCGTCTCCCATCCACCGGACACCTAGGTGGGCCTCCAGCTGTTTCTGGCTCTTGAAGTGGGAGAGATGATTAACACCCTGGGAGGAGGGAGGGGACTGAAGCTGGGAGAGACTGTCTGCCCTGGGGCCCCCTGAACCCAGCCGGGGTCCCAAAATGATGCCTCTCCCCACATCAGCCTGTGCTGATGTGAAGTGATAGCCGGGAGTGAACCTGCCAGGTTTGTTAGCTTTTACATCTTCTTGCCCTCTCCTAATTGATGTGGCCGATTTCTTAACAGCTGTGAAATGCACAACATTTGAATGGTACTACTCTGCTAGTTTGTTAAAGGGCAAAAGGGCACTCAATGAAGAAAAAGATAATTTAAATTAAATCCCAGAGAAACATTTTACACCAGTGTGTAATTATTACACAGATGCAGCATACCTTTCTGTATAGCTTTTTTAAAGGACTATTGAAAAGCATATTGAAAAGCATAAAGGAGAATATATGAGTTCTTGGGTTTGAACTGTGGCACTCAAAGAAAAAGATACAGGGAGTTGGGTGGTGGTGCAGTGGGTTAAGCACACATGGCACTTAACCCTGGTTCGAGCCCCCAGCTCCCCACTTGCAGGGAAGTCGCTTCACAAGCGGTGAAGCAGGTTTGCTGGTGTCTGTCTTTCTCTCCCCCTCTCTATCTTCCCCTCCTCTCTCCATTTCTCTCTGTCCTATCCAACAATAACGACATCAATAACCACAACAATATTAAACAACAAGGGCAACAAAAGGGAACATAAATAAATATATTAAAAAAATTAAATAAAAAAGAAAAAGATATAAAAGAGAAATAAGCACTTCTTTCTTTCTTTCTTTCTTTTTTTTTTTTAATTTATTTATTCCCTTTTGTTGCCCTTGTTGTTTTATCGTTGTAGCTATTATTGTTGTTGTCGTTGTTGGATAGGACAGAGAGAAATGGAGAGAGGAGGGGAAGATAGAGAGGGGGAGAGTAAGACAGACACCTGCAGACCTGCTTCACCGCCTGTGAAGCGACTCCCCTGCAGGTGGTGAGCCGGGGTTCGAACCGGGATCCTTAGGCTGGTCCTTGTGCTTTGCGCCACGTGCGCTTAACCCGCTGCGCTACAGCCCGACTCCCTCTTTCTTTTTTTTTTTAAAGAATTTATTTATTCATGAGAATGATAGGAGGAGAGAAAGAACCAGACATCACTCTGGTACATGTGCTGCCGGGGGTTGAACTTGGGACCTCAAGGTTGAGAATCCAGTGTTTTATCCTGTGCCACCTCTGGACCACACACTTTATTAATCTAAAAAGGCTTGATTCTTTAACATTATGACTCATAGTATTTTTTTTTTTGTATTAGAATACTATTTTTTATACTGCACCAAAGAATAAACCCAGGGACTCAAGTATGCCGGATGCCAGCCCTGGTGTTGCCACCTTCTGTCCGTGGGGAGGACCAGAAGGTAGGAAGAGTGTGTGCTTGGGGTCATTGAGCAGTCCAAGGCCTGACAGGATAAGTACGGCCCCTTCACAGAGTAACAGACTGTTCCACTGCTGTGCTTGTTCCTATGCCCGGTGTGCCTTTTATTGAGTAACTACTATGTGCTGGTTTGGCAAGTCCGTGGACATCAGAAGAGGAGAGACCTGAGGAACTCCTGCTGTTTGCTACCTGCTCTGCATGTTGTTGCAAAGCTACCATCAGATCCTAGCTTGGCTCTTGGGAAAATATTCCAACTAGAGGCAATTGGATCTCTGTATAAATGCTACCGGTACTTAGTGATGTTGGACAGCTTGGTAAAATGTAGCCCCAGATCAAGCAAGTTGACTGGAATAATTCTTTGGGGTACTGTTCTGTCCTCTGGCTTTTTCCCTTTTCTCTTTAGGACTAGAATTACAGTATGGGTCAGGGTCAGGCTTGGGTTGAAACCAGGGTTCACACTAGTCTGCGTAACTCCAGCATTGAGACTGAGTTGTGGGGAGTTGTAGGGTAGGACTGACTTGGATTTTGCATCCAGCTTTGCTGCCCAAGGCCTGGAAGGACTTTGGGGCAGGAATCATAAGCTGTTTGCCAAAAGGTTGAGACTTGTACTGTTTGCCAAGCATCCTCGCAGTCAGACACTTTGCATGAGTTTTCATGTCGACCTCTGTTCTGTAAGTTTAAGAGGTAGGTACAGTCCCTGGCCTCATTTGGGAGACTGGAGGCCCTGTCCTGGTTCTGGCTCATCCCAGTGGTCTCAGGCCAAGCAGGCGGCTCATCTTCAAGCCTCAGACAACCCCAGGCTTTGGCAAGTTGCTGGGAATGATTGGAATGAATGAAGTTCCTCAGCCCCCAGCTGCTGCCTGGTGTCTGGCAGAACTGGTTTCTCTGAGAGCACCTTGGTGGTGGACTCACATTGATCCACTTTGTGTTGGTGGTTAGTGTCTTTCTGTAGAAGCTGATTTAAATATTGCTCCTGAGTCTAGTTCTCTTTTGTCTCCAGATTACTCTTTCCACTTGACACCATTCAATTTGAGTCCCCCACCCCCATCCTAGAATTCAGTCACTTCAAGGGTGGCAACATAGAGAGAAATGGCCCTAGCGGCCCTATGACTCAGACAATTAGCAGTGCAGAGAGTGGCTGTTCTCCCTGGATCTCTAATCCCCCGACCCCTTTTGCTCTGGGCAAAGATCTGACTTTCTATTTAGAATCATGAGGCTTATTGTCACTTTGAGAGAGCATTTTGTGGTTCCACATTCATCAGCCTTTGATCTCATAAACCAAGTTTATGATTATAACACTGGTGGTTGTCCGAAAAGCACAAGAGAGATCATGCAAAAATCATGACTATATGAAAAATATGGACTATTGATATCGGCGTGATTGAGTCAGCCTTTTTGTTGTAGAACAGGGCCCAGAACACTCACACTCAGAAGCACTGAAGCTCATCGCGTCTGGTGTCATTGTTGACTACAGCATGAGCAACTCCCTAGGTGGCATCAGCGAGTGGCCCCAGGTGGCTGCTCCCTTGCTCTCACAGGAGGCAGACATGGTGGGAGCATGCGTGGACTGGAGTTTTCCCCTGAAGTTGGAGGCGCTTGTCTTGGGGTGTGGTGCTTCCCTCCACCGTTTGTCTAGCTCCTAGACTGCTATGATTTTATCTCTCAGCAGTGTTCCAGGAGGTTTTCGTGAAAGTGTAAAACTGCCTGAACCGCCTACCAAACTAAGTTTGCAATGACCTCTTGGGACGGGACAAAGTCAGTATTCTAAGTGGTCTGTGATCCAAGGCATTTCCTGGGCTGAGTGTTTATCAGGACTGAGCTTGACTTCCACACGAAGAATCTGGGAGTGTTTCCCAGCTGACTGGGAGTGGGGAGTCTGAAAGCACAGAGGAAATCTCTGTACGCTAGTTATCTGCTGGAGTCTGTCCACAGCTAGGGCCTGCACAGTTGAGCCGGTTTGGGAATATAAAGTAGGACAGGGCTGTTAAATGTTATTAAGAAACTACATGTAGTAGTGTGGTGGGCGAAATAGCTCACAACTGGTAGAGCATGAGACTTGTGTGCCAAAGGCTCCTGGTTCAATCCCCAGCACATGTGCCAGAGTGGTGCTCTGGTTGGTCTCTCTGTCTTCTGAAACTCTCTCATATGTAATACATCATACCTTAAAAATCATATGTAACGATTTTATCTTACATTGGGAATTGAAAATGTTGACTTTTTAGGGCTGAGAAGTAGCACAGCATGTTTAAACAGAAGATGCTGCCCCCAGGGTCCACATTCCACCTCCAGCACTGCTGAGTGGTGCTCTGACCTCTCTTCTCCCAGGATTTTTTTGTTTGTTTGTTTTGTTTGTTTTGCCACCAGGGTTATTGCTGGGGCTTGGGGCCAGCACTACATATCCACTGCTCCAGGCAGCCATTCCCCTCCCCCCCATTTTATTTGATAGGACAGAGCGAAATTGAGAGGGGAGGAGGAGATAGGAAGAGAGACACCTGCAGACCTGTTTCACCGCTCAGAAAGCGTCCATCCCCACTGCAGGTGGGGAGTGGGAGCTCGAACCCTGGTCCTTGTGCTGGACTGTGTGCATAGTCCTATGTGTACTTAACCGGGTGTGCCACCACCTGGTCCCCAAAATAGATCTTTAAAAACAAACAAAAAAAGGCTTTTACATTGATCAGCCTTACTCTTCAAGGTTTTAAAAAAACCACACATACAAAGAATGGCCTAGAAGGGGTGGCACAGTGGATTAGCTGTTACAGTCTCAAGCATGAGGTTCTAAATTGGATCCCCAGCAACAGATGTGCCATAATGATGGTGCTGTGGTTTTCTCTCTCCTACCCCATTGTCATAAATCAATCTTGGGGACCAGGTGGTTGTGCTCACATGTCATCATGCACAAGGACCCAGGTTTGAGTTCCTGGTCCCTACCTTTGGGGGGGGGGTGCTTCATGAACGATAAAGCAGGTCTGCAGTTATCTGGTCTTTCTCCCTATCTCCCCATCTATCTTAATTTCTTTCTGTTCTATCAAAGAAGAAAGAGAAAGGAAAAGAAACAGGAAAGAAAAGAAGAGGAAAGGGAGAAAGGGCCACTGGAGTGTCAGACTTGTAGTCCTGGGATCGGGACCCAGTGATAACCCTGGTGGCAATTAAAAAATCAATTAAAAATAAATATTTGAAAAAGGACAGTATGTTCCTGTTAACTGTCTTTAGTTTCAAGTCACATGCTTTCCCATGTCACTTCTCATCTGGAATCGAAGGTTGAGTCATTTGAGAGGATTGAGGTATTAGGGGAATGGTGTTAGGAAGTCTGTCCACGGATCCCCTTCCTACCTGGCTCATTGTTCGAAAACTCTTTCAGACAGTGTGTTGATTTCAGTACCTCTGCGTCCCAGTTAGGACATGCTGGTATGTAGAGGGTAGTCCTGTCCTCTGTGTTTCTGCTTCTTTTCCTAAAGTGTTTGGGTAGGTCACTTCTCCTTTAATGAGAACTGAGCTGTTGGGGGGCCAGAAGGGCGTTGTATTGGGCTGAGTAGTGCCAGTTTACTTCCCTCAGTGATGACACATTTGTATGTATTTTAATGTTGTTTTTTCCTTCCACTACACCACTGTGCATGTGGGTGGCCTAGCTGGGAGACTGGCATCAGTGGTGAAAGACAGTGATCTAAATTTAGATTTTCTTCAGAGGTTTCATAGAATACTTCCTTAAATTAAGTCACCCAGTAAAAAAGCTGCTGCTGTGTGGTGCTTCCAGTTTGGGGTGTCCCCTCCCCACTCTAGAAATGAAGACAAGTCAGGAGGGACTGGCTCTCACTCACTCCAGTTGTCTTGGAAAGTGCTGCCGCTGCAATGAACTTAACGGGGAGAATATGGTGGTCAGGCAGAAATGGGAAATGGGAAATGGGAGTCTGAGGGGCCTGGGGAAAAGGAGGGAGGATTGATCATGTTGGTGTGTCACTGGGAGTGATGGAGGGTGAGAGAGGACTTCTGTATTAACTGCTACATTACAGTTGGGGGGTGTGGCAGCTGGTGGAATTTTGGAACAGGAGGGGGAGCAGCAGAGGGGTGTCCGCTGTTGTGGGTGCTTGGGCACACATGTTACAGTGAACAAGGACCTGGTGGCCCCCAGCCCCCCTATAGGGAGAAAGCTTCGCAAGTGGTGAAGCAGTGTTGCAGGTGTCTCTTTGCCTTCTCTCTCAATTTCTGTCTCTGTCAAATAAATGAGTAAGGAAAAAGAAAAGAAAAGAAAAGAAAAGGGTTTTTAGACTCATTTTGATGAAGCTGGAGAATGCCTCTCATCTGTCTAAGCGCCCTGTGGGGACTCAGTGGAGGGGAAGGAAGAGCCCAGCTATTCTTGTTATGAGTCAGGGTCTTGTAGACTGCTTGCTGGCTAGTGTTGCTTATCCTGGGGTCTGCCCTGTTGCCACTTACTCAGATGGCCTTTCCATTCTGTTATGTAAGACCACACTGTTTATATAGCTTTAATTGGAAAATAGATGGGATACTTAAAAAACATTCCAGTATCTGTCACTGTTAGATAAACACACATCAAATCTCACTTGCGATGATTTAAGCCCCCAGTGTGGATCAGTGGCCTTCCTTCCCTTGGGCGTGACTTCATTGTCTAACTGGTGCTTTATTTAAATACTGACTTTTGGAAAGGTTAGTCTGGTTTTGGGGTGGGTGGTACATACCTGGTGCAACATGCAGGCTGTACAAGCTGACCCTTTACACCGCCCCTGCCTTCAAGTTCTCCCCAGAGGCAGTCTGCTCACTATAATTTATTTTTTATTTTTTGCAAAAATAGGTAAAAATTCTTGTATATTCTTCCTCTACCCTTCTCTCCATTAAGTTTTATTTTAAATATATATATATTTAAAATTACATATACATGGGAGTGGGGAGAAAGAAAAAGAGAGACCAGAGCACAGCTTGGCTCTGGCTTATGGTAAGTGCTGGGGATTGAACCTTTTTTTTTTTTTAATTTCTTTATTGGGGAATTAATGTTTTACATTCAACAGTAAATACAATAGTTTGTACGTGCATAACATTCCCCAGTTTTCCATATAACAATACACCCCCCACTACGTCTTCTGTCATCCTTCTTGGATCTGTACTCTCCCCACCCCTTCCTTTTTTTTCCCATTTTTATTTTCTCCTTTATTGGGGTTTTACCACTTTGGACTGACTTTTCACATAGAAAAGGAGAGACAGAGAGAAAGGGAAGACTGAAAGAGATACCGAGAGAAACCAGAGCACTGTGCAGCTCTGGTGTGTTTTGGTGCTGGAGATTGAACCTGGGGCCTCATGGCCTGAGACATGGAAGTTTTCTTTGCAGAACCATTATGCTGTCTCCCCAGTCCCTTGCCTTTTTCATTGAATAATGTATCTTGGAAATCTTTCCATAATTGAGAGAAAATTCCCCAGTGACCTTTAGTATATTCCCTATATTGTATCTTAACTCAGGGATATTTCCATCACCCCCAGTTGCTCCACTCCCCCATGGTGACTTTGGCAATCACCTGTCTTTCTTCCTCTGTGGATTTGCCTATCCTGGATATTTCATTAAAAAAAAAATGCAGTCATACAGTCTACACCTGTTGTGTTCGACTTAACTTGGCAAAATATTTTCAGGGTTCACTCATAGTATGCATCAATCTGTTATCTCAATTTTTACATAAATACTTTTTTATATAAACTATATAAATCTATCTAATGGATATAACTTCATTATATAGATATGTTACATTTTGTTTATTCATCAGTTAATGGGCATTTGGGTTGTTCCCAAGTTTTGGTGATTGTGAAAATTGCTGTGAACATTCATAAATGTACGAGGTTTTGTGTGAACATCCATGTTGAGTACTTCTGGTTGTATCCCTCTAAGTATAAATGCGGTGTCATATGGAATTCTGTATTCAAATTTGTATTATCCACCAGCACAAGAGCTCTAATTTCTCCATTTTCTTATTTAAAAAAAAAAAATGACCACTAAAACCATTCTAGTGGTTGTAAGATGGTATTTGTGACTTTGATTTGAATTTCCCTAATGATTAATGTTGTTAATTTCTTTTCCATGTGCTTATTGGCTATTTGTGAATCTTTTGAGAAATGCCTTTTGTTGAGTTGTAGGAGTTTGTTGTATATTCTAGATTCTACAGCCTTATTACATATAACTTCCAAATATCTTACCTATTCTGTGGGGTTTTTTTTTCCACTTAATTTTTCTCACTTTCTTGATGGTATCTTTTCATGCACATAAGATTTTTCTTTTGATGGAAATTAAAATTGTGTCGTGTGTGCTCTTGGTGCAATTAAGAGACCATTTTCCTAATCCAAAGTAATAAGTCACCACATCAATTCAGATATCACATTGTCCCCTTGGCCTATAAATATCATATGTTGATTTTTTAGTGATAAGTTCCCTTCACTTTCTCTTAATATCAAAGCATTTTCTGATTTACCTTGTAATTTTTCTTGACTCATTTTTCTTTTTATTTTTTATTAAAAAAAATTTTTTTTAAATTTATTTAATTTATTTATTCCCTTTTGTTGCCCTTGTTGTTTTATTGTTGTAGTTATTATTGTTGTTGTCGTTGTTGGATAGGACAGAGAGAAATGGAGAGAGGAGGGGAAGACAGAGAGGAGGAGAGAAAGATAGACACCTGCAGACCAGCTTCACCGCCTGTGAAGCGACTCCCTTGTAGGTGGGGAGCCGGGGTTCGAACCGGGATCCTGATGCCGGTCCTTGTGCTTTGCGCCACCTGCGCTTAACCCGCTGCGCTACAGCCCGACTCCCTCATTTTTCTTTTTAAATGTGACACTTTCAACATGCCTGTGAATCCTAGATTCTGCTTATTGACTTGCAGTTTCATTCTACTGTGGTTGGAAAAGATATGACTTCAGGTTTTTGTGACGTAGTATATATAGTCTACCCTGGAAATAAATGTCCTACATGCTTTTGAGAAGAAACATGATTCCTGGTATTGTTGAGTGAA
Organism: Erinaceus europaeus; assembly: GCF_950295315.1. Classification (NCBI taxonomy): domain Eukaryota; kingdom Metazoa; phylum Chordata; class Mammalia; order Eulipotyphla; family Erinaceidae; genus Erinaceus; species Erinaceus europaeus. The sequence continues at coordinate 24,437,575 of NC_080176.1, read as the reverse complement.
GTTTTGTAAGTGTGTGTTAAGCTTAGTTGGCTTATATAGTCTTATATGGTCTTTCATTTCCTTACTGTTTCATCTACTTGTTCTCATTATTTCAAGTGGAGTGTTGATGGCTCCAGCTGTGATTATGGAACTTCCTGTTTCTCCCTCAGTTCTGTCAGTTTTTCGTTCATAGATTTGAGGTTCCATTATTAAGTGCACATGTACTTGTTATAGCTTTATAGTGAATCCACACTTTTGTCATTAGGTAAAGTCTTTGTCCCTTTTATAATTATTATTATTTTTGTTTTAAAGCCTGTTTATGTGATATTAGTATGTCCATTCTAGTTGTCTTCAGTTACAGTTAGTATGGACTATCTTTTCACTTTCAACTTATTTTTGTATTTAGACCTAAAACAAGTTTCTTATAGAGAGCATATAGTGGAGTCATATATATATATATTTTTTTTTTGTTACTGATATCGTTGTTTTTGGATAGGACAGAGAGAAATGGAGAGAGGAGGGGAAGACTGAGAGGGGAAGAGAAAGACAGACACCTGCAGACCTGCTTCACCGCCTGTGAAGCGACTCCCCTGCAGGTGGGGAGCCGGGGGCTCGAACCAGGATCCTTATGCTAGTCCTTGCGCTTTGCGCCACGTGCGCTTAACCCGCTGCGCTACCACCCGACTCCCAGTGGAGTCATATTTTACTGTTCTTTCTGTCAACTTTGCCTTTTAATTGAAGAGTCTAATGTATCTACATTTATGTAATTGCTGGAAAAAGGCAGAACTTCTGTTTTGCTACTTGTCTTCTGTAAGTCTTATGTCCTTGTTTTGGTTGCCTCCTCCTTCCATTCTTGCCTTGCTTTTGTTGGATGAGATGACCCTCTTTGGTGGGCATGTAAGGCATCTTGCATTTTCTTGATGCAGCAATGAATAGGCAATATTTTACACATCTGGTCTGTTTGTGGGTAAATTTTTGTACTTGGAAATCTAGCTGCTGCTGGAGTGATGAAGACGTAGGAAAAGAGGAAGCCCTTTCTCATCTTTCAGCTTCTCCTTAGGACTTCATGTTGGCAGAAGTTGAGAGGGCGCTTAACCCTCTCTGGGTGTGGGAGACGGAGCCCAGGGCTGCTCGGGCCTCAGCATCAGAGCAGTGTGGGCTAGGTGAGGAGAGGACATGGGTTCATAGAGACCACAGCCCTTAAAACAGCCTATTCCCAAATGTATAGACTCACTTTCAGTTCCTTCAAATGGACTTCTTAGTATGTTAGGAGACTCAGGCTCTTCTGAATTACAGATGACATCACAGATTTGTTTATCCTGGAGACTCTAAATCCATCCACGGTCCTTTCTTTATTACCTCCTCCTGAACTTAAAGTGACAAGATTACTTTGGACTTGCAGTTGTGTCATTAACAACTGGCAGAACAGAAAAGCCTGGCAGGTGCTGCGCATCTGATGGATAATGCTGCCGTGTCCTTTTCAAATCTTGGACGGGTGGTAATGCTTTCAGTGCCTGCATTAGACCATTGGAAAAACATCGGATTCAAATGTTAACTTTCTTTTCTCCTCGGGTGCTGTTGTGCTGCCATTATTAAACAGCATGCCTAGTAGGAGGTGGCCTACTGCATGTTTTGGCTCCTCTACAACAGTGGGAATGCCTCTTGGAACTTGAAAACGTTTATCTCAGAGGCATATTCTGCAGTTACCGTGCTTCCTACTTGTTACACCCATTGTTCTGGGAAAAGTACTAACAGTACCCTTTGAAAATAATAATAGTTATTATTATTGTTATCGCCAATAGGGTTGTTGCTGTGGCTTGGCCCCTGCACAGTGAGTCTACCACTCTTAGCAACCACCCCCCCCTTTTTTTCTTTTTTCTTTTTGATAGGAACAGAGAGAAATTGAGAGAGAAGAGGCAGGTAGATAGAGACATGCAGCTCTGATTCACTAATTGTGAAAATCCCCCTCTTGCCCCCTGCAAGTAGGGACCGAGACTCTGAACCCCAGCCCATCCTTGTGCTTGGTAATGTGTGTGTTCCACCAGGTATGCCACCACCTGCTCTTCTTTTTCTAAGCAATGTCACGATCGGGTAATATGGCCACTTCACATAAAACTTTCTGACATAGCTCTGTTCCCAGAGATTTGCATATCTGATCACAGATATCTAGCTGTGTCCCAGGTCACCATCTGAGGAGGTCATCCAGAAGTCTGGGATATTGAGGCTTGGGGCTGACAGAAGGGTCCATGAATAAAGGCTACAGATCTAGATGCATTGATACAACCCAGACAGGATCTTCTGCACACCATTCCCTGGGTGTACGTGGACATCTGGACTCGTGAACAGCTTTAAAGATTCGCTTTTTTTTTTTTTAACATTTATTTATTCCCTTTTGTTGCTCTTATTGCTTTATTTTTGTAATTATTATTGTTGTTATTGATGTTGTTGTTGTATAGGACAGAGAGAAATAGAGAGAGGAGGGGAAGACAGGGGAGAGAAAGATAGATACCTGCAGATCTGCTTCACCGCTTGTGAAGTGACTCCCCTGTAGGTGGGGAACCGAGGGCTTAAACTAGGATCATTACTTCGGTCCTTGCACTTTGTGCCACCTCCTGTGCTTAACCCGCTGTGCTACTGCTCAACTCCCTAAAGATTTGCTTTTTTCTATGTTGTCTTTTAGTCCTTATCAAAGGAATGATTCTGTTAGGATGAGAAATCATATTGGTGGTTTCTCCTCCCCCACAATTGGAAGTCTTGAGTGCAAGGGTGTAACAGGGAATGCCTGGCATGGGCCAGTTATTCAGGCCTCGCTCAGCACAATGACCGAGTGTTCTGAGGCCTGTGGGTCCACTGGGGGCTCTTGGGTCTGCTCAGTTTGTACCCCCTACCCCCCGTTATCACTGGGGCTCGGTGCTGGCACTACAAATCCACTGCTCCTGGCGGCCATGTTTTCCATTTTTTATTGGATAGGCCAGAGAGCAATTGAGAGAGGAGGGAAGAGAGGTAAAGAGAAAGTAGATACCTGCAGACCTGCTTCGCCTCTTGTGAAGTGTCCCCCCATGCAGGTGGGGAGCCAGGGGCTTAAACCCTGATCCTTGGGCAGGTCCTTGTACTTAGTACTATGTGTGCTTAACTGGGTGCGCCACCCCCCAACACACATACACACATGCGCGCGCGCACGCGCACACACACACACACACACACACACACACACACACACACACACACACACAGTTTCCTTCAACTTTTAAGTGAGTTTAGAAATGACTTAAAAAAAAAGAATAATTTCTGAAAGTGTTCTCACATAGGCAAATTAGATCAACAGCCTCACTTTTTGTCTTTTTCACACTTCTGGAATACTTGTCACATATTTTCTGGGGCAAAGTAGGTAGAAGCAATTAAGTTTGCAGCTGAGGTGAGTAATGTGGTCTCTCATTGCCCTAGTGTAGTTATTGATAAGAGAAGTGAGATAGTTTTAAGGATAAACTAAACTCTCTTCTTCAGAAATGCCATTTGATGCCACTTTGGAATTAACTTTGGGAAGGCTGAGACTAGCGTCACACCATGTGCTTCCTGTAACTAGGCCGACACAGGAAAGACCTGCAAATGGAACTGAAAGATCACTTCCATTGGGGACAATTGGAGGTTGTTATTCAATTTTCTCTGTGTCATGAACAGTTAAATTCCAGTTATTATTTGTGTTAAGTGCAAGGAATTCCCAGAAACTCATGAGTCTGAATCTAAGGAATCAACCAAATCCAATCAAAAAGTGGTTCTCTCAGTGTAAGCTCTATTTTTTTTTTTTTTAATGCTCTGTATTTTTTAAGGCTAGACCTCAGTTTTCTGAGAAGACTGTCTTCTTTGACATGTGTGAGGAGTTCCCTCTATGGGCTCTACCCTACTACTCCGAGTCCCATAGCCGCAGCGAGGATTTAGGCTATTTCCATGTGTTCTTGTGACCTTGTTGTGTTCCCAGCATTTAGCAGATAGTTTAAATAGTTTGCCGAGGAGTTTTCTTCATTTCACAGTGTACACATTCAGACCATTAAAGGACTTACTGAGATAAATGTTAAAATTTCACAGTGACAGTTTAACTTAGCAATAGGTTTTTAGCTTTGAGAGCTTATTGTAGTGTATGGATAGACTAAAATATCCCCAACGCTTGATGTTTTCTAGTTTGCTTCCTTGGGATATTCCATCTTGATAGAGAAGCCATCTACACTCTGATCAACTTAAAACAGCAGTGCATGAACAGCTTTCCCCTCTGCTGCAGATGATACTTAAGAAATAAAAGAGAAGGAGTCAGGCAGTAGAGCAGTGATTTAAGCGCAGGTGGCGTGAAGTGCATGAACTGGCGGAAGGATCCCGGTTTGAGCCCCCGGCCCCCACCTGCAGGAGAGTCACTTTACAGGTGGTGAAGCAGTTCTGCAGGTGTCTATCTTTCTCTCCCCCTCTCTGTCTTCCCCTCCTCTCTCCATTTCTCTCTGTCCTATCCAACAACGACAACATCAATAACAACAATAATAATAGCCACAACGATGATAAGACAACAAGGGCAACAGAAGGGGAAAAAATAGCCTCTAGGAGTAGTGGATTTGTGGTGCAGGCACTGAGCCCAGCAATAACCCTAGAGGCAAAAAAAAAATAAATGAAAGAGAAATTTCAGATGTGGTCCTTGCTTACTAAAATCTTACACTAGGAGGAAAAAAATGGGGATGAAAACTAGGCAGTTGCAATGCATGTTTTGCTGGAGGTGAACAGAATCGCAGGAGTATAGTGGGCAGGCAGCCTTGTTTTATCTGATGGGCTGGAGGGAGGTTGGAGGATACTGACATTTAAACTTGGCATAGCTTCATGGGATAGCAATAGACAGCTGGGCTGGGAAGGCATTTTAAGTAATGGAGATGGCGTGAAGGGTTAGAACAGCACTCAGCACTTGTTGGGAAGAGGGATGAACTGTTCCGTATGCGTGTGGGGGAGAAACTACAGTGGGAGATGGAGCCTTTCTCAGAGTCCACTTGTGTGGCAGATATGCCTGTAGGTACCAGCTGTGACACACAGTAGTAAAAGTAGAGACCAGAACTCAGAATCTGTCACTCCTGGGGGTTGGGCGGTAGTGCAGTGGGTTGGCCGCATGTGGTGCAAAGCGCAGGGACTGGTGTAGGGATCCCAGTTCAAGCCTCCGGCTCCCCATCTGCAGGGGAGTCCCTTCACGGGCGGTGAAGCAGGTCTGCAGGTGTCTATCTTTCTCTCCCCCTCTGTCTTCCCCTCCTTCTCTTCGTCCTATCCAACAATGAACACGAACGACATCAACAATGGCAGTAATAACCACAACGAGGCTACAACAACAAGGGCAACGAAAGGGGGAAAAATGGCCTCCAGGAGCGGTGGATTCATGGTGCAGGCACCGAGCCCAGCAATAACCCTGGAGGGAAAGAAAAAAAAAAAAAGAATCTGTCACTCCTATAGCAGACATCAAGAAGCAGTGCATATGGTAGTTAGGAATTCAAGTTGCTTCAGTTCAAGTCCTGAGGAGAACTGCGTGACTTTGCACCTGTTGCTGAGCTGCTCTGACACCACCCTCATCATCAGCGTTCCTGTATGAGTTTGCTGCACAGGCTAAGTGGTGAACACTGTTTATGACAGCACCGGCCGTGTGTGATCTGTAAGTGCTAATAACTAATAGTAGTAGTATTTGGGCAGAACGGGCAGTCTGATTATTTTTCTGAAAAATGCTAGTTTTTCTGTTGTTGGTGTTGGACAGGACAGAGAGATGGAGGAGGGAAAGACAGGGAGAAAAAGACACCTGCAGACCTGCTTCACTGCTTGTGAAGTGACCCCCCTACTAGTGGGGAGCTGGGGTCTTGAACCGGGATCCTTACACCGGTCCTTGTGCTTCGAGCCATGTGCGTTTAACCTGCTGCAGTACTGTCTGGCCCCCAGATTCCCTTTTTGATGTCATTTTGCTTTAGTGAAGTTGTAGTGCCCCAGATCCATGAGTACATGAAGAGTATCAGAGCAAGGTTTTGGTGGAATAAACTTTGTCTGTCTGTCTGTCTGAAAGCCTATGTGCCTTGCACTGAGCTGTCTAGTTTTACTGGCCCCTCCTGGGATAGCACTTGTGAAGGTTGGTTGGCCTGTTGAACAGCTTGTCCTTTGTACTGTGTGAGAGAGATTACGGAAGAGGACCGCATATCTTTTGTGTTGGTAAAGTGCTAGGCTACTGGCGACAGATTGCCTTTGGCTGACTTCAGCATAAGAGAATATACTGGAGGGCTGCCGGGAGCTACTGGAATGGCAAGATGACTGGATTGAGGTACCTTGGGGCCAGACTAGACCACACCTGTGTCTCAGCCAGCCAACCCCACTTCCCTGGAGCCCTACTTACAGTGACCTGACTTAGAGGATTCACCTTCCAACCATTCCTAGCTCTGGAGTGAATGCCCCATTGTAAGAGCAGCTTGAATGTCCATTGATAAGACTCAGTGCATTAGAGAATGTACTCTGTGGCCTAACACATCTTGCTGAAGGGTGTTTAATGACATGAAGTCTTCCACACACTTTTTATTAAGTGAAAATGGCTGGTAGTAAAACTATGGGTGGATAATTACAATGAATAATCAGAAGTAGTGACTGCTCTTGTGGTTCCTGTTTGACACTGAGACATAGAACTGTTGACTAGTCTGCCCAGGGTGACTTGGCTCCATAGAGGCAGGGACAGTTAGGTTCAGGAGTGGGACACTTAGCTGCTTCATGCTCTCTCTTTCTCTCTCTCACACATGCGCACACACACAAAGACAGGACTATCTGAAAATAATAGTGGTGTGTGTTACAGCAGGTGGTGAGATCTAAGTGCTCTTATTTATTTTTTAAATTTTTTTTTAATTTATTGGTTAGAGACAGTCAGAAACTGAGAGGGAAGGAGGAGGTAGAGAGCAAGAGAGACAGAGAGACACCTGCAGCCCTACTTCACCATCTAAAGCTTTCCCCCTGCCGGTGGGGACCAGGCACTCAAACCCAGGTCCTTGTGCACGGTTACATGTACACTCAGCCAGGTGCACCACCACCAGGCCAGTGCTTTTATTTCTTCTGGCATCTCTGAGAGCATATTACTTCTGTAGTGACCTAACTGATTCTTAAGTTATTATAAAAATGTAAGACTCTCAGAATATTCTCCTTCCCTCTGTCAAGTGTCCAGAGATACCCACTGCAAATAACTTTTCCAAAATACTCAGAAGTCCCGGTAGTTGCCTCGGTTAATTTAAGAACTTTCTCTTTGAACTTGGGTCACCCAGTGTGTTCATCGTGAACAGATCCCGCTGTTACCATCATCAGAACCCAGAGACTGCTGTTGTGGGATCACAGGAAAGCACTGGTAAAATAGCATGTGTTTTCAATGGAAGACTTGAGTCTCTGAAGCTTTTTAAGACTTTTGTTTGTTACAGACTTTTTGTTTGGCACGAGTTTCTCATTTGTAAAGGTTGATTATGAAAAGATTCAGTTTCCATATGTATATTTAAACTTCCCTGAGTCATGGATGCTCCATCTAGATCAGACTTCTGCTTTGTCAGACCTTCACAAGAAGGAAGTCCATTTATTTTACTACTTGCAACAACAAGTGTGTTTAATTGGCAAAAAATGAACATTCATGCTAAGTACTCTTACCCAGTGTGCTTTTGCTTTCCAGAAATTACTTTATTGGCTAGAAGAATTTGTATTTGATTTCACAGGGAGCTTGGGAAAAGAGCCCACAGGCATTCGTATATGCTGCTGACGAGTGGGTTGGGCATAGGAGTTGGGAGATGATACCTCCACATCTCCTTACCCTTTTCCCTAGTCTCAGCTCAGATCTAAAACCACAGGGCTGAGATACTTCCTCCGGTATACCATTGAGCAAGTTAAATGTGTGCATTGTACTTTGGGTTGAAATTAACTGTGCATGTCTCCTGTGGTGTTATTACTGAGTGTCCGAGCCTCTGTCCAGATGTGGGCCAGGACCACATAGCTCATTAGTGGGGGTGATGTCACCTTCTGGGAGCTTCTGTCACCTTTCCACTCCCAGTCACCCACCCTGCAGATTTCTTCAGGACAAACAGCAGAGTCACAGCATTGCTCTGTATCAAGAGTCAGCTTCATTGTTAACTTTTCAGATGGCGCAATGCAAATTCTCCTTCCTTCCTTCCTTCATTCCTTCCTTCCCCCCCCCCATTCCACTGATTTAAAAACAGATGTATTTTTATGAAAAACAGAAGTGAGGCAGAGATCAGAGCACTGCTGAGTTCTGGCAGATGAGGGTCCGGGATTGCTTCATGCAAGTAAGTCTCGTACTCAACCGCTGAGCTCAGTGCTCAGCATTACACCGTAGAAAACCAGTTCATCAGAGTTTTAGTATTTAAGTTTTGCTGTGTGAGTGATCGGCACTTAGCCTGGTCCCCATAGCATTAATGAAAGCTTAGGTGCTGTGGAGTCTCAGTGTCTTTTTCCTCCTCTCTCCCTCCCTCCCTCCCTGCTTTCTGTCTGTCTCTACTATAAATAAATTTTAAAATCAGCTCTATCACACTTTTAAAAATTTATTTTCCCTTTTGTTGCTATTGTTGTTTTTCATTGTTGTTGTAGTTGTTGTTGTTACCGATGTCGTCGTCGTTAGATAGGACAGAGAAATGGAGAGAGGAGGGGAAGACGGGGAGAGAAAGACACCTTCAGACCTGCTTCACTGCTTGTGAAGTGACTCCCCTGCAGGTGGAGAGCTGGGGGCTCCAACTGGGAACCTTACACCAGTCCTTGCACTTTGTGCCATGTGTGCTTAACTTCCTGCGCTACCACCCATCTCCCACTTTTTTTTTTTTGTCTCCAGGGTTATCGCTGGAGCTTGATGCCTGCGCTACAAATCTACTGCTCCTGGAGGCCATTTGTTCCCATTTTTGTTGCCCTTGTTGTTATTATTGTTACTGCTGTTGTTGTTGGATAGGACAGAGAGAAATTGAGAGAAGAGAGGAAGAAAGACGGGGAAGGGTAGATACCTGCAGACCTGCTTCACTGCTTGTGAAGCCCCCCCCCCACCCCCCCGGTAGGGAGCTGGGGGCTCGAACCAGGATCCTTACACCAGTCCTTGTGCTTCGGGCCATGAGTGCTTAACCCGCTGTGCTACCATGCCCCCCCCCCCCCATAATCAATCATTTCATGTGTCCACTGGGTGACTCAAGTTTTCTGTCACTCTACACATGTCTGTTAATGCCCAGGAAAGTGCCACAAGTATTGTTCTGGGGGCTACGAAGAATTTCAAGAAGTTGGTAAATACCAAATGAATAATCCATGAAGAATGAGGACCAACTGTACTTGATAAACTACAGCTGGAGTCTTGAACCCATCACTTAATAGACACACTATCTTAACTTAGCCTGTATTTCCATAGTTATATAATGTGGTTAAATATTAATATACTGGAAGTTTGTATGTTTGAATGAGTCAAATTGTGCCACAATGCTAGGCATATATACTAAACCCTTGTTAAGGGGGAGTGGTCACAGCTGTGCTGTCAGAGATAAACAAGGCAAGTTCATGGAATGGCACCTGTCTTTATTGAATACCCATGCAGATAAAATAGCCTTGAAAAGTAGGAAGTGTTACTTCATGGCACACATGAGGGGAAAAAAAAGAAGGTCCAGAGAGGTTGAGAAGCTTTCTCTGTGTTTTCCTTTTGGAAACAACTGATTTTTTTTTTTTTTCCCTCCAGGGTTATCCACTGCTTCTGGAGGCCATTTTCCCCATTTTATTAGATAGGAGAGAAATTGAGAGGGAAGGGGGAGGTAGATAGGGGAAGAGAAAGATGGACACCTGCAGCCCTGCTTCACCACTGCAGGTGGGCAGCCAGTGGATCAAACCTGGACCCCTGTGTGGGTCCTTGCATTTAGTACTCTATGTGCTTAACTGCGTATGCCACCTCCTGGCCCCCTGACTTTTTTTTTTTTTGCCCCCAGGGTTATTGCTGGGGCTTGGTGCCTGCACTATGAATCCACTGCTCCTGGAGGCTATTTTTTCCCTTTTGTTGCCCTTGTTGTTTATCGGTGTTGTAGTTACTATTATTGTTGTTGTCGTTGTTTGATAGGACAAAGAGAAATTGAGAGAGGAGGGGAAGACAGAGGGAGAGAGAAAGACAGACACCTGCAGTCCTGCTTCACCGCCTGTGAAGCGACTCCCTGCAAGTGGGGAGCCAGGGGCTTGAACCGGGATCCTTACACTGGTTCTTGCTTTGTGCCATGTGTGCTTAACCTGCTGCGCTGTCGCCCGGCCCCCTACCCCCTGACTTTTTAAATAACTCATTTTATTGAGAAGATAATGATTTACAGGTTTGCTGTCATCACAGGGAGAGTTGCACGTGACCCAAGTCAGGTATCAGCATGCCTCACTCTTACCAGATGAACTGAAATCTAAACTTAGAACGGGGTCACTTAAAACTCCATGCAGGTTGAGCTGAGGAGACAGTATAATGCTTCTGCAAAAAGACTCCTGCCTGCCTGAGGCTTTTAGGTCCTGGTTCAGTCACTAGTAACACCATAAGCCAGAGCTGAGCAGGGCTCTGGTTTCTCTTTCTTGATGTATCTCTATATAAAATGCATAATAGGGGCCAGGCGCTGCCACATCTGGCTAATTGCACACTTTACAATACACAAGGACCCAGGTTCAAGCCCCCCGGTTCCCACTTGCAGAGGGAAAGCTTCACCACTGGTGTCTCTATCTCTCTCCCACTTCCCTCTCAATTTCTCTCTGTGTCCTATCAAGTAAATAAAAGTTAAAAAAAACATTAATTTATTTTTTAAAAATCCATGAATGTTTTTTTGGCCTGGTAAAGTGAAGAAATGGCTTATAAGTCACTCCAGGTCCCCTCAAATCTCTCTGGGACATCTGCCTGTCAGAAGAGGGCAGACGTTGCTTAGGTAGGAGGGAGGACCATCCTGTCTACAGTGGGAGGGTAGAGGACAGAGGGTCCCTGGAGCAGGGGGCTGTGAGGGAGATCAGGTGGCAGATCTTGTGATGTAGAGATAGTAGGAACCTTACTGGTTACTGAAAGAGGGCCTGGGCACAGAATGTACTGTGTGTGAGGGAGCTGAGGGGTTGAGACCTCACATCTGCAGGGGGAAGTTTCACAAGTTTGGAAACAGGGCTGCTGCAGGTGTCTCTGTCTCTTTCCCTCCCTATCTCCCCTCCCCTCTCAATCTCTATCTCTATATAATAATAAGTAAAATAAAAATGTTTTAAAGAGCTGAGGCCTCTTGGTATCCAACACTTCTGGAAATTATCCTCCTCACTGAAACTGAACTTGTAGAGAATGGTGTATGCGTTTATACAGCACATATAATACATGCTTATGTGTGCCATATGTGGTCATATGTTTGTCTTCACATATGTAAATGCATGTGTGTGAGATGCAGGTACCCTCAAGTCTTCTTTTTCTTTTATACCTTGATACATTTATAAGCCCTTATGTCCCAAGGAATGGCAGCATTTTGCAAAAACTGTTTCTCAAGTCATCCAAAATGACTCCAAATCTTACCCCAGAGCTGGGTCCATTCTTTGGTGGGTTGCGAAGGGCCTCTCAGACTCAGTGTTTCTGGGTAGAGTGGATGGGATCCATCCCAGTTCCCATGGGGCCCTGAGTGTCTGGCCTTTAGGTAGATAGATGCTTCCCAGAGACACTTCTCTGCTCTTCCCAGTCAGAGTTTCTGTCCTTCCTGCTCACTTGTCTGCGATGCTTCTCTGCAGACTACAGCTTGACGGCCGCAGAGGAATGATCATTGCCTACATCTGGTTCAACTTTGGTGTGGGTAAGCATTGCATGAATCTCACCAAATTGTGTTTGTATTCAACATCCTTCTAAATGAGTGAGTCAGCGCTGAGGCAAAAGCCAAGGTCGTGTTCTCTGGGTGGTTTATCTTCATGAATCCCTGAGGTTTCTGCATATACACAGGTACTGCCACTATTCCGTTGGAGCAGGGCTGGGAGGCTTCTCCTGCAATGCCTAGAGTATTTTGAAGGCCATATGGTCTGTGTTGCAACTTTTCAATCCTGCCCTTGTAGCCACAGACACTAAGTAAACAGATGTGCCTGACTGTGTCAATAAAGCTTTATTTACAAAAATAGGCAGTAGGCTTGCTCCCAGAATCTGGCACACAGACTGCAGTTTGTCAGCCTCCAACAGCCTTCGACAGTAGGGTTCGATCCTAGCAGATTTATGTGTGAGCTTTAAAGTCTCTGTTATCATCTTGGGCAGTGAAAACAATGTTGCACAGAAAACAGTGAATTTTGCTTAACAAAGGATTCTACTATTAGGATATTAAGTACATTGAACATCACTTGTTGGCCCGTAAGAAAGGAAAATGGAAACTAAATTCCAGAGCACTAGCACCTTGTTTATTTCACACTGGGCTTTAATTACACCCCCCCCAACCCCCCAGTGTAATGCAGACTCTCCTTTCCCTTCCTTCTCCTTTCCTTCTCCTTTCCCTTCTTGCTCCTTCCCTTTGTATTACAATAAAGTTGACAGTGAGGGAGGGCATGGCTATTGTGGAGGAAGAAACAAGAGGGTCCTGATAGCCAGAGTCACTGTCTCTGTCTCCGACCTTGAGATAGTTGAAAATGCTCGGCTTATGGCTCGCAACCCATTACCATCTGCTGATCCTCACTGATTAGATGAGCTCATGTTCAGGGTGGTGTGGCTGTAGAGGGTCCTCCCTCACTGATTAATCATGGTCTACTATGGGAGGTCCCTTCCCCTCCTCTTCCCTCCCCTTCTCTCCCTTCCTCTCCCCTCCTGTATTTTGGATAGAGACAGAAATTGACAAGGAAGGCAGAGACACAGAGGCGGAGAGAAAGATAGACTTGCTTCACCACTCAAGAAGCTTCTTCCCCTGCAGGTGGGGACTGGGGGTTTGACTTTTGAGTACAGACATGCTCAGCCAGGTGAGCGTCCCTCTTCTCTCCCCTCTCCTCCACTTCCCCCCCCCGCCCCCCCACTTGCCACCAGGGTTATTGCTAGGGCATGATGCTAGTACTATAAATCCACTGCTCCTAGTGACCATTACTTCCTTTTCCCCCCTCCATTCTTTCTATTTTATTTGATAGGACAGAGAAAAATTGAAAGGGAAGGAGGAGATAGACACTTGCAGACCTGCTTCCCCTGCTCGTGAAGTGTGTGTATGTGTCCCCGCCACAGGTAGGGAGTTGGGGCTCAAACCTGGATCCTTGCACATGATTCTGTGTGTGTGCTCAGTTAGGTGCACCACTGCCTGACCCCCAGCCATTTCTTTATTTTCTTTCTTTCTTTCTTTCTTTCTTTCTTTATTTATTTATTTATTTATTTATTTTTTGCCTCCAGGGTTATTGCTGGGGCTCGGTGCCTGCACTACAAATCCACTGCTTCTGGAAGCCATTTTTTCCATTTTCTTGCATTTGTTGTTATGGCTGTTGTTGTATAGGATAGAGAGAAATCGAGAGAGGGAGAGAAAGATAGACACACCTGCAGACTTGCTTCACCACTGGTGAAGCAATTCCCCTGCAGCTGTGGAGCCGGGGGCTTGAACTGGGATCTTTAGGCTGGTCCTTGTGCTTGGTGCCGTATGCACTTAACCTGCTGTGCTACTGCCTGAGGGGCCCCTCCCCCAATCCATTTCTAAAGATTTGCTTTAGTGCCCCTTCTGATAGCCCTCAAGATTACACCCTGAACTCTACACACTTGCTCCAGGCCACAGAGGACTCTGTTTATGTGCAACTTCTGTTGGGAAAGGCTATACACTGAAAAAGTGTCAACAGTTATCTGTCTCCCTCCATCTTTTTAAAAGCTGACTTTTACTGACTCCTGTTCTTGAAAATGCATTTTTCTACAGTCACCACTCTTAGTAAATTCATGCATAGTCTGCCTGTGGAGCTCATTTGGAGATCTGATTCCATATGGCAGTGTTTGTTGAACAAGATGTTAGCCTTAGATTTGCTACTGTGGTTGCTCCTACTTGCAGTGGGAGTTATGTAAGAAGCTAATAGAACATGGGAGTAGCTGTTGGAGTAGCAGGGGATAAGGGAATAGATGATGGAAGGACAGAGGCTTGAACTAGGCCCGAAAGCCATGATCTGGGCGGGGGTGGGGGTTGGGGGTTGGGAATCCTCTGCTATGGAACTCCTCAAATTGTGCAGGGGGAGATGTGGGAACAGGGAGCCCCCCCCCCCCCCCCCCAGTGTGATGACGGAAGAACTCCACAAGGGTTGTTGAATGACAAGCCCAGGAAGTGAGTGGGACTGCGGTTATGGGAAGGCTTGAGCACCAGATGCTAGTTTATTCATTCTCTCTGTGTTTGATCTCGTAAGCACACTGAACTCTGAGGCTTGTGTGTAAGAGTTATCTTAACAGTACTTTAACCATTTAGCCAACAAGTAATCGGTTCATGATTAAAATGAATCAGAGAAGAGAGGTGCTGGAGCCTATTGTAAGAATCCAGAGGCAAGATGAGAGGTGCCTGGGTGGGCCAGCCGCAGTGGGACGAGAAAGAAGAGCTTCAGAGAGCCTACAAAAGATGGATTGATGGGGCGTGATGAGTAACTGAATGTGGTTAGCAAGAGTGATCTGCTTTGCACTATTGTTTGCTTTTCTTGTTGATGTACTTTGTCTGCCAAACTAAACTGCAAACTGGGAGGGAACAGACTCCATATTTCATGGTGCTTTGAGCTAGGTGCCCGCTGTCTTTTTGTTCCTGCTTGCAGAGTTAACTTGACACCTGCTGTTCCACAGAGCATAGCATTTTAAACAGTGACTGTCACTCCCTCCTAAGAGAAAGCCCAGATGAAGAGATAGTTATGAGAGGCAGCCACTTGTGTTAGTTTTCAAATCACTATTATACTAATTTTTAAAAAAGATTTATTTATCAACACAAAAGAGAGAGAAGCAGAGGTCATCACTCCCACCCGCCTTGGTGTGTGTGTGTGTGTGTGTGTGTGTGTGTGTGTGTGTGTGTGTGTGTGTGTGTGTGTGTGTGTGTGTGTTGGGGGGCTGTCGCACATTCATGATGTCACTGCTTGGGGCCACTTTTCTAGATAGAAAAAGAAACAGGGAGAAGAGAGGCATCATAGCACTGACAACCCCTTAGCCCCTCCCAGAGTGCCATGTCTTGTGCTCAGGGCTTGAACTTGGGCCTCACATGGAGGCGGGTTATCTTTACAGGTGAGCTGTCTTACCTCTCTCTCTCTCTCTCTCTCTCTCTCTGTCTCTGTCTGTGTCTCTCTCTTAAGAGAGAGGCTGCCAGCACTGCTCCTCTGCTGGTGGAGCTTCCTCTGTGCATGGTGCTCCCACATGGTGCTGGAACTCACACCCAGCTCATTGCACTTGGCAAAGCACAGGCTCTACTGGGCAAGCCATCTCCTGGTGCACTGTACTTAATTAATTGCGCTGTGACTCCTCATACCATGAATATGACTCTCTGGTGTGTACAATTTCCTTAACTTGTTGCACACATCATTGTCTTATCTTTGGATTTTTGTTTGTTATACCTAGGAGGAAGCCCACATGGTATACACTCCTTCCCACCCCCCAGCCTTTACCCGCAGTGTAGACTTTTGAGACCACTCGATGAAAACCAGTGGGCTGGGTGGGTTACACACTGGCGTGGTTCGTAGATCTGGAGGCTGGCAAGACTGCTGGCTAGGGTGTCCTGGGTCATAGGTGGACAGAGGGGCCCCCTTTATAGGACACCACCCTGGCAGCCTCTACCCCAGACACCATTGTATGGGGTGTTAGAATTCAACGTACAGGAATTTTAAGCGACTGTAAACATCACTTTATAGAAACACCTGCTGATTCTGGACGTCCTTTATGAGTGGGGCTCTGTATGTTGACCTTCTTCCACTGAGCACGTGTAGGATGTGTCTAAAGCTGGAACTCTTGTTACACGCCAGTGCTCCAATGTGTGGAATGCAAGTCCTGCTATTCACTCACCAGGTGGGGGGCATTTGATTGTACTCTGTAGATACTCTTACTACTGCTGAGAACATTTGACTACAAGAGTCTGAATGGCCACATCTTTCAATTCCTGGATTGTATTTAGGAGTGAAATTACGGGTCAACATGGTAACTTCATGCTTAACATTGAAGAAATGCCAGACTGTTGCCCAGAGTGGCTGTACCATTATTCATCCCTGCTGTCGTGTGTGACTGACTGTCCTAGTTTCTCTCCATCTGCATCAGCACTTGCATTTGTTTCTTTTTCTTTTATTTACTTGTTTCTGTTAAAGAACTACTCCACTGCTCACAGTGGTGCTGGGGATTGAATCTGGGGCCTCAGAGCTTCAGGCATGAACATCTTCTGCATAACCACTGCTATTTTCCCAGCCTGTTTTTTTTTTTAATATAAGATTTATTTGTTCCCTTTTGTTGCCCTTGTTTTACTGTTGTAGTTGTTGTTGTTAGATAGGATAGAGAGAAATGGAGAGAGGAGGGGAAGATGGGGAGAGTAAGATAGACACCTGCAGACCTGCTTCACCACCTGTGAAGTGACTCCCCTGCAGGTGGGGAGCCAGGGGCTTGAACCGGGATCCTACTCTGGTCCTTGTGCTTTGCGCCACGTGCGCTTAACCCGTTGTGTGTTTTATTTCTTTTTGTTTTAGCCATCCTGGCAGGTGTGAAGTAGTGTCTTAGTTTTTTATGTTTCTTCTGATGGTTAATGCTCTCACCTTCTAAGGACTTTTTAAAAAAAAATTTATTCCCTTTTTTTACCCTTGTTTATTGTTGTAGTTGATGTTGCCGTTGTTGCATAGGATAGAGAGAAACGGAGAGAGGAGGGGAAGACGGGGGGAGAGAAAGACACCTGCAGACCTGCTTCACTACTTGTGAAGCAACTCCCCTACAGGTGGGGAGCCGAGGGCTCGAACCGGGGTCCTTAGGCCGGTCCTTGTGTTTTGTGCCACCTGTGCTTTACCTATTAGGCTACCGCTGGACTCCCTTAAGGACTTGTTTTTTTGCTTGAATATCTTTGGTGAAGTGTATACTGTCCATTCAAATCCTTTGCCTTCACTTTAGTGTTTTTTTTTTTCCTTTTAACTGTTGATTTGTAAGAGTTCTTTATATATTTTGGATAGAAATCCTTCACCATAGCTTGCGTCTCCTCTAATATGGAGATTGTTGGGTTGCACTGATGAGGATAGAATAAAAACGTGTGTTAAACTGTCACCAGCTTAGTGAGTGTGCAGAAGTCTCAGGGCGCAGAGCTGCCCATTTATTGATGAGGACTGGCCTCTGGGACCAGACACCTGCATGCACCTGGCAGACACAGATCTGATGAGTGACCCCTGCTTTATGGGGCTCGACTGGCACCCTGTGCTGTTCCTGGTGACCTCGAGGTGGCTGCCAAGGTAGAAAGACCACACATTGTCTTCTGGGGGTGACAAGAATATTCCCTGTATTACTGTAAACATTAGGTGGTGTCATACCCCAAGGAAAGCCGTGCGAGTCCTCAAAATAACTTTGACATATTTAAGCCCAGTTTTGTAAGACACAGAAATGTGAAAAACAAATGATGCAGTGGTTCCATCCAAAGAGAAAGTATTTACAGAGGGCTATATCTGATAAGGGATTCTTAGCCAAATATAGAAAGGACTCTTAAAACTCAGGATGAAAACAAACAAGCTGATTTTCTTAATGGGCAAAAGTGTGGACTTGGGACATAGAACGCTGGGCTTGCAAACATGAGGTCTCAAGTTCAGTCCTCAGTAGTGAGTGTGCCAGAATGATGTTTTGGTTTTCTCTTCCTCTTTCTGCACTGCAGAGAAATAAATCTTTTTTTTAAATTATTTTATTCCCTTTTGTTGCCCTTGTTTTATTGTTGTAGTTATTATTGATGTTGTTGTTGTTGTTGTTAGGACAGAGAAATGGAGAGAGGAGGGGAAGACGGGGAGAAAAGGATAGACACCTGTAGACCTGCTTCACTACCTGTGAAGCAACTCCCCTGCAGGTGGGGAGCCGGGGACTCAAACCAGGGTCCTTATGCCAGTCCTTGCGCTTTGTACCACCTGCATTTAACTCGCTGTGCTACCACCTGACTCCCATGATAAATAAATCTTAAAAGAACGGGAGTGAGAATGTGCGTGGGTGGGTGGAAGTGGGAGGTGGGCCTTTGGCTCCAAATTCATAGGTTCACTCCCCCATACCATCATAAGCCAGAGCTGAGCAGTGCTGGGATGGGGGGGTGGAGAGTGCAGGATAACCAAAAACCCAAATTCCACACCATATGTCATCAGGGAAAAGCAAATTAAGACACAGAAGTACCACTGCTCACCTGTTAGAATGGCCAGAGTTCCGAATGCTGCTGACACCAAAGGCTGGCAAGGGTGTGCTGCAGTGGGTGTGCTCATTCAGTGTTGGTGGGAATGCAGGATGTGCAGACAACTGGTAGTTCTTAGACCACTAAAGACGCTTGTATCATATGACCTAGCAAGCATGGCTTGGTTAAATATCAAAAAGCACGCTTGCTAGGTCATATGATACTAGTGTCGTTAGTGGTCTAAGAACCTAGCAACTGTCTGCACATCATGGCTTTTCTGACAACCCAGTAATGGCCCGTAAAAGACAAAATTATGAGGGGGCTAGGTGGGTAACACAGTGGGTTAAGCGCACACGTGTTTTGTACTTTGAACTTCAAAGATTGGAAGTTTGTAGGTAGTGCAGAACCTCGAGATATTATCAAGAAGAATTTTGATAATGTTTTAAAACTTGGATTTGAATCAGTAAGAATTGGGGATTTTAGTTGAGTCTATTATTATCTTGAAATCATTATAACTTTAATTGGTTTGCCAAATAGGCAGATTATTTGTCAATCCAAATGTCTTTGATCAGCATTATTCCAGTAAACACATTTTCTTCTTTTGCTAGTTTAATATGACAACAGTCAATTCAAATTTTGTTTTAGGTTAATTTAGTAGGTGTAATTTTTCCAAGTAAGCAACCAGCATCTTAGTAATGTCTTTTTGATACTGGCCTGGGAAGTGGCACCTCTTTGCTGTTAATGATGGAAAAAGTACAAGATGCTGAGACTTTGTTTTATTTATTCAGTAGGAGTTTTTTTTTTCTCTCATCTTTATTGTGCTATAATTCACATTATAAAAATCTATCCACCAGACAGAGAAGAGGAAAAAAAGGCAAGGCAATCAAAAGTAATAATAGATGTGGGCATGATATAAAAAGGAACGAAGAAAGGACCATATTAAAAATGGGGAAAAATATAGATAGATAGATAGATAGATAGGTAGACAAACAGACAAATAGTTATAGAAATAATAAACCCATATCTGTGACCTTGGGAGAACCACTGCAGTTTCTAACAGAGGGGTTGTGGACTCAGAACTCTGGTGGTGGGAATGGAATGGAGTTGTACCCCTGTTATTTTTGTAATTTTGTAAATCATTAATTTGAAGAAAAATCTGTCCAAAAAATGTATTCTGTAGTTTTTAGTATGTTCAAGAGTTGTACAACCACACCGTAGTTAATTGTAGAACAGATTCATAAGCCCTTAAAGAAACCTGCACCCCTTGCTCCCAAGGCCCCACACCCCTCTGATTATATGCAACTGCTAAGCCACTGAAGATACTTCAAAGCACTTCCTTTTAAAATAGCTTCAAATAGAATAAAATATTTAGGGTTTTTTTTAAATATAAAACTCTCTTATGTCAATTCCTATGAGCAAAGAGTTCTTTAAAAAAATTTTATTTATCTTTATTTGATAGGACAGGGAGAAATTGAGATGTGGAGGGGGAGATAGAGAGACAGAGACACCTGCAGACCTGCTTCACCACTTGTGAAGCCTGCCCCTTTCAGGTGGGGACTGGGGACTTGAACCTGGTTCCTTGCACTTGGTAATGTGTGTGCTCATCCAGGTCTGTCACTGTTCAGCCCTCTTTAGGTGTGAATTTAACCACAGAAACACAAGATTTGTATGTTAAAAACCACAAGATACTGGGAAAAAAGTCAAGCCCTACTTGAATGGAATGACATCCCATGTTCATGATGGAGCTGCCACTGTGTCCAGGCCTTCCCTATAGAGATGCACACACAGCCCCTGCCCATACCCCGGCAGGTGTTTGCCATGTGACATTTGATAAACTGGTCTTAAAATTCACACACACGTCCAAGGGATCCAAAATTATCAAAGTAACCATGAAAAACAACAAAAAAATAAAGTTCGAAGTGCTCACTCTCTCAATTTCAAACCTTAGCAGCTAAACTCTGGTAATCCTGCCGTGTGACTGGCAGTACAGATAGATGGAGGCCCAGTGGGGTGGGGTTCAGTGCAGAAGTAAGCCTCACTTGATTTCTTTCCTACTGTGACAGCAAGGTCTTGGGACCACAGCATAGCGCAGGGCCGGCCAAACAGCTCACTTGAACAGTGTGTTGCTTTGCTATGTGCGAGACCCAGGTTCGAGCCTAACCTCTGCTGCATGAAGAAAGCTTCTGTGCTCTGGAGTCAACCCCCTCCCCCACTGCACCTCTCTGTCTCTAGCTTAAAAAAAAAGTTTGCAGTAAATGTTACTCGGATACATAACACGTGTGGCAAGGATGCGGGGAAGTTGTAGCCTTTACTGCCAGCACAGTGCAAACAGGGCAGCCCAGTTGTCGGGAAATAGGCTGGCAGCTCCAGGGAATGCTGAGCATAAGAGCTGCCCTGTGAAGCAGCAGTTCTGTCCTTAGGGATAGACCCCAAAGAATGGAAAACATGTCTCCACAGAACCGTCATTAGCAGCACTGTTCACAGTAGCCCAAACTGGTGACAACCAAAACGTTCATCTTGTGGGCGGCTGAACAACACGCAGTGTATCCATGTGACCGAGTTGTATTTGGTAACCAAAAGGGATGAAGCACCAGTTCTTGCTGTGTTGAATAACCTTGAGAACATTGTGCTCAATGACAGATTTCAGTTACTAAAGACCACATAGTGTCATATTCCATTTCTGTGAGGTGTCCAGAACAGGCAGATCCATAGAGTAACTGTGTGTGGGGGGGTGGTGGTGGGGGCTTCTTTGAGGGGTGATGGAAATGTGAAATTAAATGGTGGTGATGGATGGACAACTCTGAATATAGTGAAAGTCACTTTTATTTTTTAAAAAAGATCTATTTATTTGCTAATGAGAGAGAGAACCTGAGTATCAGTCTGATACATGGGATGCCAGGAGTTGAACTCAGGATGTGATGCTTGAGACTTATTCACCATCGCACTTCCTGGGTGCCTGTATTCACACTTCTAAAAATTATGCGTATTAGGGTTTGTGAATTGTATCTTAAGTTGTTATATTTTAAAAATGTATACTGAACAGAACACTGCAACTTTACAATTCTTTGTGTCACTGCCTAGTGAGTAGTAAGATCTAGCAGAGTTATCTTTTTTTGGTCATATTTGTTTACTTTAAAAAAGTTGTCTGTTTAGAGCATTCTGGCTTCCTTATGTTGTATGTCAGTTTGGCACCAAATTTTACCCTTTCAAAACTCTCAGGGAGGGGACCAGGTGGTGGTGGTGCACCCAGAGAGCGAACACAATACTGTGTGAGGACCTGGTCAAAACCCTTCATCCCCACCTGCTGGGGAGAGCTTCAGGAGTGGTGGGGCAGGACTGCAAGTATTTCTCTTTCTGACTCTCGCCCCCCATCTCTCTCTGTCTCACCCTTTATCAAAGTGAAAAATAAAAGACCTCCAGTAGCAGAGGAGCCCCATGACAGCCATGGTGGCAAATACACAGGCATGCAGTGCGGACTGTGCAGAGCGTGGGCTTCTGAGTTGGGCAGTCACGGCACCTCCGTGCAGGCTGTCTGCTCTGGACTAGGAAGCTAGATCTTGCCCAACCTTGCTGTCCTTATCTCTTGTGAGCAGGAGGTAGGATGTCACCTGGAAAGTGTAGTTAATAGAGTTTGGCACAGAGTAAGCTCAATAAATATTGACAATTGTTAGTTCTCAGTTAATTATTAAATTTTCCACCAAGATGTTTGCCATATATGAAATAGCTTTCCACAATATCAAACAGAATTGTTGGGATAGAGGAAAATCTTACATTTATTTCCTCCTTGTTTAAAAAAAAAGTGCGCTAATAAATCCTTTAGTTAGTCTTATGTCTAGGAACCCAAAGTAGTAAAACACTGCTTAATAACCATAGACATCAAAATGGCCAGTGAAAATTGCCCACAGCAACAAAGCATCAAGCCAAGATAGCCTTCTAGGAGAGTTCTTTCAAGCTCAGTGTACAGATCAAGAGCTCTCCCAGTGTACAGTTTTGTAAACACTAAGAATTTTCTCCAGATGTGAGGTTTTTGACGTTGGAATTTTCTCTCAACTGTCCTTTCTTGCCTCACCTCTGTCTGTTCCTCCCCTCTTCTCTTCCTTTTCCCCTCTCTCGGTGGCGCGAGTCATTTTAAATTTAGAATCAGTATAGGCTTAAGGAAATGGCTTAAAAGCAAGAATAGCTGTGTGTGAGAGGCCTTGATGGTGATCCCTGGCACCACAGGTGAGCAACAAGAACAAGTGAAGTCTGCGAGCGGTGGAGCAGTATTTTGAACACTTTGGTGGGGCAGCAGTGGATTGCATGCCTGGCAGTGTGAGACCCCGGGTTCCACCTGGGGCACAAGGGGGTAAAAAATAACCTACAAATACATCCATTCTCCTTATGGGGAACAAGTGACCATTTAATTTCTGCACCTGCTCAGTGAGAGTCTAGGGAGACTGCTCTCCACCAAGGCTGTCTGGGGCACCTCAGATGGTAGCTTTGGACATCATGGAGCACGATGAACTTCTTACCTGCTCACCTGTACTTGTCATTTTATACCACACGCAGCTCCAGAAGCGACACACAGCACTTCCACGAGAAATACTGGACTGACTGCGTGGTCCCAGTGACTTCACTCCAGGGCGCAGGGGCACAGGGCCTGCAGAGTTGTAGGGCTACAGGAGGCTGCCTCCCAGCACAGCTTGTGCTCCCCTCCTCCTGGTTCTTTCAGACTTCTTTCTGGTTTTGATGTCAACCTCACGAGCTCTGGTGACATGCTCCCCCTTCTCTTTTTCTTTCTTTTTTTTTTTTTAATTAGGTGAGAACACTTTTTATTGGCTGGAAATTGATCTGTATATTGAGATCTTGAGCAAACTCTCCTATAAAGCTGTCTAGGCTTGATGCATTGCTTTTGTGGGCAATTTCCACTGGCCATTTTGATTTCTGTGGTTTCTAGGCAGTGTTTTACAACTTTGGG
Source organism: Erinaceus europaeus (assembly GCF_950295315.1). Classification (NCBI taxonomy): domain Eukaryota; kingdom Metazoa; phylum Chordata; class Mammalia; order Eulipotyphla; family Erinaceidae; genus Erinaceus; species Erinaceus europaeus. The sequence goes on along the minus strand of NC_080176.1, from coordinate 24,414,343 downwards.
GACCAATATTAGCAATTTATATGTTCCTAGAAAACTGTTCATTGCAGCTCTTAAACGGTCCCTCTGCTATACATTCTTATATTCATAAAAATGTGGCCCTGGTGTGGGGCAGTGGACCCACAGGCGTGAGGTCCCCAGTTTGATCCCTGGTATCACACGGACAGAGTAATGCTTTGGTTCTCTCTCTGTTCCTTTTGTTAATAAATAATCTTTAAAAAATTATCTTTGTGGTTTTTCCCTCCTTTTCTTCACATGGGTTATCATTGCCTCCTTAAGCTTATAAAGATTTGGTCATTATAAAAATGTTAATTGTTTAAAATAACTGGCTTCTGCTTCAAGCCTCTGGCTACCACATGAGAGCTCACTTCACGAGCATTGGGACAGTGCTGTGGTGTCTCCTCTCTCTGCCTTTCTTTCACCCTGTGTCTTAAAGGGAAAGTCCTCTAGAAGTGATGGAAGGAAGGGTTCAGGCTTTGAAGCCACAGCAGAATAAACTGGTTGGGTGGTGGTGGTGTTTCAAATAGCTGTATTCTGATTTTGCAGACAGCTGTCCAGTTGTTTTTCTCATTGATGTGTGATATTATTACGGTTAATTACTTCTTTCATTGGATTTACTCATCCTTCTTTAAATGGAAGCCTAGTGTATATATTTTTCATCTTTTTTTCTGATTTTTAATGAATGAATTTAAGCTTATGTGTTGTGATGTAGTATTTTCGTTTTTTTTTTTCATTGACTGTGAATAGTTTCTCATTTCCACTTTAACTCTTTCTTTAATCCAAGACTTATTTTAAATGGGATTTCAGAGGCTGGTGGTTAAGTGCACACATTATAGTGTGCAAGGACCTGGCTCCAGCCCCTGCTCCCCACCTGCAGGGGAAGCTTCACAAGTGGTGAAGTTAGGGGTGCAGGTGCCTCTTTCTCCTTCTGTCTCTTCCCTTCCCTCTTGATTTTTTTTCTCTGTCTCTATCCAATACATAAATAAGTAAATAATAGGATTTCACATTTTCAGATGTGTGGCTCTTTGTAGGATTTGCATTTGGTGTGGATTTTTATTACATTTAGGGAGTAAATGTAGACTGTATCAATTTGGGAAATTTGTTTCCTTTGGACCTTAGTACATAGTCAGCTTTTCTAAATTCTAATCGTGTACTTTTGAAAAAACATGGATTTTGTTTTCTCTTTCATGATGTTGACTTCTTGGAGACCTTTGGTGGCTCTTTTGTGCAGCTGGGATTTTCTGTGTGTCTGTCCAGGTGCAGGTGGACTGGAGGAGGTGGTGGAAGGTGCTGGCAGAGGGGCCATTGTTCTGTGCAGTGCCCCCGCTCTGTAGCGTGCCAACTGCCCCTGCCCAGCACACTTCATGTCTCCCAGGGCTCAGCTTCTGCAGTCGGTCCTGCAGCTGGAGGCAGAGCCTGGTGCTGGGGGCATGGACATGCCTGAGTGGCAGGTGCTTATGGTTCCAGGTCACCTGCAACAGCAGCCTCTAGGATCAGTGCCACCTGGTCACAGGTGCCGCATGTGGCCATGTCATCTTTCCTCTTGCTGGCCCTTCATCTTTTTAGGAATTCTCTAGTCTGTATTTCCTAGACTGTGTTGTCATCCCTACTGCTGGTGGGGTGGAGGTGGTATCATGTGCTCAACCTGCTGGTCTAGAAGCCTGATGATCTTTTGATCAGCGTGGTGCCACCATTGAAGAGAGAGAACGAAGTAAAAATCACAAGATTTCAGGAAAGCAGTGAGCAGGGTAATAGAATGGACACTTATAGGGCTCTGTGAAACCAGTTTTGTTTTGTCAGTTAATTTTAGCAGATGTTTTCTTTATGGTAGTCTTCAGAGCTTTCTATTTTTCTGTTCTTACCGATGTTAGAGGTGCTTCTTTTTCACTTGGTCTTGCCTCTCCTAACACACTGGTTGCACCTTCCTGGAAAAGGGAGAATTCAGACATGCCCTGTCCAGATGGACACTGTGGGAAGAACACAGAGAGGCCTTGGTGTCTTTGTGATTTTTTTCGCAGTTACTAGTTAAGCTTAGGAAGTGGAACTTCAGGGGCCGCGCAGTGGTGCACCTGGTTAAGCGCACAGGTTACAGTGCACAAGGACCCTGGTTCGAGCCCCCATCCCCCATCTCCCATCTGCAGGGGGAAAGCTTCATGAGTGGTGAAGTAGGGTTGCAGGTGTTTCTCAATCTCTCTCCCTTCCCTCTTGATTTCCAGCTGCCTCTATCCAATAAGTAAAGGTAATAAAAAAAGAAAGTGAAACTTTTGTATTTTCTTAGTCTAGTCTCATAGTCATTCTTGCCTGAAAATTGAAAGATTACAGTCAAATAAAAGGAAGAAAATGATATATTTGTTTATATCATTCCAGATTTTAAGTATGTGCTGTTTATACACAAACACCAAAAAATGAGTCATAGTGCACACTCTACTTGTTATGCAACTTGTTTTCAGTTTTGTGTTCATAGAGTATGTTTGTTTGGTTTTGTCATTGCTGGGGCTTCATCTATACAGGCTGACTTCTTTAGACAGAGAGAGGCAGAGATGGGGAATGTCACTACAGTACGAGAACTTCCTCCAGGGCCGTGGGGACCAGGCTTGAGCTTGGTCACATGTGTGGTGACGCAGGTGTCCAGAAGAGCTATTTTACCAGCCTTCATAGAAAATTTTTAGACCAGGTCTAGACTTTGAAATTACTGCAGAGGTAGTAAGCTGAGTTCCACAATCGTGTATGCATTCCCCCTTGGGTAAAGTCTAATGATAGTGTGTAGCTTCTTGGCATTAGTGAGTATTACTTAATTATTACTACATTATTATTAACTGAAATCTGTCCTTCATTGCAGTTTTCTTAATTTTTACTTAGCCACCCTTTCTGTTCTGGGACCCTCTTCAGGACACGACATTGTATGTAGTTAGCCATCATGTCTTCCTAGGTTGCTCTGCTATGACAGTCTTTGGCTGCCCTTGATTTTGAAGGTTTGGTTGGGTCAGGTACTTGGAGACTGTCCTCAGTTAGAACTTGCCAGAGGTTTTTCTCCTAGTTGGGCCAGGGTTCTGCATTTGGGGAGGAGAATCCAGAGGTGGAGAGCCATCGTCACCACTTCTTGTCAGAAGTGCACACTGCCGGCAGGGCAGGATCTGGGGCTGGTGCTGTGAAGTGTGACCGCTGCTGAGTTGTGCATGCCAGGTTTCTCCTCTGGGCAGCCCTGAGAAATACCCACCCAGGCAGTGTCATCACTGTGTAGCTGTCAGCCGTGCTCCACACAGAGGCTGCACCAGGTGCCTGCGGTCCCTGTCACCAGACACATTCCCAGACAGCATGTGGCTGTGGAATTCCTCCTCCCCCTGTTCATGTGTGCTCTTTGGATGGTGTGTGTGTATGTGTGAGAGTGTGTGTGTGAGCATGTGAGTGAGTGTGTGTATGTGTGCATTGTGTGAGTGTGTATGCATGCATGTGTGTTTGTGTATTGTGTGAGTGTATGCATGCATGTGAGTGTGTTTGTGTATTGTGTGAGTGTGTCTGCGTGTGTGTGTGTGTTGGGGGATAGTGATCTCTGTCTTCACCGTGGAGTCTGCAGGATTTATTTGGAGTTCTTCAGCACATTCAGCTTATCTCTCCTCCACTGTGGATGGACTCAGTCATTTGATACTAGCATTGTGGGCTCATATACTCGGGCTGTCGCCCACTCCCGCTTTACTGTGTTGCTCAGTGTCTCAGCTTTGACTGTTACAAGCTCTGTGCCCTTGAGGTGCCTGGCCAGTGTGGAGCTTTTCAAAGCCTGTTCACCTTCGTTCATTATCAGCTGTCCATCACATTCCCAATGGTTCTGGAATCACCGAGTTCCCCAGGGAGTCCTTATTTTCTAATGGGCAAAGACACCAGAAATGAAACTTTTTTCTAACTAAATAATTCAAGTATTGTCTCATGTCATAGTATATAGTTTTGTACAGTGCAAGATTTTTTTTTTTAGAAATAACTTCTGTTGAAGTATTATTTATCTATAATAAAACACCCAGCCTTTGGAACTGTACAGTTCAGTGCATGTTAGCCACTGGGCATGGCATTCATCTAACCACCAGCCTAATCAGGATAGAGAACATTTCTCCCATTCCAGAAGCAGAAAGTTCCTGTGGCCTTTTGAAGTCTTGCCACCCAGCCCTGGATCCAGTCAATGAGTGACTCAACTTTTTCATCGATTACTTTTGCCTTTTCTGAAGTGTCTTACTCATGCCTGCGTGCAATATGTTCTCTAAGTGTCCCTGAGAGGTCCAGGTTTTTACATCTATTTTCCTTTTCATTGCTGCTTTATATTCATTGTGGGAATCCACCTCTTGTTTGTCTTGTCCCTTGCTGAATGGCCATCAGGTTGTCATTTTTGGCTGCTAGGAATAGAGTTGCAGTCAATATTCATGTACACAGATTTTTGTGGACATATTTCTATTCCTTTGGGTAAAAATCTAGCGTAGAATTAGTAGGCCAAGGGTAGGTTCTACTCAGTACTCTCCCAAAATGGCTTTAATTTTATTCTTCTTAGGGATGGGTTCTCCTCCTCCACATCCTCAACCAGCACTTTTTAATTTGCTATTCTAGTGGGCATGTAGTGGGGCCCTATCATGGCTTTCTTTTCACTAATGATTAGTGGTATAGAATATTTTATGATAACACCATGAAAAATACTATCAAATACTTCAGTGTTCCAGAACTGAGCAGCAAGGAAAGCTAAACAGGGGAAGAGTGATAAGGGACTTCGTGTACTATGGATTTCTCATACCCAGATGAGGTTTTTGTGACGTGCTACCTTGCTGAACTGTCCTCACCATCGTTCTGTGCGGCAAAGGCAGGACTGCTTCACCTGTCAGCTAACTGACAGAGAATGTTGACAGGACTGCCTCTTGCTGCAGTTATTATCGTCACCTTACCCCCCATTGCTCAGGTCTTGAGTATCACCACATAGACCAGTCTGCTTAATTCTAGCTCCCCCAAAACTCCCTCGATGTCCCCTTAGCCCTCAGTAAGCTACCACTTTGCTTAAAATGACTTCATCAGGAGAAATACACATCTTCATTGTATTTGGGGTGGGGGTCGGGCAGAGGTTGAGATTGAAGGGGCCATAGAGTGGGAAGGAGAGAGATTCATGGCTTGTGAAGATTCCCCCCCGCAGGTGAGGACGGGATTGAACTGGTGCACCACTGCCTGACCCTCTTGTATATTTGTTGAATTTTTTTTTCTACATTACCTCAGGAAGTAAATTTTTTAGAGGCCAATTTAAAGTGATTATTTATTATAAAAAACAAAAGATGGTTTTACTTTCCTAAAAATCACATTTTGGGCTCTAGGGCTGCACCATTAGTTGTTTTCCCTGGAATCCTCAGAACTACAGCCGGCCTGGTGTGTAGTGGATGCTCGGCAAGTGTTTCTCAGATATGGATGAACAGAGACGGTGCTCAGAAGCAGTGCCGTTTACGACTCGCTGTGACTTGCGTCTTCAAGAAGAGAGTGCAACTCCGTAGCTACCTCAGAGGCCGCTGGCTTGTCCAGTACTGAAGAATGAGATGCCACAACCCTTAGCTGCTGCTGTCAGTGCTACCAAATGAAATGAGATTGTATTGTTCAAGACTCACAAAATGACAATTTCCAAACCACCCAAACCTCCCACTGTGATTCATTAATGGCTTTCATCGAGTATTTTTTGGCAGGTGCCTTCTCAGATGGCTGCTTGGGAGGCCTGTCTGTTTTCTGGGGTAGAGGTGGAGTGGGGAGGGTGTTTCTGGAAGGTCGGATTGCAAAGGCATCCATGACTCCTTGTTGGAAAATCAACACGTGCTTTCAGATGTGACTTGACGAGGAGGCTGAGACGTTGAAGCTAATGAGCATTGTCACTGCTTGTGGCATTGGAGAGGAGAAGTAGACATGTTCAGGGCCACGGCACTGGTGGTTAACAGAGCTTGGAACTAACTGCTTTGTGGATGTAACGTCAAACATTTAAATAAAATTCTATGTCTAATGAAAACCTGAAACTTGCTCTGTCCTGGGCTAGGAGTTGTGCCTGTCTGTAAAATCACCCCAACTCTTCAGGCCTTTGTTCTGTTGTGAAATTGTTGAAGAACATTCCACTTGGTTTACTTGAGAGAGAAACATGCCCTGAAGGCAGAAGTGGTTCTCATTTGAGAGACTTTAATTGAGATACTTTTGTCTTCAAAGCAGAGGTCTAGCTTGTAGTACTTGGGAAGAGGTCCAGCAAAAGCCAGGAGTACTATGGCTTTGGGAACTGTTTCCTGTGAGGCCTGCCTGCTTCTTCACCTAGAAAGAGGTCTTCCACCTGTCAACTCTCTTGGCACTTAATGGCCTCAACAGTCCTTGGACATTACCCTTGAAAATGTGATGATAACTTTACTCATTAACGATGGGCTTTGTCCACATAAAAGCTTTGCAGTCTGTCCTAGACTTTACCACTTTGGGGGGGGGGGGCATGTACTCACAGGAATATCACAATTTAAAACTGCAGGGGAACACTTAACTACAACCAAGTATCATCAGTTAAAAAAGCCTTAAAAAAAGCCCTCAAACTTACTGGAAGAACACAGCATTTCAGGTGGCAGTGTGTGTGCCCAGCTGCGGCTTCTGGACTCTGAGCATGGCACTGTGAGGCTGTTTGGAAATGATGCAAAATGTACGCGGGTCTCTTCTGACCATAGCCGGGCGTGTTTCCTGCTAAGGATGGAGTGTCTCTGCCTCATGCTGCCTGGGCAGGTTGTTGCCTGATGCATTAGTTCAGCAAGTGCTCTTAAAGACAGTTCTGTGCTCTGGGGACACAGTGGCAGCTACAAAGGAGACAGCTTTTGTTCAGTGAACATCAAGTCTCATTTCCAATTCTGAGGGCAACGTAACAGAGACTGCTGTGGCAGTGTCACATGGGCTGGGACATGGTCACGGCCAACAAACCTGTCAGTTCGGCAGAGTGTGGGAACTGATGTTGACCCATGTGGTGTTTGGATAAAGGCATTTGAAAGGAGAAGCAGAAGCACTTAGGGACCCATCCTCTGCTTCCACTCACCTCCTGTAAGGTGAGCCGGGTCAGGTGTAAAGCACTTCTGTGACTCAACCGCAGGGATGGTGGCTCTGTGCTGCTGCTGAGGGGCCTCTGCTGCGCGCCTGATGCTGCAGGGTTTGGGATGAGAGCTGAGCTTGGGCACTTCGGAGGTCAAATCATTCGTGTGGTTTTGTCATTTTTGCATGTTAATGCGTTTAGGGGAGGTGAAGTGCTAACACTGGTCTTCACCGCAAAGAAGGTTTGGAATTCTGTCTCAGGAGCGTGGGTTTGCCAGTTTAGCCCCCCACCTCCACAGCCAGGAGCGACAGAGCTTGGTTGTCAGTGCAGCTGGGTGGGGAACGCCCGGGGGCCGTATATTGCCCCAGCAACCATCTGATCTGGCCCTGCCAAAGCAACCACAGGCAGAACTGAAAATCCAGTAAATCTAGGAGCTTTCTTTATAGCAACATTAAGTGCGAATTTTAAGTTGAGAATTTTGTATTACTTTTAGATGATCTTGTAAATATCCAAATGGTCCTTGGCAGAAAATATGTTGTTTACCCTCCCTCCCCCGGCAGAAAAAACATCGTGTATTGTTGAGTGGAGTCTAGATGGTGTGTGTGCACTAACGGGAGTGTAAGCTGATGGGGCGGGGTGGGGAGAATTTACTTCATTAAGCAAATAATGGAACTGAGTTCATTTTGTGGGGGTCTAAAGATCCGGGGTTTTTTTAGGCTGTTGATGTAACTGGAGTGTGATTTTTCTTCTTGATCAAGTGTGAGCATTACCCACAGGCATCACAGAGAGCTGTCAGATGAGAGGATGCAGACCGAGGACACGGACCAGGGAGACACTGACCAGAAGGCCTCTTCCCTTCCTGTGGGGACTCCGCTTTAACTTAAAGGTCTTTGTTTCTCCAAGTAGATTTTTAAAAAAATTATTGCTACCAGGGTTATCACTAAGGCTTGGGGCTGCACAACAAATTCACTGCTCCCGGTGGCCATTTTTTTCTTTTTATTTGATAAGATAAAGGAATTGAGAGGAAATAGGGAGATAGACACCTGCAGACCTGCTTCACTGCTTGTGAAGCTTCTCCCCTGCAGGTGGGGGCCAGAGTCTTGAACCTGGGTCCTTGCACATGATGTAACATATGCGCTCAACCAGGTACACCACTGCTTGTCCCCTCCAAGTTGACTTTTTAAAAAGTGCATTTTATGTGGAAAAGTTAGAAGAGGTCAGTCAGCACAATGCACATTAAGTCCGTGGCATAGGCTGGTAACTGTCTGTGGTGGGACACTTAGCTGGGTGGGCATGCGAGAGAGACTAGAGCAGTGCTCGGTTCTGGCTTGTGCCAGTGCCAGGGATGGGATCTGGGCCTCTGTTGTGTTATCCCCCAAGTCCAGTCCCCTGCATGGTGGCCCTGCATTACAGTGTGGTCTTAAGCTTTTATGACTGTTTCCTAGCATGGACGAAGAAGTCTGTCTCAAGACCACATTGTTATTTTAGTAGGAGCGGCCACCACTAACTGACCTGTGTGGGTGTGACCCTAAGTGACCTTTGCCCCACAGTTAGGTGAGATGCTCTTTGGGCTGTCACCGCAACACCACTGCACTTCATGATGTAAGCAAATTCCATTGGAATGAGCCTCAAGTGAGAACACTGTTGGCCTTGTCATAGGGACAAAACAATCTTTGGGGATATAGCCAGTTTTCTTCCAGCCACAGAAGCACCCCCATACCAGGTCTTCAGAAAAAGACCTGGAGGTCAGGTGGGTGATATTTGAGCTGGAGAAGTGAGGTGGGCATGTGGCAGGTTCAGAAATTGCGAAGGGCAGTCACAGTCAAGCTTCAAAGAGATGTGGGGAAGTGATGCCTCAGAGAGGTCACAGTGGGGTGGAGGCACACTCCGGGCTTGTGCACTTGGTGTGTGTGGCTGCTGACGGCTCAGTAGGGGTTCTAGGGGAGAGCCAGGTTTTCAAACAAAGGGGGGAGCTATTGAAAACTGTGAGAGGAAGGTTGAGGGAGATGGAACACCCTGCACCCATTTGAGAGTCCAGAAAAGTGGCTGATGGTCAGTGACAGAGAGTCCTAGGGAGACAGCACAGTGGCAGCACACCAGACTCGACAGTCTCCAGTTCAACCATTGGCACCACTATACATCAGAGGTGAATGGTGCTCTGGCTTGTCTCTTACAAAACTAGAATATTAAAAAAAAAAAAAAAAAAAGTAGGGGCAGGCCATTTTTTAAAAAAAAGTAATAAAATGAACTGAAGCCCTCCTATATCCAAGCTGAAAATGCAATCGGAAGGAAGCTCCCAGTCACAATAGCAGCCAAAAGCAGCAAAATTAGAACATGCTACAATCTGCCCATGCAGAAATGCTTGAGTGTCTTGGGGGACTAAAGAAGAGCCCAGCCCAGTGGATGGGTAAACATACTGCATGTAGAACAGGAATAGAGCAGAGAGCTACCCTCATTCATTCCTGAGGGCTTTTAAAAAAATGTACCCATTTGAAAGGTAAATACAGCGCATATGGGGGGGAATTTACCCATTACTAAGGAAAGAGGGAGAGAGAACTGGAGCATCGCATGCTGCTGCACACAGATCCTGGGCCTCACCCTGCAGGTCTGTTGCTCTAGCCCCGTGCAAGCTCAGGGGCCATGTAATTGGGGGAGGGCTCGCTGTGTGGGCCTCACTGCTCTCGCTCTCTCTCTCTCTCTCTCTCTCTCTCTCTGTGTGTGTGTACTGTTAGTATGATAGTAACGAAATAAGGATTTTAAAGGAATACTGTGAATAAGTGTATATAGTAGACAACTATGATGAAGTTGAAAAATTTCCAGAAAGACAGAAATTACCAAACTTAATTCAAGAAGAAATGGGATATTTGGCTCAACCTATTAAAAGTTGAGAGATTTGATTAATAATTGAAAACACTTTCTACAAAGAAAAGGCCAGGCTCCAGATTTCACCGATGAATTCAATTAGATGTTGAAGGAAAATAAATAACATTTGTCACAAACTTCTGCAAAAAGAAAATGAGTAGGAAAGACTACTTCCCAGTTCATCTGTGAGGCCACTGTCACTGAGAAGAAAACTAGACAGAGACAACACAGTACCAGGAAATCACAGAGCCACCTCTCCTGCCCTCCACAGCTGAGACTTAGCTCCGAATGCAGGTTGGTTTAGTATTTGAGAATCAGCTAGTATACTGCATCATCAGTAAACAACAGGTACCAAGTCATCATCTCAGATGCTGAAAAAGCCTTTGACAACGTTTTTCCCAAAACCACTTTATTGGGAGAAAATACTGGTTTACAGGAAGGACAGTTGTTGACATGTGGGTGTGGTTTCTCATCTCCCCACGAAAGGTGTCTGTCTACACTCCCACCACCATGCACTGGGTCCTCAGTCACCCTATTCCTGCCTCCCTAAGGCTCCCCTTGGGCTTTGGTGCTGGCACTACCAGTCCACTGCTCCTGGCACCTATCTTTTTCATTTTGTTGGATAGGACAGAGAGAAACTGAGAGGGGTGGGTGAGCAAGAGAGAGAGACACCTGCAGACGTGCTTCACTGCTTGTGATGCTATCCCCCTGCAGGTGGGGAGCCGGTAGTACACAAAACTCACATGGGAGAGGACCCAGTATCATTTCTGGCACCACCAGTAGCCAGAGCTTAGGAGTGCTGTGGTTAAAAACAAGGAAAAATGTGGTCGGGGAGGTGGTGCAGTGGATAAGGCATTAGACTCTGAAGCATGAGGTCCTGAATTCAGTCCCCGGCAGCACATGTATCAGACTGATGTCTGATTCTTTCTCTCTCCCCTCCTACTTTCTCACTAATAAGTAAATAAAATCTTAAAAAAAAAAATCATGCAGTAGGTCTGGTGATTTTCATTGTAGTAATTGATAGAGCCTGTATAACAATAACAAAAGTATTTATTTTTTAATTTTTTAATCTTTATTTGTTGGATAGAGACAGAAATTGAGAGAGGGAGAGGGAGAGAGACTGCAGCACTGCTTCACTTGTGAAGCTTTCCCCCTGCAGGTGGGGACTGGGGGCTTGAACCTGGGTCCTTGCACATTGTAACATATGCACTCAACCAGTGCACCACTACCTGGTCCCTTAACAAAAGCATTTATTATGTTTCTTCTACATAATAGCATTGTGTGGAATTCTTAGGATACATACATACACACACACACACACACACACACACACATATATATATATATATATATATATATATATATATATATATATTTCTACTTCTGAAACAAAAGCAGGAACCAGGGCATCACTTTCGCAATCGTGATCTCTGGAATCAAACTCAGGGCCTCACATTCTTAGGTCCAGTGCTTTAGTCACTGTGCGTCTCATGTACAACTATCTGCTTTTATTTTATTTTTATTATTTTCCCTTTTGTTGCCCTTGTTGTTACTGATGTCGTCGTTGTTAGTTAGGACAGTGAGAAATGGAGAGAGGGAGGGAAGACAGAGGGGGACAGAAAGATAGACACCTGCAGACCTGTTTCACTGCCTGTGAAACGACTCCCCTGCAGGTGGGAGCTGGGGGCTCGAACCGGGATCCTTACCTAGGTCCTTGAACTTTGCGCCACGTGCGCTTAACCTGCTGTGTTACCGCCCAACAACTGTCTGTTTTTACTGCGCCTTGATGATGGGTCTGCATTCCATGTCTTCTGCCGCCGCCCTCTCCTCGCCTTTTCGTCTCTGCTCCACTGGAGCTTGGCTGTATCCTGTGTCAGAATATCAGCGCACACAGCAACTTTCTTAGTCATTTTGTTAGCCGTCATGTCGAAGGGCAGATATGCTTTGGGTCTTACTCTGAGTTGCTAGTTACGTGCTCCTGTGGGTGTCCATCAGTCCATCATTATGTATTCCAGTGAGATTTTCAGTTTAAACAAAGATAGTGTGTGTTTGCTATAGTTGATCCCTAACTTGAGAAAACACTATATATATATATAAATTATCTTTATTTATTGGATAGATAGTCAGAAATTGAGAGGGAAGGGGAGACTGAGAGGGAGAAAGACACCTGCTTCACCACTTGTTAAGATTTCCCCCTGCAAGTGGGGACCAGGGGCTCAAACCCAGGTCCTGTGCACTGTAACGTGCGCTTAACCATGTGCACTCAACCATGTGCACCACCAACCAGCCAAGAAAACACTTTTTAGTGGCCATTTCCTTAACACAATACTAAATGGGAGAGATTAATAGGGAAGGTAATTTAAAAACTCTTATTTCCCTGCTGTTACAGAGACACATCCCACTCAGTGGTGCAGCAATAGGGAGCCCTGGACACTGCCATCCTGTAGTTGTCAGCCAGGGGCTTGCTGAGGGGGCTCTTCCTCGCCTGTCCCCAGCAGAGCAAGAGCCTGGGAGCTTTGGGAGTACCACTCCCACGTGAGCCCCATCCTCTGACCTCATCTAACCCCCCCTTTTGGAGCCCTGTCACTGTGGGGTCAGGGAGCTGACATACAAATTGGGTGAGGGGTGTGGGGCGCTGCTTGATCAGTAGCTTGTAGCTGGGGAATCATGTCGTGAATGTTAACCTGGTCCTTTTGGTTTGTTTCTAGTACTGTGTGCCAAGAACCTTGCAAAGAAAGACTTCTTCAGTAAGTAAACGTCACTTTTGCTCTCTTGCCATTTGAATATCCACACATTTCAGAAATGTTCAGCTTTTTTTCAAAAACACTTAAAGTCTAGCTGTTTGCTGGATAGATGCTTATGGCTTGCCAAACTTTATTTCCCCCTGGACAACAAGTAAAGGCTTCTGAGCTCATAGGCACAGAATCTGTATCACACAACACCAACTCCCTCTCCCAGCCACACTGTCTCTCTTCCCACCTAGCCATAGGCTTTCTGCTGTAGAACGTGTTCTCAGCTCAAAAACAGATGAGACATTTTTCTGTAAAATAGCTGTGCTTGACTAAAATTGTCAATCATAATTTTGAAAATAAATTACATAGGGTTGGGCAGTGGTGCACCCAGTTAAGTGCACACATGTGCAAGGATCCCGGTTCAAGCCCTCGCTCTCCATCTGCAGGGGAGATGCTTCATGAGTGATGAAGCAGGGTCTTCCCCCTCCCCCCAGCTTCTTTGATTTCGCTGTCCTATCAAATAGAAAAAAAGATGGAAAAAAAAAAAAGGAAAAAATGGCCACTGGGAGCGGTGGATTAGTGGTGCCAGCACTGAGCCCCAGGGATAACCCTGGAGGCAGAGAAAACCTTTTCTTTTAAATCACATCTTTAAAATCTTGTAACTCGCAGCCAGTGACATACTGAGACTCCTGGAGCACTGGATTTCCAAGCCTGAGGCCCCTGGTTTGATCCTTGGCTGCACCTCATGTATTGGAGGAGTGCTCTGACTTCTCTCCCTTTCTGCCTCGTGAAAGTCTCACTTAGTTGTAATAAACAAATCTTAATATAGGTGCATATTTTTGAAAACCCTGTAACGGGAGGAATTATGAAAAATAGAGGAACCTTTCAAAGAAAACTTAAACTCGCCCACTGTCAGACGGCCTATCTGTGGGATCTTCACAAGGACGCTGTGTGGTCCTCGGGTATGGTCCTCATGCCTGAGATGAAAGGAAGTTGTTCCCAAACTCTTGTTTGGGTACCTGGGAAGCTCTGATGGGTCCTTTGCAGACCTGTCTCTCAAATCCACACCTTTCCATCTCCTGATCTTTTTTTTTTTTTAATTTAAAAAATTTTTAAACCATTTATTATTTATTTTCCCTTTTTGTTGCCCTTGTTGTTACTGTTGTAGTTATTCTTGTTATTGATGTCTTCGTTAGACAGGACAGAGAGAAATGGAGAGAGGAGGGGAAGACAGAGGGGGAGAGAAAGACAGACACTTGGCAGACCTGCTTCACCGCCTGTGAAGTGACACCCCTGCAGGTGGGGAGCCAGGGGCTTGAACCGGGATCCTTACTGGTCCTTGTGCTTTGCGCCACGTGCGCTTATCCCACTGTGCCACCGCCCAACTCCCCATCTCCCTGCTCTTATAAGCTTGTTTAGACAGGTTAATTTTTTTAAATTAAATTTAGCATTTAAGAATTAATTATGACCCGGTGAAGACTTACTTCCATAGGTAAAATAAAGGTCAGCATGGCCATAGAAAAAGATCAGCCTATCAGAACATATTTGTTTGCCTGAGGCCCAGAGATCCCAGGTTCAATGCTTAAGCCAGAGCTGAGCAGTGGTCTGGTGTCATCATAGCTACTTGCCACCCTTTTGTCTCTTATATAATAGGAAAAAAGATCAGCATGTAAAAATTCTGAGTATCACTAATTTCTAGGAAGTATGAGTACAGTTAATTGTAGTCAGTTTTCTTTCCATTTAAGTAGCCTCACATAGAGGTCGTCAGAAATGAACATTTGAATTTGAATTACGTCTATTTCTCTAGTTTTCTAACCCCCAGACTCTGAGGGTGATTCATACTGGAAGACCAAGTAGAAAGCATTCTGCTTCCTTAACTGACTGCAGCTGAGCCAAAAGTAAAAGCTAATCTCTACCAAGTGTGAGCCTTGATGCCCCCTGGAGTCCTCAGGATTGTCTTGTGTCCTGGGGGACTGGAGTCTCAGCCAGGTGACCACTTGTCTAGGGCTCCCGGACCCCTTTGCCAAGATTGTTGTGGACGGATCTGGGCAGTGCCACTCGACAGACACTGTGAAGAACACGCTAGACCCAAAGTGGAACCAGCACTATGATCTGTAAGTCGGATTCTACACAAGACCTTTGGGGGGCAGTGGGGATGGAGGAATTGAGCTTTTAAGAGAAGCATTCAATTAAAAACAAGCAGAAAGGATTGCCAGCTTTTAAAAAAAATTTCATTGGGGGATTAATGGTTTACAGTCGACAGTGAAATACAATAGTTTGTATATTTCCCTGTTTTCCACATAACAATTTAACCCCCCTAGGTCCTCCTCTGCCATCATGTTCCAGGACCTGAACCCCCCCCCCCAGTCTTTTATTTCGGTGAAGTACACCAGATTGTAAACTAATTCTTCTTCTTCTTCTTTTAAAGTGCAGCTTTTCTTTTTTTTAATATTTATTTATTCCCTTTTGTTGCCCTTGTTTTTTGTTGTTGCTATTGATGTCGTCGCTGTTGGGTAGGACAGAGAGAAATGGAGAGAGGGGGAGAGAAAGATAGACACCTGCAGACCTGCTTCACCGCTTGTGAAGCGACTCCCCTGCAGGTGGGGAGCCAGAGGCTCAAACCGTGATCCTTACTCAGGTCCTTGTGCTTTGCGCCGTGTGCACTTAACCTGCTGCGCTACCACCCAACTTCCGATTGTTAACTTCTTAATGACAGCAAAACATATACATACTGCCTAATTTTAGAATTCACTTTCTTAGACGTTCTTGTGTTTGGCATTTTCATGTATTCTTATGGTTTGCTTCTATAATAGCAATCTTCCAAACATTCAGCCTCTTCTGTATATCACTATTTTCAGGGAATTCCTCTTAGAAACACGTCTTCTCTGCCTGGGAGGGGCACAAGCATGGCTCAGTTCCTAGCACTGCACGTGCCAGTGACGCTCTGGGTCCTTCGTCTCCCTTTTTCCTCTCCGTAGTAAATAAATGCAGAAAAATGCATTGTCATTATACACACTAGGTAAACATGTGAGTAATATTTATGGGTCTAGCATCTGGGTCTTGTTTGAGTGTCACAAGGTACCAAGAAATGTGCCTTGCCCCCTGTAGTGGGTGTGCACCAGGAGTAAGGCTGTGGGTGTGGACTCTGACTTAGCACCTTTGTAAGTATCTCCTGTTGTAACCTGTATTCTATGTTAAGCCTAATTGGTAGGAATTTATGAATCATATCATGTGATATGACTATTATCATTATGTGTGGCTATACACACTTGCTTCTTACACAGCCAGTTGAGTTCTTGTAGCTCATTGAACTGTACATGTTGAATATAGAGCCAAAATTATTTTAAAATGAATTCTCTTAACAGATCAGTCAAAAGAGATCTCAGTGGGCTATCCTTCATAATAAGAAAGACAACTATAAGTGAGTGTGCGTCTTGTTTTCAGATACGTTGGGAAAACAGATTCTATAACCATCAGTGTGTGGAACCACAAGAAGATCCACAAGAAGCAGGGAGCTGGCTTCCTGGGCTGTGTGCGGCTGCTTTCCAATGCTATTAGCAGACTCAAAGACACCGGATGTAAGAGCCCTGCCTAGTTCTGCCTCTCTATGCAGCTGAAGCAAGCTTAGGAGGCTGCTGCTGCTTCTTCTTCTCCTTCTCCTTCCTCCTCCTCCTTCCTTCTTCTCCCCCTCCCTCCTCCTCCCCCTCCCTCCTCTTCCCTCCTCTTCCTCCTCCTCCTTCCTCCTCTTCCTCCTCCCCCCTCCTCCTCCTTCCTCCTCTTCCTCTTCTTCTTCTTCTTTTAAATACTGAATACAGAATTCCTGCCTTCCACCCTAGTTGACATTTCCCCAGGTTAAGTTTTGAATTGTTTGTTTGCAGACCAGCGTCTGGATCTATGCAAACTAAACCCCTCAGATACCGATGCAGTTCGTGGCCAAATAGTGGGTAAGAACTTTCTCGTCTGTATAAAGAGATGCCTTCACAGAATTAACACACAGCTCTTCATCACTGAGAAGACATAGCTGAGGTCTTCACAGCACAAGCCACCATAGGGGTCGCCTCTTCAAAAGCTTCACCGTACCTCGTTTCTGCTTACTTACCTGGCTCCCTCATCCTCTCATTCAGAGTCCAGTTAAATGGCTGAGGTTCAAAACAGACCTAGGATTTTAAGTTTAAATGTAATTTTAAGCATCACATTAATGGGCAACTGATTTGTTCTGCTAAAGTGGAGATGGTGAGGATGATGGCCACACAGGCAAGAGTGGAGAGGAGCTAGTTTCTCCAGGTAGACCTGTCCTGTTTCTGCAAAGCAAAGGCAATTTGCGACAACTTGCATATGAGTTTATAGCCGTAGAGTGCAAAAGGTGCTGAGGTTACAACATTGTTGACTAGAGACACTCGGTAGGAAGCGGCTCACCTGCTAACAGTCTGCCCCACTTTTACTGGCATTTCCTGGTATTGCCTAAGTGTGACTCAGATGGTAACTGTGTGTATGGCAGCGAGTCCAAGAAAACAACGTATTCATGCAGCACAGGAGAGTGACTTGGGCCTCCCAGTCTTTTAGGTATTTTCTCATGTAGGCCTGGGCCAAGATAATAGTGGTGTACATCCTGAAGTATGGCAGTGCCAAGTTCTCCTTACTGTCCTTCTGTTTGTTTTCTTCACGTGATGTGCAGGGGGAACAAGTACCTGGACATGACTTCATAACTGTCTGCTGTCCCTTGGGGCTAGAGAGGTCCATCTAGACTTTGCAGATATTCAAAGCGCTCTCCCTGCATCTACTAAACATAAGTCAAAGCCTTCCTAGATAGTAAGGTAACTCAGAGGACGTGACTTGTGTTGGGTTACTTTCCGGAGAGCGTGGCACTTCTCTCTGCTGAGAGTTTATAAGGAATGTTCCAAGTGGTGTCAGTGACATGACACGCGTTTCGAAGTAAATGCTTCATAATTGCAGGTGTAAGAACGAGGCTGTGTCATACCATTTACTCATCTTACTTTTTAAAGTGATGTTGTGCAAAAATGATTTGCAACGGCTCAGTGTATTGCAGTGTGTGAAATACTACTGGATTTTAATGCAAGATATTCTTTTCTGTTTTAGTCAGTCTACAGACACGAGACAGAATCGGCACTGGAGGCTCTGTGGTAGACTGTAGAGGACTCTTAGAAAATGAAGGGTACGTATAACCGCGCACTGCGGCCGAGTTCCTTGCTGCCTTTGGATCTTGTCCGATAGGAAAGCTCCTTCTTGCCATCCTCCTCTGTAACCCAGTTTCCTTGTGCAGAAGGGAAGCTGCAGCGACTAGTGGGTTTTGCCTCAAAGACTCAGGATCAGATGTAAAGAGGGTCCCACTGGCCAAAGATAGGAGAGCTTGGGCATCACTGAGTTATAACTGCACTGATTGAAGCCCACCAAGTGTATTATTAACAGCTATGAGCTCATAGTGACATGGGACACATACACACACACACACCAAGAAAAGCTTCAAAAATCTTCACTGGTCACCGTCACACTTCTGTGGTCCAGCTGAGTGAGTGAGCCTGTGCACTAGTCTCTGCTAGTTTCTAACCACTCTGTAAGTGGTAATTGTGCCTGGTGGCAAATCTCAGGGATTGAAGTGCCCCAGGGCAAGGAGCAGGCCCGCCCAGACTGGGCATACTGAGTGTCCTCAGTAGGCAGGCAGGCAGAGCGGGGCATAGAAAGGGAGGGAGGAGTAGTCCAAGATTTCACAGGTGTCCTCGTGAAAGGCAGTGTGGGAGCCTCCTTCGCATCCTGACTAAAGAGATGGTTGATTGGAGAAGTCTGAACACTGACTTTGGGTGGGATTGAGCATTGTGGACGGAGGAGACAGCGTAGTAGTTCTGCAAAGAGACTTTCATGCTCAAAGCTCCAAAGTCCCAATTTCTTTTATTATTTAAGAGATTAAAAAGAAAAAAAATAAGTTTATTATTGGATAGACAGAGAAATTTAGAGAAGAGGGGGAGTTAGGGAAAGAGAGAGAGAGATACCTGCAGCCTTGCTTCACCACTCATGAAGCTTTCCCCCTGCAGGTGTGGACCAGAGGTTTGTAGCTGGATCCTTGGGCACTATAATTTGTGCACTTAACCAGGTGTGCCACCTCCTGGCCCCCAAAGTCTTAATTTCAATCTCTATCACCACCATAAGACAGAGCTGAACAGGGCTCTGGTTTAAAAAAAAAAAATCCATGTACATTATTAAGGCTACAGTAATAGGAAGAGTCACTGTCTTCTAGAAGTGCGTGCTGGGATACTTATGGACGGACTCATAAGACAATGGATCAGCTTCAGAGCAAGCTGGGAGGGCGGACTGATTATTGCTGCCACTGGGCGATAGAGCCTCAGACACACTGTCTTGGTCTCTGTGGCTGTGTTTGAACATTTCTAGTGCGGGGTGTGTGTCTTTTTAAGAAGCAGTTTCTTATAAGGGAAAATAGCTTGTTGAGTCATCTTCAGAAATCTTCACAGGTGATAGGTCATCTTAAAGTCACTGCAGCACCTTGTGTAGTCAGGAAGGGGTTTTGTTTTCATTGGTGCCCAGTCCTTCCTGAGGTTGGAACCCCACGGAGCCTCTGGGACACCTTAACCAGGGCTGCCTCTGGCTCTTAACCCTACAGAAAAAACTTATCTTTTGGGTTCAGTGGGATTGGCTGTTTTTCAGAACTGAGGCACTTGGGTGCTTAAGTTGCTGGGCAGGGAGTCCAGGAAGGAGTGGGTGCTCCATGCTGCCCGATCCTCTTCCAGATCTGTGTATGAAGACTCGGGGCCTGGCCGGCCACTCAGCTGCTTCATGGAGGAGCCGGCTCCTTACACGGACGGGCCTGGGGCTGCTGCGGGTGGAGGCAACTGCAGGTTTGTGGAGTCCCCGGGTCAAGACCAGAGGCTTCAGACCCAGCGGCTGCGGAACCCTGACGTGCGGGGGTCACTGCAGACTCCTCAGAACCGACCCCACGGCCACCAGTCTCCAGAGCTGCCTGAAGGCTATGGTGAGAGCCCTTTGCCCGGCGACGTAGCATGGGTGGCAGTGGACAAGTTGCCGGAGGGAGAGGGGTGAGAGACGGGCGAGTGCCCGTGGCTCCTGAGAAGCTGCCTTGCTCCAGTCTCCCAGTTTAGCAATTGTGTGAACATTTCTGGCAGTCGATGCCAGAGGAAGCCAGGAAGCTGTGTGGGCTGGTACAGCTGTCTACAACTGGAATGTGTAGGGACGACTTGAGGGGAGTGGAAAGCAGGGATCACTTGGCAACCAGGGGAGCTGAGCAGATGTTCCAGAGGCCAGGCTGGACTCGGTTCTGAGCTGGTGAGGGGTTTCCCCCAGGCTGTGGCCTCTGCAGGTGCCACCTGGATAGCCCAGATCTTCAGTGCTGGTGCAGGAGCCAGGCTTTTCACAGCTTCTTCAGTCTGCTGGGATGGCTGGTTAAAAATGTTCCTGGTGGGCTGGGGTAGGTAGCAAAATGGTTATGCTAAGAAACTCTTTATGTCTGATGCTCCAGTAGTCCCAGGTTCAATCCCTTGTACCACCATGGAAAAAAAAAAAAAGAGAGAGAGAAAGAAGAAAATGCTCTGGGGATTTGAATTAACGAATTACTTTTCCCAATTTCTTGTGCAGAACAAAGAACAACAGTGCAGGGGCAGGTTTACTTTCTGCACACCCAGACCGGAGTTAGCACGTGGCACGACCCCAGGATACCAAGGTAGGCCTGCCAACACCCCCCCCCCATGCAGCCTAGCCCCCCCGCACCCCTCAAGTTTGCCCATGCACACGGGAGAGTGCAGCCCAGGGGTCCTCCTCAGCTCTTAGGCAGGAGCCCCCACCACATCTCTACATGGACAGCGGTTGCTGTGGGCCTTGATCTTTGAGCCTGATCACTCTGCATGGGGACCTCACGTCTGTTGTGACTCCACTGCTCTTGTTAGACATGGTCTCCTTTCATTTCAGGTGAAGACAGAGAGAAACCACAGCACCGCTCCACCATTTACGGAGCTCCCCGGTGCATCGTTGGTGCCGCCATGTAGGCGTCACACCTCCATCCTTGTGCTCCAGTACAGCCTTTAGAAAGGGACCTTGTGTCCTCAGAGCAGAGGAGGGACTTTTACCCTGAGAGTCAGTCGACTGGGCTCTGACCGGCATAGCCAGTGAGCTCTTGAGGATGCATAGCTGTTGTTTAGACTCAAGACAGTCAAGGGTGACAGATGGGGGCAGTGGTGGGGGTGTGACAGGTGGAGGATGGTGGCTGTACATTGTGGTCTCTCTCTACTTTTATATGCTTAAGTTTCCATTATTAAGACATCACAAAGGAGATATAAAGACTCTGTTACCCTTTCTCTCTCTACTTTACTGTCCCTATTGCCTCAGTCCCTTGGGGACCACTCCTGGGGGAGATGAAGCTTTTCTATACGAATTCCTTCTGCAAGGCCAGACATCTGAACCCAGGTCAGAGTGACCCCTCCCTGCCCCATAACAGAGTTAAGCTTCTTTCTTTCTTTTCTTACTTTGCTTTCTAGTTTTTCTTTTCAGCTTTTTTGTTTTAGAATAGCATTACTACCTAATAACATTTCTAGTAATGCTTATTTCCTTTTTATTCATAATTTGTTTCATCTGACAATAAGCTTCCTGTCTTTGATTTTTCCAAGTCTGTGTTGAATTGATGACTCAGTATCTGTAATTAGAATGAAAACATTACCAGCAAATGAAACAAGGTGTCTCTGTAGTACCTGCTGGAAGAAATGTCACACCTTTGTGCTAACTAGAAAAACACTTTGATTGGTAATGCTGTGCTCCCATGTACAGAAAGAGTTAACTCAAAGATTAGAATTTGAAATGCTTAATAAAAAGGCAGCTCAAAAATAAGAATTCCTTTCCCCTCATGTAGCTGTCTGAGCTGTGAGATCTGATTACGTGTCAGTGCTTCCCCGTTCACCTTCAAAGACGTGCCTCCTGGGAGCTTGTACTGAAAAGCCTTTTCTGACCTGGAGCACCTAGTGGCAGACACCTTTAGACCATTTCTGACACGTGCAGGCACTTCTGCTCTTCTGTGCAGACACGCGCTCCCTGGGTGCATGAGTCCCCCTCGTGGTGATGCGCTCTGAAAGTCCTGAGCTTCTCTGTTGGCTTTTGCTGCCTCTTGCAGCAGAGGCCAGGTTCACTGGGGTCTGGTGTGAATGGCACCATGGCCGTCCTCAGCTGGCCCGGGACAGATTGCCTTAATAAGGGGTTCCTGTATCTTCTGCTAATGTTGTGGTCTCTGGCTCTGTGCTCAGATGGACAAAACTCTGTATTTTCCATTTTGTTAGAGACCTTAACAGTGTGAACTGTGATGAACTCGGACCACTGCCACCAGGATGGGAAGTCAGAAGTACAGTTTCCGGAAGAATCTATTTTGTAGATCATAACAACCGAACCACCCAGTTTACAGACCCAAGGTTACACCACATCATGAAGTAAGACTTCTATAAATTCTTTCTTGACCACATGTGTTTACAGTTTCCCACCAGTATCTTTCTCATTTCACCTACTGCACTGCTTGTTAGTGGAGCATCAGCAACAGTAGGTGACAGTTGGTGGCCACACTCTTAACCGTGAGCAGTCCTGAAGCCACGTGCTGTTGAGAACACAGGCAGCCACAGACGTCTGGTGACTGCACTGGAATAAGACAGACGCCAACTTGTCTCCCTGCTGGTCCGGGCACTTGTTTTGTGGGAGTTCTTTCAGGAGTGGGCTTAGAGTGCACTGGACTATGGAAACGAGTCATATGGGACACAGTATCCCTTTTAAAGTTTGTCACATCACCTTCATTGAGTTGTGACCGTAAAGGCTATTCTGGCGTGAGTGACAGCTGCTGCTCAGGACTGGGCTGTATGTTCTCCATATTAGGCTTAGGGTCGCCACCTGCACTTTGACTCAGGTCTGTACTTAGAGAAACTGTTTCCTCTGATGGACAGAACTAAGTTGTGTGGACAGACTTTGTCAGTCTCTTTGGTGTGTGTGGGAGTGGTGGGGGCATTTCTTGTTGCCAGCTGCCGTCTCTAAGTGACTTAGATGCTCTTCTTAAGTCACCAGTGCCAACTCAAGGAGCCCAGCCAGCCCATGACACTGCCCAGTGAGGGCTCCGTGGAGGATGAGGAGCTTCCAGCCCAGAGATACGAGAGAGATCTAGTCCAGAAACTGAAGGTCCTCAGACACGAACTGTCCCTTCAGCAGCCTCAGGCTGGCCATTGCCGTATTGAAGTCTCCAGAGAAGAAATCTTCGAGGTATTATGTCGGGCTCAGTGTTCACCCTGTAGTAATGCAGGGAGCTCCTTCCTGTCTGGCTGGACTTGTGTTATTTGACCACTCGGTAAGGAAAAAGGCTTTTCAGGGCCTAGGCCCACATGGAGAGAGGGAACTGGAAAGCCTCCTGAGGTAAAAGTTTAGAAACTAGATAGTTTTTAGGTGGAAACAGATTTTTACAGAAGCCAGTACTGTGTGACACTGTGACTCCTCTATCCACACGCTTTCCTCAGACCAATAGTGAGTGCCCTGTCGCCTCACGAGGATTCGTCCAGTGAGAAGCCTAGTCGACGCCTTCTTTCTGGAAGGAGATACGATGGATCCTGGGGACAAGGCCTTTGTCTCATGATGAGCCTGCCTTTGTGGACTGCTGCAGAAAAGGAAAGGCTGGGAGAGAGGTGAATCCCATTGCAGGGAGAGAACCCAGCACCCTTCTGCATAGCCAGTGTGGGATGAGCGGCCAGCTGGAGACCTGATCTTCCCACTGAGCCATCCTGCGTGGCTGCCAGGGGCAGGAGAGCTGAATTACTGGCATTTTGCTGTTAGATCTTTTTCAGTCACCACCCTCTTCTTTTGGGATGGTAAAGTGGACTCTATTAAATTTAGAACACAAAAGAAGATTCTCTGGGGCTGGATGCTAGCTCACCCAGTAAAGAACACAAGCCCCCAGAGCCTCACCTCCAGGAGACCCCCATCCTGTCTGTGTCGTCACCCCCACACACACACATGCATGCACGCACAACTGAAGAGGAGGCTGCTGGGTGGGGGAGTGGCTGTGTAGGCACTGAGTGCTAGAATGATCCTGGTGGCCAGATCTGCAAATGTGCCACTGGTTCCATTCACAGCGCTGCTTCGAGGGCACTGCAGGCTGATCATGTGCTTCTGTTTTGGGGATCTACTTTGTGTCTCCCAAGATCCCTTTTGAGTCAGCAGGAATCTTTCACTTCAGCTGTGAAATAGGCTCAGAACTTTTTAATATACAGATTCCCTAGTTAATCTTCATTGTATAGAGAAAATCACGTCAGCCTAGTGAGGATGTTTGTTCCCAAGTCACTTGCTTCTAAGGAAGCGACAAGTAGGAGCAGCCAGGTGCCAGAGACCGTCTTGAGTGGGAACCAGGAAAACTCGGGTCTGACTGAACGCTTCTTTTCAGCAGTGAGGCTCCATTAGTCACCTTTCACCATTTCATAGCTTCAGGAATGAGAGTGACTCCTCTCTCTGAATCTAGCACCTCTAATTTGCAGGAGTCTTATCGCCAGATAATGAAGATGCGACCAAAAGACCTGAAAAAACGTCTGATGGTAAAGTTCCGTGGAGAAGAAGGGTTGGACTATGGTGGAGTGGCGAGGTGAGTCTGAGCCGGGACCAAGACACGTTTGTCCTTCCTGCTGCCTCCTGGGAGCAGCCAGGTGACCTCTGGACATGGGGGATTCCTGAGAACATCCTTCCTTGAGCTGTCAGGATGTGGTAATCCATATGCCCCATTCTCCAACTCCTTGTCAAGTTAAGCTCTGAACTTACTGCCTCCTTCCCCTGTCAGATCTAGGCTGGAGGGAAAGATGGTCTCCTGATGCTGACGTGAATGGCAGGGTCTGGTGGTGCCCCTTGTCTTTCAGGCTAGAGAAGCCGGGGCTCAAGGTCTGGCACCATGGTAGCTCTACAGAGGGTGGAATGGTGCTCTGGTGTGTCTCTCTCAAAGTGCAGACCCAAGGTTGGGCCAGGGAGGTGGCTCAGTGTATGCACAGGCCCTGGGTTTGTCCTGACACCACGTGAATTAGAGAATTCTCAGGGGCGAGAGGGAGGCATGCAGATGATGTGTTGGTTAAAGGAATTTGTGGAATGGAATCTTGGTCAAAATGATTTATGAAAATTATTTTAAAAATAGAATGCAGTTGTGGGCGGGGAGGTGGCTCGGCTGGTAGGAGCGCACATCCTGCCTCTGTGGGGCCTGGACTGATCCCCAGCTCTGCACTCCCTCTGGGGTTCCTGCAGGCCTGGAATATAATCTAATCCGTGGCTGTACACCTACACTACATCTTCTCTACACAAGAGGTGCGTTTCCGTAGTTCAGTAGTTTCTTCCTTGACCTATTCAATCTTCACTCTAGAATTTCTCTCTTGGTAAATGTAACTTTTTGTTGTTGAACTGATTTCCAGATATAGAGACTTTGGGAAAGACCCCACAGCATCAAGGGTGGAATTTCTGGGGCTGTGCCCCTGGTAGAGTATACAGACACCATGCCCCTGGTCCCCACCTGAGGAAGGGGAAGGCTTCACTAGCAGTGTTGCAATTTTCTCTCACTGTCTATCAAAGAGAAAAGGAAGGAAGGAAACAAAACAAAAACCAGTCTCTGGGTGTGGTGGAGTAATAGCCATAGTCCCTGAGATAACCCTCGTGGCAGAAAGAAAAAAGTGTATTTTCTGTTTGCCCTCAATAGCACCAGATCCATTTCCTGGTGAGAGGTTTGGGCTTCCTGTCCCCCTTTCAGGTGGAAAGCTTTATCTTTGTCCTAATAATTCAAATGAAACCTCCCACTTCCTGCTTTTTTGTCCATAGTTTCAATATCTGATTTTAAGACTAGTGGTATATGCCCTTAAGCATGGTGTGAATTAGCTGTTCTGGTGCAAGTATTGTTCCTTCGCTGCATTTCCACCTGGAGATAAGTGCGTGTGTGCAGCTCCCTTAATTGGCACGGCGTGATGGTGGAGAGAGCTGCGAGCCCTCACTCTGCCCTCCATCTCACGTCTGAGCAGGAGCCTGATGGCTGAGACCCTGTCCACATGACTGCTCTGTGCTCGCCTCTGAACCATCCCTTTACTGCCAGGACGTACCTGATGTAGCCTTTACCTTGTCCATGGCTGGGTCAGAATGTTGGCCTTTATTTAATCACTTCCTGTCTAGACAGTTGCCGGTTCTTGGTTCTTATCAAACCCACACTCCCAAACTTGGACATGAATCACAGTACTGTAGTTGGGGAATTCTGCCTTTCCGGTAAAGAGACCAAGATTTGGAGTTTCCTTGTCTTGGTGGCTCCTTTTAATTTTTTTCAGTGTGATACAGAGTTTTATTTTCAAAGACAGGCTTTTTATGTTTATCCATTTCTATTTGAAAGAAAAAAATTCTTGAATATAATCTTCTTGAAATGAATCCATTTGAAAGGACCCTGATGTAGAGGGAGGGCAAGACAGTAGACAGCCCAGCTGCTCTTCTCCCATACCTGCCAGGTCACAGGACTCCAGTGCAGTGGGACTTTTTTGAAGTGGTTCAAAACTAATTCATTGCATGCACTCCATTACAACTAGGGACTTTAAGAATACACATTTTAAATATTTATAGTGATAAAAGGACTCAGCAGGGCAGGGGACAGAAAGTGTCACGTCTCCTCCCCTACACACACCAGACGCCCGCATTGTCCTCCCTGTCCACACGTGACTCGGTGCCAGAGAACACCCCACAGTGCTAGCTGCTTTGAAAGTGGAAACCCTCCCCACTGTTTCCCCTGCTGTAGGTAACTGACCTTTCCTGTTTGCTGTATTTATGGGTGAATAGACTTAACATCTTGGGGAGGGGCATTTTGGTCAGTTACTCCTACATCATTACATCCCTGAGACTTTGATCCTTGCAAAGCAGCAGAGGAAATCTAAACCAAGGTGCAAGAAAGCTAGCGAGGAAACTGCCAAGGAAAACCCTGTCCTCCGAAGCTGCAGGATGATGATTAGCATTTGGGCCAGAAAAGCCACTTCTATTCTGTGCAGACCACACTCTCAGAGTCTAAGCTTGCTATACTCTTGGCCTGTGAGGTGAGCCAGTCCTTCTGGTCTGAGATCTAAAAATGCATATTCACAGCAGTGGACTCTCAAGCCAGGAGGTCCTGAGCCCCAGCATTGCACGTGCCAGAGTGATAATCTGGTTCTGTTAATAAGCCTTGGTGGGGGGGCACCCTACACATTGTGTCTAGCATATGTAATTCTGTTGTTACTTTTAGGGAGTGGCTTTATTTATTGTGTCATGAAATGCTGAATCCATATTATGGACTCTTCCAATATTCTACAGACAATATTTACATGTTACAAATCAACCCGGATTCTTCCATCAACCCTGTAAGTATCGAATAAGAGCTGGCAAATTTTAATAGGCTTTGAGGTTCAGTTTTGATTCTGAGTTTAATTTATTACCAACTCCTGAAAAGAGATCAGTGATTTCAATCCTGGATCGTGGGCATGTTGTTTCCAAGGAGAACAAAGTTAAAATGGAGTTGTGGATCCTAAAGTCGATCCTCTAATCAAAATTGGAATGTTTCGAAGGTTGTATTTGAGGAGCCCGTTAGTCCAAGGCTGGTGGTCACTCTGTCTCCTACAGACATGCGACTCTGAGAAATTCCCATTGTAGTCCAACCTAAATGTGGAAATGAAAGGCTTTTAAGCAACTTGAGTCACTTAGACTGACTGACTTCTCTATTCCTTTATTCTCTTTGGTTTGCTTATTTTTTTCATGGAAGGAGGAAGTTTCCTGGGTCCAGGACCCTGCACTGAAGTTTAATTTTTCCCTTGTCACTGTGTTGAAGTCCTCGCTCAGTTTTGAGTAAGGGGTCCTGCAGATCGTGGTGCAGCATTTCTGATGAGGTGTTTGTGTGGTGGACACTTAAAATGTGTCCAGACATCCCAGAGACATGCTCGAAGCTCTGACTCTGTGTTCTCTGCTGCCCCCTGCAGGACCATCTGTCTTACTTCCATTTCGTGGGTCGGGTCATGGGCCTGGCTGTTTTCCATGGACACTACATCAATGGGGGGTTCACTGTCCCCTTCTATAAGCAGCTGCTGGGGAAGCCCATCCAACTCTCAGATTTGGAGTCAGTGGACCCGGAACTACATAAGAGCTTAGTGTGGATTCTGTGAGTATGCAGTCACTGGTCTGTGTGCATTTTTGACTCCCCATGTTTCTGTTATTTGGAGGCAGATATAAAATTGAGAAATACGGAAACATAAAAGCAGCTTTGACTAGAATATTCAGCTTCCTCATGGTGTCTGGCCAGTTTCATTATCTTCTGTTGTTTCTATGAATTAACATGTGGTCACAAATATTAACATCTAGAAGGGAAAAATGAAATGTTTGGAATTAACCTAGAACAAGTCAAGATGATTCAGTTACCTAGTCACCCACGGGTGTCTGGGTTCTCCTGGAAGAGCAGTCTGCAGGCTAAGGAGCCAGTGTTATCTTACAGCTGCTTTGGAGCTTTTGAACGTATATACCTGGCAAGACTACTAGCTGTCCTCTACCTCAGTTTCCTCTTCGTGGCTCAGTGTGTGAAGCAGTCAGGCTGCTGTGTGGCCCTCTGAGTGAGTGAGCAAGTGCAGAGTTAGGACATAGCTGGGACTGGAGTCATGGTCTGACTCTTTCTATAGCTGTTGCTTCTAATGATCTGCTCACCACCCCCTAATTGCATCCTGCCTGCAGAGAGAACGATATCACCCCCGTGCTGGACCACACGTTCTGTGTAGAACACAATGCTTTTGGGAGGATTCTGCAGCATGAACTGAAACCCAATGGCAGAAACGTCCCTGTCACTGAGGACAACAAGAAGGAATATGTCCGGTAATGACCTAGGGACACCCAGGCCAGGCAACTACGGATCTGAGTGAGAGCGGCCGCAGGGGAGGCCCACTAAGGTGGCCCAGAAGTTTTCCTGACAGCAGCCTCATAGAGGGCTGTGTCATCAGTCAGCTCTCTCACCTCGTAATTAAGGCAAATCTGATGTGGAATTTAGAAATGTGTCTGCTCAGGCTGGCAGATGGCTGTCTCTATCCCACACAGCCCTGTCACTGGTTATCAAATATACCTGTGACAGCAGTGGCTACAACAGGTCAGGTTAAGCTCCACTGTGATTTTTTCCCCCTTTTCTATTTTATTTGATGGGACAGAGAGACCTGCAGCCCTGCTTCACCACTTGTGAAATGTCCCCCTGCAGATGGGGAGTTGGGGCTTGAACCTGCACACTACCACTGAGCCCCTCTAGTACTTGCCCTTTTTTTTTTTTTTTTTTTGGCCTCCAGGGTTGTTGCTGGGGCTCGGTGCCTGTACTAGAAATCCAGTTCCTTTTCCCCATTCTTGTTGGATAGAACAGAGAAATTGAGAGGGGAGAGGTAGAGAAAGAGATACCTGCAGACCTGCTTCAACATTTGTGAAGCATCTCCCTGCAGGTGGGGAACTGGGGGCTCGAAGTGGGATCCTTGCGCTTGGCGCCAAGTGGCGCTTAACCTGCTGTGCTACTGCCTGGCCCCCTCTGCTATTTTTATCCAAGATTCAGAAGGTCTAGGTCCTTCCACATATGGGATGGGTGCGAGGCACAGTAGGCCCCAGAAGCTAATAATTTCTGTGAACAACCTGGTCTTCCTTCTGATGTCCCCTTTTCTTCCAGGTTATATGTGAACTGGAGATTTATGAGGGGAATTGAAGCCCAGTTCTTAGCTCTTCAGAAAGGGTTTAATGAACTGATTCCTCAACATCTACTGAAACCCTTTGACCAGAAGGAACTCGAGGTACGTGTGCGCTGGGGAGCTGTGGCTGTGTGTTTGGAGACCGGACTAGCTATGGGTGCCGCTGCTCCTAGAGCAAGGGGCTTGTATTCCAGTGCACCAAATTCTTCCAGTTCATTCTTGTTGTTTCTGGAGGCAAAACAAGGCACCGTTGTAGTCTGTGATCCATTCAGCTTAGCCCTTCTGCCCCGTTGAGCCCCTGGGGGAGTCAGGGTGTGGGGGGGAGGTGCAGTGCTTTCGCCTCCTCCCTTACTGAGGCCCACTCTGCCGGCACAGCTAATCATAGGTGGCCTGGATAAGATCGACCTCAACGACTGGAAGTCTAACACTCGGCTGAAGCACTGTGTGGCTGATAGCAACATTGTGCGGTGGTTCTGGCAGGCGGTGGAGACCTTTGACGAGGAGCGCAGGGCCCGGCTGCTGCAGTTTGTGACAGGGTCCACACGGGTCCCGCTGCAGGGCTTCAAGGCTTTACAAGGTGACTGATGTGGAGGCGGGGCCGGTGACTCTGGGTGTCTAACTTCCCTACAGAATTACATGACAGGGTGGGGCACGCAGGTTCAGTGCCCTGGCTCCTGTCACCCGAAAGCTGGAGGGAGTAAGGTGAAAAGGATCTCAGAGTTGAACAAATGGCATTTTACAATAGTAACAAGTGGAGAACTCCAGTATCCCTGGTTCTAAGAACTGCCCTGACAGCCAGTAAAGTAGCTCACCTGGACAGTTCGGACCCGGTGCCTAGTGTGCTGTGGCCTCTATGGAGTCATACTGGGGTGATGAAGCCTCACAGTAACCGAGTGCTTCCTCCCCACTCTGGTCTCAGTCCACAGGCTCCCACCAGTCTTCAACTTAAACGATAAGCCCAAGCACCGCTTGGGGACCGAACCTGTGGCCTCTGTCCCCAGAACAGCGCTGGCAGTGGGGCACGGGCTCTGCCTCCGAAGTGCATTAACTAGAATGTTGTCTTGTAAGGCTCTACAGGCGCTGCAGGGCCCCGGCTGTTCACCATCCACCTGATCGATGCCAACACAGACAACCTCCCGAAGGCCCACACCTGGTAAGGCCCTTCTCCCCGACTTTAGTGTGATGTCCATGTCAGGAAGGGGGGTTTGGCCTATGATAGTTCTGGGGAAACAAGTGTCCGGCCACACTATTTAGTTTGTTTGACAAAAACCATACTTGGTTGATTAACCCCTAGTAATTCAGAGGGCCACAGCTGTGTATTTGTTGAGATTGGGCGGAGCAAAGCTTGCCTCTGGCTTATGGCCTCTGCATCACCACTATGCTCTCTTCCCTGAACAGTTGAAATGGCCATTCATCTATCAGATTTGACACTTCACTAGTTTTAAGTAATAGTTTGGGGGCCAGGTGGTGGCACACAGTTCTGCACAAGGATCCTGGTTCCAGCCCGACTCGCAGAGCATGACGCTTCACAAGCAGGTTTCCAGGTGTCTGCCTTTCTGACAGGAGTGGATTCCAAGTGCGAGCACGGAGCCCCAGTGATATCCCTAGAGGCATTTTCCATGCTCGGTTGTGAAGGGTTCTGGTAACAATAAAGTTATTTCTTCCAAAGATCACACAAGAGGGAACTTTATCCTCATACAACCAGGAAATAGTAAGATCTTAAGATTAGTGTGATTGAAAAAAATATACCTGAAGCCTAAAAGTGCCGTGGGGTCCCGGGCACAGGAGGGTGGGGACTAGAACCCCTTCCCCGGCCAGGGCCGCGTGCTGACTCTGTGTCCACCCCACTCCAGCTTTAACCGGATCGACATTCCGCCCTACGAGTCCTATGAGAAGCTCTATGAGAAGCTGCTGACGGCGGTGGAGGAGACCTGTGGCTTTGCTGTGGAGTGAGGGCGTTCGGCGACTCCGGAGTCTGGCTCACGACCACACACCCAAAGCGCAGGCCGTGTGCCTGCGAGCGGCTGAGGCAACTGAGGCGGTTCCCCCCTCCTGGGGGCGAGGGGGCAGGGACTGCAGTCGGTGGCTCCCACCCATTTCCCTCTTTTTTCACAGTGCTCCCCTTCCATCACCCATCCAATAAAATGCAGCCAGGCTTTGGTGGCACAGGAAGCAGCTGTCATGGGACTGGTGGCCCCACAGAGACCGTGCCCACGGGAACTGGGGCGTTGCTTTTCAGGGTATCCTAGCTGAAAGATTGTCTTGCAGAGAGGAAACTCCTTATCTATCTAGTTCTGAGAACAGACCAAAGTTGGCCTCGGATCCGGTCTGTGGCCCTCTGACTGGGAAACGCTGCGAGCTAAACTCACAAAAGTGCAGTCGGAACTGTGGTGGGGGCCGGGCGCCCCTCCCACCTCCGTGCCAGGTGGTGACGCGAGCAGCTGCTACTCGGCTCAGCACCCCCACTGTCTCCGTGTGACGGCAAGGCCCAGGCAGCCGAGACCGCAAGTCCCTCACACCACTTCCAGTTTGCACAAGACTCCAAACAGCATTTTTAACAAGACGGCTTGATTTCAGGTAGCTGTACTGCACTGAGAAACAGCAACGAATCTTTGTGTATGCATTTTATTGTTTTCGTTTGCGGGTAAGTGCAGGGTAATTCATTAGCGAGACATTTCACTGGTGAGGTTTTGGTGTTGGGTCAGGTGGGTTCGGGATGACTGTTTCATGTGTCCTTTCTGTTACTAATATCTTCAGATCGTGGGGGGTTTGGGGTTACTTACTTTCCTGCTGGCTGTGGTTCCTTGCTCTCACTCCGGTGTCTTAGCTGAGCAGCAGGCGGGGTGTTCTGGGAGAGATTCCCTGTAATCCATTCATGAAGTCTGGCCTGGCCGCCTCGGGGATCCACCTCTAGCGGGGGCCCGTCTGCAGAACTAGAGCAAGAGGGTTAAGACACTTTGACTGCTTTCCAGCCGCCTTTCGGGGGGACGGAGCCTGCCTTAATGGGGGCTATTCCAGTGGCAGGTGTCCCCAGTGCCTGCACAGCCAGAGCCTTCAAACGCCACCCCAAGGACAGAGTGGTGACGCTCCTGCCGGCCCTCCGCAGGAAGTGAGGGGCAGCCCCCAAAGACAGTAAGGACTTCCCAAACTTGTTCAGTTTGTTTCTCAACCACTTTATAATGTATTTTTTAATTTATTTTGTAACGTCTTGTTTTAAGTGTTGCTGCTATCCTTGCTATTCTTCCCACTGTTTTTATTACTGATTTATTTTGTGGAAGTTGTACACTAATGTTCTGTTTTATGTCAAAATCAGAAGTATTTAAAGAGATACTAGTTCTATTTAATGTGGTTATGGAACCAGCACGTGATTGTACAGCACGCCGTGATTGTACAGCAGGCTGGACCCGGGAGGTCAGGATCGTTTTGTTACACATGCAATAAACTCACGACTTTACAGTTCGGACGTCTGCTGTTTTGGTGGGAGAGGGAGATTGTTTCTTCACATTTCCACGGGATAATTATGAAGTGAAACCTTGAGCACCATTACAGTGTTCGGGCGCAGCCGCCCATCCTGCTGAACTCAACTTTCCCATGACAGTGGTTCTTACCCTCTGCTTGCTGCTGCTGGCATTTTAGGGGGAGGCGGGGGTGCCGTTTAAGAGCACAAGGGGTCGGGCTCCATGGTCTTCAGCTTTGGAGCCTCCACTGCCTTGTCTGTAAAGTCAGGTTTATGTTTAAAAAAGAATGCAGTTAATACAGTAGCTCAGGTGAGTCAAAATTAGCAAAATAATCAGTGCCTGGATGGGCAGGGGGGGGCGGGAAGTGATGCAGCGGGTTAAACGCACGTGGCGCAAAGCGCAGGGACTGGCATTAACGCTCCCAGTTCGAGTCCCCGGCTCCCCACCTGCAGGGGAGTCGCTTCACAGGCGGTGAAGCAGGTCTGCAGGTGTCTTTCCCCATCTCTCTGTCCTGTCCAACAGCGAACAACATCAACAATGGTCTCCAGGAGTGGTGGATTCATGGTGCAGGCACCGAGCCCAGCAATAACCCTGGAGGAAAAAAAAAGAAAAGGTGCAGGGACACCTGCTGGAAGCCGTCACATCCCCTTTTCTGTTCTCAGATGGCAGCTGGGTGGGATGGGGTCAGCATCTCATGAAAATAGCTAGCTTTTAAGAAATCTTCTATCACTGAAAGTTACAGGCTCCCGTAGCTTGGGGAGGAATTTAAACAGGCCTTTCCCTGGAGGGCTGGTGTGTTTGAATCTTTCTTGAACTCCTTTACGCTGGGGAAGACAACTCCAGAACACATAGCTAACCGCTTGTGCTGAGAAGTGAGTCTGCGAGGGTACACTGCCATGCTCAAAGACCAGGGGTCAACCCCCAGTCCTATCCAATTAAATAAACCTTTTTTAAATAAACCTTTTTTAAAAAATGAATTTCTTTTAAAAAAGAGCTCAGCCGGGGTCGGGTGGTAGCGCACATAGCGTGAAATGCCAAGGACCAACATAAGGATCTTGGTTCGAGCCCCTGGCTCCCCACCTGCAGGGGAGTCGCTTCACAGGCGGTGAAACACGTCTGCAGGTATATGTCTTTCTCTCCCCCCCTCCTCTCTGTTCTGTCCAACAACAGCAACAATGACAATTAACGGTAACAAGGGCAACAAAATGGGAAAAAATGGCCTCCAGGAGCAGTGGATTCGTAGTGTACGCACAAAAAGCAAAACAAAACAACCAGGAGGTGGCACAGTGGCTAAATTTCTGGGCTCTGAAGCCTCAAGCGCCAGATTGATCCACAGCACAGCAGGCACGGTGTTTACCATAGCGACTCTCAGCCCCTGCCCCTTACACAAATGAATTCCTGTTGGCAGGAAATGCACTGTGGCCATGAGTTTCTGTTGAATAGTCAGTCACAAGCAGGTGCTCTATAGAGAGGGGCCGAGGGCCTTTCTGAAGCGATTTCAGTGGCCACACAGAGCTGGAGAAGAGACCGGAGTCCTCAGTGGCCATTCTCACACCAGCTCATTTCCCTTGAGAGAAATCTCACAAACCAACAAAAGCTACTCTGCTCCAGGACCAGCGAGGACTCCTCCCCCTGCCCTGGCCTCAAGACAGGGAGCCCCCGCTGGCTGTTCACCCCAGACATTCAGCCTCCCAGGGGGTGTGTGTCCTGCCAGCTGTGGGGGACACAGGAGGCAGATCCTCATGTTGAGTCTCTGCTACAGTCACTAGAAAGACGACTGTGTCCAGGGGCCAGGTGGGGAATGCACATCACCTTGAGCAAGGCCCTACCTGCAGGGAGGCGAACGCTCAGGAGTCTTCCCCTCTCTCCCTCTCTCAAAATAGAGGGTAAATGAAGGAATGAATGGCCACTGGGAGGGGTGGAGATAATGTGCTGGCAAAGACAGGAAGGTTCCTTGTCTCCACTGTTTATTATTACTAGTGCAGGATAAATGCGGTAGTATTTGTCTTGATCATTTTGACTATTTTTCTGTTATTTAGATTTCAACTTAATTAAATCACCTAGAATGCAGGCTTTGTAATAGTATAGTCTTAGGACTTACTAAAACAACTATGATTATGAGCTTATTTCCATCTTACTTGGCTTTTTTTTAAAATTTGCCATTATCTTTGTTTATTGGATAAAGACACCTGCAGCGCTGCTTGAAGCTTTCCCTTTCAAGGACTCCAACCCAGGTACATTGTGATATGTGTACTCAACCAGGTGTTATCACCACCCAGCCCCTTACTTGGCTTTTAAATTATTGGATGCAGAGACATCTACATCCCTGCTTCACCACTTCCTCCTAGAGGTGAGGAGTGGGGGCTTGAACTGTGAGTACCACCGCCGGGCCCCTTTATTTGCCTTCTTTCTGACTAGTACGAAAATGGTTTTTTCCCCAAAAAAATTAAAGCAAAATCAAGGACCATCCTTTTTCTTTGCTCTGTAAGTTTCCTCAGTAGGTATAGATGGAGCCATCTGCCCCGCTGCCACCAGCATGCTGGATTTATTCTTAGTTTGACTTCTGCAGGCAAGCTATTGCTGGTCAGAAAAGGCCTGATACACTTTCACAAAGCAAAACATACAAGAATACACCGTGACTGCCAAGACAGTCCCGTATTCCCTAAGACACCACAGGAATTACAGCCCCCTGGGGCTTGCTCTGTCACAGGCATGACTCCTTCAATGCAGGAGTAAGGGCTTCACTCCCAGGGGCATGGAAATGGCCTGCGAAGGTGGTGGGGGCCTGAGGACTCTACTCTGTTCTCGCAGGAGAGTGTGAAGGGGCTGGTGCCAGGCTGCTACTTGACCCAGACCACCTGTGGCCCGACAGTGGGCAGAACGAGGTCAGGTCACAGTGCCCCATTTTTGTCCAATGACAGGTGTCTTTAGTCTGAAGGTATTTATGCTATGCTAATACTTCTTGAAAACAAAAAGGTTCCCTTGATCAAAAACCAGAACATGAGCACCCAAAAACTCACTGAAGCCTCTGCACGTGGACAGTGAGCAACAAAGAATGACACGGGGCTGGGTGCCAGCTCACCTGGTAGAGGGCCGTGGGCAGCGCCAGGGAAGGCTTCACAGATGGCAGAGGCATGAAGTAAGGGCAGAGGATGGAAAGCCAGCTCGGAAGCAGTGGGGTCACGTGCATGAAGTCTCACAGCAAATCAACCAACCAATCAATAGGAATAGACCAAAGCAGTAAATGCCCTGAAACTGAAATGGAGTCAAAGTAAACACAGATGCATGAGAGGACAGTCAGTGTCCTGCACATCTTCACTAGCTCAGATTTAACAGAACCTCAAACTTCTGAGGAATCATCGGAAGTCAGAAGTCATGCCGTGATCTTGCATAGAAAAACAAACACGTCATGATGTTTCCCATATCCCAAGAGGAAAACCATCCTGAAAGTTGCTGGAATCCCAGGGATGCTCCACTAGCCAAAACAGTCTCGTCCAAGTATGAAATCCCAGTGAGATGTGACGTGGTGTGGGGCTGGGGGTGCGCACTCAGCAGTGTGCATCACCATGTGTGAAGACCCAGGTTCAAGCCCACGGCCCCCACTTGCAGGGAGGAAGACCAGAGCCGTGGAGCAGGGCTGCAGTGTCTCTCTCGGTTTCTTCTCCTAAGAGAAAGACCACTGGGAGCTGTGGAGTGGTACAGGCATCAAGCCCCAGTGACAGCCAAACAGGTCAGCAAATTGGCAATGCGGTCCTGCCAGACAGACAGATGCCTAGACCAGTGGGGCAGCACAGTCAAGACATAAGCCCCTCACAGATGGTCACGTGAGCCAGGATGAGGCTGAGAAATAATGAGG
This sequence comes from Erinaceus europaeus, assembly GCF_950295315.1. Lineage (NCBI taxonomy): Eukaryota > Metazoa > Chordata > Mammalia > Eulipotyphla > Erinaceidae > Erinaceus > Erinaceus europaeus. The sequence continues at coordinate 24,377,678 of NC_080176.1, read as the reverse complement.
CTGCTCAATAATGAGGACTAGGAAGTGGACGATGCCAAACACTTGTGCACAACAAGTTAGTATGAGCAGGATGGCCAGAGTGTCCACGAAATGGGAGGAATGTTCACAAAGCAACCTGGACAGGGATTTGTGTGGAAAGGTGAAAAGCTCATGAATTAAAAACAAAACTTTGTAAGTCATCAGTGAATCTGACTGTTCACCCAAAGGAGATATACATATGAAAAACAAGGTTGGTCAGGCTCACATCAGAAGCTCAGACACAGGCCAAGCACACATCACAGTGCACAAGGACCTGGGTTCAAGCCCCCAGTCCCCACCTGCAGGGGCTGTAGGTCTCTCTCCCTTATTTGCCCTTCCCCTCTGTTTCTCCTTGTCCTGTCAAATAAAGGGTGGTGGCAGAGACAGCATCGTGGTTCTGCAGAGAAACTCATGTCTGAGGCTCTAAGGTCCCTGGCTCAGTCCTCAGCACTACCATCCAGAGCTGAGCAGGGCTCTGATAAAAATAAAGTGACAGACTCCTTTCCACCCACTAGGACGGTCACTGAAAAATGATGATGTTGACCAGAAGTGTTGAGAACAGAAGGCCCATGCAGGAACCAGATGAACTGCCCTATACCCAGCCACCGGCCTCTGAGCGCATACCCACAGGAAGTGAAGGTGGGGTCTCAGGCCTGTCTGTCCACTCAGCATCTGCTGCCATCTGCACGGCAGGGTTGTCGGACCCATGGGGGCTGGAGCCGGTCTCGGGAACATGCAGAAGACAGGTGGTGTCCTGGGGCTGGGGACACAGCAGGCAAGATGCAACAGCTCTGGAGGAGGCTGGCGGTGACAGGGCTGTGTGACACCTAAAGCACTGAATGCCTTGGGGTGAAAACCAGAGAAAGCAGTGAACACTGTGGCACAGAACCACTACTCACCTTCAAGTGGTTAGTTTGGGAGAATTGGGCCCCCTGAAAATGAGCCCCTCTCCTTGGCTTCCGGACTCCAGGTCTAGGTGGGACAGCTGAGGAGTGATGCCAAGCCCCTGACACCTCTCTCCATTACTCGGAAGGTTCCAATCTCCACTGGGAAACTCACCTGTTCAGAAGCTGCTTTCCTAGAAGCTGGGAGCAGTGGGGGAGGGGGGTGGGGTGGCCTGGTGTGGAACCCAGGCTCCTCACCAAAGACTGATGGCCAAGGCCAAGGACTCGCTGCTCGGTTGCCTGGGGCACAGGGCTACCGCATGGGCTCTCGTCTCCTCCCATTCCAGAGCCCTGGGTGTTCTCACAGAGATAGCACTGCTGTGGCTCCAAAGAAAATGGTGAGTCCAAGAGGGGACAAGCCCTGGCCCCTCAGTCTGCCCAGCCTCTGGGGTGCCATCCCCGCCTCTCCAGGGGAGCAGCTCACCCTGAATTGGCCATTCTCCCTGTAGGGTGGAGCCACAGCCTCTGGGCCAAGGGCTGGTCGGCTTTTGAAGCCCAGAGGGCAGTCCTGGTCTGCTGCCAGCAGCGTCTTCCTGGGGCGGCGTCTTTGCCAGCACATTTTGGTGGTGTCCCTCGGCCTGGACTCTGCTGAGGCACGAGCTGAGCAGTGGCAGGTGGGCTTCCTCCTGGGTGAGTCTGAAGGGGCCAGAGTCTCAAGCACAAATGCTGAGGCTGGGGAGACGCCCCCGTAGAGCGAGCATCCCAGACACCGCACACAGCACACGCCCCATCCTTTTATAAAATATTTATTCTAAAAAAGTCACACTGTACAAATTTAGATAGAACATTCTCAATGCTCCTATTTATAAAAATGTGAACATAACAGATTGGAATTTATGGACAAACGTTCGTTGCTGTTATTTCTTAAATTAAGAAGGAAAAATTGATTTTTTTTTTTTTTTTTTTGTTCAGGTACAATGATAGTAAATGTCTCGACGGCGTCTGGAAGCCTTCGGCTCGGTCCCGAGGGTCCCCATGGGGCCGCTGCAGTGAGGCCGACAGCACAGCTGCTTGGAGCAGGTTCCCCCAGGGGACGCTCTGGCCCCATCCCGAGGGCTGTGCTGGCAGGCGTCGCTCTTCATTAAAAATGGATGAGACATTTCTATGGCTCAGTCCCTCACTCGGAGGGAGTGGGGGGGGGGGTGGATGTAATAAAAAAGAATCCACAAATTCCAGACAGAGGAATCCTGGCTTGTTAAAAGCTGTCTTAAAAAGCATGGAGTTGCGTCAGCTCTGCCTCTGCTCACAGGCTCGCTGTCACTCTCACTCCGATCTGAATGTGACCCTCGTCTGCACAGGCCTCCAGGGACGCCACTGTGTGCCCAGGGCCCTGGGCACCACCTCACAGCCAGGGGTGCCAGGCAGGGTCCATGCGGCACAGATTGTCCAGGCTGTTGGCGGCGGCCACCAGCGTGTTCACCTTGCTCTCGCCACCCTCAAACTGGGCAAGGTTGTGCAGGCGGGTCATGATGGCTGTCACGGCCTTCTGCACCAGCGACACCAGCTGCTGGCTGTCCATGTTCTCGGGCTGCCCAGCTGCTGAAAGCGGAGAGGACGTGTCCTCCTGCGTCTTCTTGTGCCACGCAATGATCTCATCCCGAAGCACAGTCTTCAGGATGCCGTCCACCTGGGCGAGAGGACAAGATGGTCTTACTGCCGGCAACTTGAGAGGTCATTTCACGGCCTCCCTGGCTACCAGCTGCTCGCCCCACAGAAGACTGAGGGAACTCATCAGTGCAAAGGGTCCAGGAGAGCACACCACTGAGACCAGCAGCTGTGGGGAAGGCAGGGGAAAGAGGACACTGGCAGAGACCCCAAGAAGGCAGGGGCCTTTGTGGGGGCACCCAGCCACTGAAGGCTAATAGGCCAAGGCCGTCTACCTTACTCCATGTCAACAGAATGTGTTTTCAGGACCTTCCCACATGGGCACTGGAGTGGCACAGCCCCCAGCCCCCACCCCCGCATGTCTGAGGGAGAGAATGGGGTGTTTGCTTCAGCCAAACAGCTCTGGAGGAAGGGGATCCCCTCTCCTTCACAAAGGGGCCAGTAGATGCCCCTCTGGGGACTCTTGACGGTTTCCAGGACAGTGCTGCCACCTGAGGGGGGTGTGGGCTAGGCGCAAAGACCCTGGACTCCAGAACAGACTGGTCATAAAAGTGCCCCACCACACCCCAAGGCAGCGCTCCCCATAGAGGGTCGGAGGGGGTAGACATTAGACAGAGCGTGTGTAAAGCCCTTGCTCACAGCTAAGAGTCAAGCTGGGAATCTTAGCCATGGAGACAGCACACAAAAATCACATCTAAGAGTACCAAGTTTAATCCTCAGCACTTAATAACCAGAGCTGAGCAGTGCTGTGAGTGTGTGGCAGGAGGCCTATTCCGAGTATATTTCTGTTCTCGTGGTTAAAAGGAAGTCGGTGGCCCAGGGGGTGGAGCAGTGGGTGAAGCGCAAGGTCCTGAGCTAGGTTCTGAGCTCGAGCCTCGGCACCAGCCAGGGTGCCGCTCTGGTTCTCTCTCCTTCTCTTCCTCATTAAGAAAGAAAGAAAGTGGATTTTAGTCCCCAAATATGAGGAGAAAAGGACAGTGATGGTGCAGACTGGGAGTCAGAAGGAAACAGATCTGAATCCTGTCTGGTCAGCTGTGTGAGTGCTGACATGCTGCCCCGCCCCAGCCCAGACTGGTTCTCTGGGTGACTGCTCACCCAGAGAACCGGGTGAGCAGTCACCACTGGGGAGGGGACACAGCACAACGACAATGCAAAGGACTCTCCTAGAATTACTTTTTTTTGACCAGAGTGCTGCTCAGTTTTGGCTGCTGGTGTTGCTGGGGACTGAACCTGGGACCTCAGAGCCTCAGGCATGGACAGTCTTTTGTGGGTTGGGGAAACAGTATAATGGTTCTGCAAAAAGCCTTTCATGCTTGAAGCACCAAAGGTCCCAGGGTTCAGTCCCCAGCACCATCATCAACCAGAGCTGAGTGGGGGCTCTGGACTTGCCTTGCCTTCCCACCCATTCATTTAAATGATTTTTAAAAATTTTTCATTACAGTGGCCAGTGCTAGGCCAGGAGCAGGGTGGGCACCTGGCAAGCAGGTGTGGTCACCGGTCCGTCACCTGGGGCACAGCTGCTAGATGCCCCCCATCCCTGAGCAGGAAAGAGACATAGCCAGCAGCTGGGGAGCTGCCCACAGGAGCTCTGTAAACCTGACGGCCCAGCTCCCCTCACTGGGGCAGGGAGCAGACCACCTCAGACCCACAAGACCTGCCTTGAAGTTGGGCTGAGCGAAGCATCGGGCCACGGCGATCATGGAGGCAGTGAGCGGGCCTGAGACGCCGATGGTGGTGAGGAACTCGGAGATGTTCGGTGTGAGGCGGAAAGGGACGGGGCGGTTGGCATCCAAGTCTCCAGTGGCGTCATTTATGTCGAACCGGAAGTAGGCAACATTCAGCTTGCCAGTGTCCTGGGGGAAGAGGGGGCCATGCAGGGATGGTGAGTGTGTGTCTGGGGTGGGGGGGGGGGAGCACCCCTGGGAGTGAGTGGGACCTCGCCTCACCTGGGCGATCTGCAGCATCTCAGGGTTGAGCCTGTTGAGGTGCAGCACGAACTCGGCAAAGCCGATGAGCGCCAGCTGGATGGTGAGCATCTTGCGGAAGGTCCAGTAGTCAGTGGCATTGGGGAAGGTGTGCAGCGCCCACTCGCGGAGCATGCTGCGTGGAACCATGTTGCTCTGCACCTCCTTGAGGATGTCACGCAGGACCTGAGACAGCAAGGGGCTCAGGCCAGCCCCCAATCCCGAGCCATCTCCTCACCCACTTCTCAGTGCCTAGCCCTAATCCCTCAGACTGGGGGACTCTCCTGCTGGATCAGTGGGCCTCTCAGTGCAGGTGGACTCAATGACTAGGGGCTCGGGGTCCAGATTAGCCCTGAGGACGCCTGGAAGTGTGGAGGCTGATAGGCCTCCTGGGGAGCCATACGCTGGCGGGCAGCCTGCTCACTGGGCCCATGCCATCCCCCTTTCCATGGCTTTCGGGTGGGGAGGGATCCTCGCCCACTGTGGGGTGCAGGCAGAGCAGCCAGCTCAGTGCTCCCCACAAGCCTAACAACCAGGAGCCGAGGTTCACTGTCCTTTGCATTTCAGGAAACATGACAGACAAGCAGGGTGGAGAGACAGCACCATGCTCCTGAGGCTCTGAGCTCCCAAGTTCAGTTCCCAGCACCATCATTAGCCAGAGCTGAGTGGGGCTCTGGGAAAAACTATCCTGGAGGTGGCACAGTGGCTAGAACAAGGGGCTTAAACATGTCTCGAGTTTGCTCTCCCAGCATCTGGCATCACATGTAATAGAGTGATTCTCTGGGTCCTTCTGCCTCTCTTGCGCTAATAAACTAATCAAACAGACAGAAGCTAGGCATTGGCGCGTCAACTGAGAGGGTAAGGCCTCCCATTGTGTGGGTCCATGTACACAGGCAAGGCCCGCAGCCAGGGCTGTCTGCAAGCCAGGCACTTGAGCTACTGCTAGGGCACCTCCCTAATCTTAAGCCAGGAGCTACTTCCATGAGAGCGGGGGAGAGAGGCACTACCCATCTATCCACGGGCTCCCATGGGAACTGGGACTCTACTGCCCAGTCATCTCTCTGGCCCCTCGGAAGAAACAAAGTTGAAAGCTGAACTCTCCGTCCACCCTGATGGACACGATTCACTGCACCATGTCCATAGGCAGCCCGCTCCTAGCATCCTTCAGCCCCCGAAGGCCCCTGCTGTTTCTCTGAGTACATCCAGGTGGATGTGTGGCAGAAAACAGCTGTGGGTGAAGCCCCAGGCCCCAAGCGTACCTGGTGGCTGGCCTGGGTCCCGCGAGCCTGTACTGTAGCCAGCCGGTCGTAGTAGCGCGAGATGGGGTTGTCATGCTCGATGCCCTTCTTGGCACAGCGCTGCTTGTAGATCTCCACCAGGGAGAGGGACGAGGGGTTGTCCTCCACGAGGCGCATCTGTGGGGACACTGCCACAACTCGAGGAACTGCAGACCGAGAGAAAGAGGCACAGGCTGAGAGTGTGCCATGGGCCAGCATGCATGAAGGGGTGTCTTGGGAGCAGCTTCATGGACCAGGTGAAGCTGGCAGCACTCAAAGGCTGCCCGGGCCCAGATTTGGGGCTGAAGCCTGAGCTGCCCATCAGCCTGTGCTGACAGATGAGGGTGAGTTCTTCAGACCACTTCTCACAGAACAGACGCTGACAAATGCCTGTACTTGGAAGCCAAGACTCCCTCAGTGGAGCTTGCTGGGGATCTGCTGTGTGACCAGCGTCTGGAGTGGACATGCCCACATCTGAGAACTGGGAAGTGAGCTGTTTTCTGTGGTTCCAGTAAGGAGAGCTAGCAGGCTGAATCTGGTAATTCAGCCTGCAGAATTCCTAGACCTGCTATAACAGGCATCGAGCACTCGGCCCAGTCACCACTCCGGGCTGCTGGCTGCCTCGGTGAGGTACACGTCATAAACTAGACTAAGGATGTGGTCGGATAACATGCTGAAGCCGTTCTGTAGAGCTGCCGAGTTTCCAAAAGATAGGAGCACATTTGAGTCTGTCTGGTGTGGGGTCACCGGGACGGCCGGGACCTGCAGGCGGATTCGGGGTTGTGAGTGCACACCAAAGAGGAGTCATGCCAAATCTCAACACGTGAAGAAACTCCAGAATGACTTGGGGTCTGTGTTTGGAGTTGACCAGTTCTGTGTCTAACCCACAACTAGGTACACAGAGCTTTCTAGAAATCATGTTTTTAAATGTACTACTTAACTTAGCAGACTCAGTTGCTAACAAGTGGTCAAAATGGGTTGAGTTACACGTCAGCAGAAGAAAGCTGCAGACAGGCCTAGGCCAGCTGTACTGCACTGGCTCTGACTCGAGGGACCAAGGCTCAGGTGTCTTTCCTCAGCTGGGTCAGACAGACAGACAGCGGCCCCTCTGTAGCACCCAGAGGCAGCAGCTGCCCCTCCACCACGCTCTCAGGCCCTGCACTCAGCCAAGGGAAGACATTCCTCAGTGATTCTGCCCTCCAGTGTGGTGTCCCAGCCCCAGGAGGGCTAGAGGCACTAGGGCCCATCCTCATACCCAGGCCTCTATACCTGTGAAGAACAAGTGCCTCTTGGTGGTCTCCTTCCTCTTCTCCAGACAGGGGTTCAGCAGGCGCAGCAGCTGCAGCACACGCTCCTCGCGGCGTGACTCCGTCAGGCAGGCATCGTTCATGACCAGGTAGGGGTAGATCTTGCCATTGTGCCCACGGATGTACAGTCTCCGGGCTGCCGTATTGTGCTTCTGCACAATCTCCACCCGGGGCATAAACCTGTGGAGTGGAAAAGCCGGCAGTGAAGACCCACTCCACACCCTGATGACGGCAGTTGGTGCCAGCTGGGAGAGATGGGCTGTGGACACAGCTGCCCCGTGGGGTTCCTGTCTAGCACGGGAACAGTGGGCCGAGATCTCACATCGCAGAGACAAAGAGGAGGGAGAGCAGGAAGGTCAGGCCCAGGGCCCTGGCGTGGCAGCTACTGACAGCCTGTGTGCCAGGAAGAGGCAGTGAAGTAAACGGGGCCAGGACACCCTCACAGCACCCTCTCTATGCCCTCACACCCCCACTCTGGAGTAAGGGGACTCGGTCCAGATTTGGAGACAAGGAAAACCCAGTTCTGGCAGTGAGCTCAGCCACTGGGGGTGCCACAGGCCTCTAACGCACCGAGCAATCTTGATATAATAATGTGTCGGCTTCGGCATCAGAAACTCCCCGGGAATTTCTACATCAGCTGTCTGAGCTGAAAAATTGCTTAAAAAGCGGCACTTCTCCTCGATGAGGAAGAATTTTGGGAGTTGCTTGGTTTTGGCCTCCAGAATCTTGATCCACTTTTTCAGTTTTGAAATGAGGTTGTGAAGCTTCATGGAGCCTGGAACACTGAAGTCAAAATCTGAAACACGAAGGCAAGTGGTTGACGCTGTAGGCGGTAGCCCCAGCTGGGAAGGTGCCCACCATGTGGGAGCAGCAAGTCTTGCCCCTCTGCCCTTTGAAGTGCAAACTGAGGACCGAGACAGGGGAGCCCCAGGGTGGGTGGGAGGAACGGGCAGAGAAGACAGGCCCCAGGAGCCTGACCCCCAAGCCGGTGGGACAGCATGAGGGTCCCCAGGAGGTCCCTGTGGAAATGTCCACGTGTAGGTCTAGCTCTACAGGCCACTCCACTAAACAGCCCACAGGACCCCACAAGGAAGAGAGGCCAGGTGTGAGGAGGCAGCAGCCAGCCTGCAGCTACAGGAGGGGAGAGGGTTCACCCCAGATTGCTTGGCCTGGGGTAAGCCCAGGATGGAGCTCAGCAAGAAACTTGCCTCTTAGGTAAGCAGTCCAAGACACTCGTGTCTACTCTGTTTCTCAGACGCTGGAATTCACCAGAAGGTGAGCTAAAGGAAATCCTCACCCAGCTCAGCACCACTGGTAGGCAGGAGTCTGTTCCCGCCCCATGGCAGAGCAGGACAAGCCCAGCCTTTCCCATCAGCACTTTGGGGTGGACCCTCCTCCCCATAAGGCACAGACCATCCCTCAAGGCCCCGCAGCTGACTCCCCACAGACTAACTGGTCAGGTTAGAGCTCTGAGCAGAAACATTGACTCAGAAGGTCAACACGGAGCGTCTGGACCCAGGATGACCCATCGGCACAAGGGGCTGACTGTCCAGGGGCAAACCTGCTCCAGGCTCTCCAAGCCAAGCATCAGGCCAGATGTGTGGTGTGGGGAACACGCAGCCTCTTCCCCCAGAAGGCCCTGACTGAGCCGCCCTGCCTGGGGCCCAGCCCAGAAGATCAACCTGGCATGAACATGGAGCAACCAGGCATCTGTAGAAAAGTGGGTGTACGGAGCCTGCAGACGAAGCCTGACCCGGGGATGTGGAGGCAGAGCAAGGAGTGGGAAGGAAGCCCCATTCCCTAGGGGACACTGTTAAGCCAACAAGTACTAGGGGGCCTGGGGTGGTTAAGACAGGGTCTGAGAGAGACCGGTCTTCTTGTTCAGAAAGCAGTGGACTTGGGGTCTGAGCTCCTGGGACCAGAAACCCACACACCCCTGAACTATTGCCAGATCACCAGAAGCTACCACCTGCTGATTCTGAAGTCAGAACCCACGCAAGCTTCACCGTCACCTTGAGTGCTGGACTCACTGCCTCACCCACACTGGTGTTTGCCCATGAGAACTGACTGGAGAGCAACGAAAGAAGGCGGCTGGGGGGGGGGGGGGAGGGGGGGAAGGTTAGTAGTAGGAACCATCTGGCCTGAATCCACTCTCTTTCTACCTCTCTGCAGATGTTAGCTGGGGCCAGTGCTCTGGACTCAGGATCTGGAGAGAAGGATTCAGACCCAGGTGAGAGTCAGGGTTCCTAAGGATCTGAATCTTTCTGATGTAAATTTTTTAGCTCATTCTGGATACTGACGAAAGCTCTCCCACGCAAGTCCTCTGTGCAAGAGCCCCAGCCTGAGCCTCCACAGAGAACACCAGCCCACCCACACAGTGGCATGGAAATACCCTCAGCAGGGCTGTGAAACTGACGGCCAGGGGTGGGTGGACCTTCCTGGGATAGGGGAGCACCAGGGAGACTCACCTGTCGTGAACTGGCCCTTCAGCTTCTGGAAGACGGGGTCCTGGGCCGTGGCCTGTGCCCGCCGAGCCAGAGACTCAGAGGCAGCGCTGGAGAACATGGTGGAGACGTTGGATACGTTCTCCAGGCCCACCCCGAATGTGCTCACCAACTTCTTGACGAAATTGAGCGTGTGGGGGGTGATCTTGGCATCCGACACTGCGCCGCTCTTCTCAAACGCCACCGAGTAGCACTTTGCCAGGCCCTGCTGGAGCTGCCGAAGCACCTGGAGGGAGGGGAGCGAGGGCAGTCACATGCCGCCCCCACCCACGAGCAGCACCCACTGGCTCCCCTACCCACTGTCTCTGGCCACTGGCACAGAGCAGGGCAAGATCAGTGTCCTTGACACACAGTAGATAGGGCACGTGGGCCAAGACTTCAGTGAGGAGAAAGCTCCCTAGACAGAAGACGAGAAAGCTGTGTGGGCCTACGGGCACCTTCCCGCTGACCAGCAGAGAGAAGCCCGATTTCAGGTCAACACCCACAGGTAAGACCAACAGAAATGCCTCATGTGTACAAAACCTGCTCAGCAAGGATGAGGGGCCTTGGCTGCTGAGATCCCTGGAACTACCCCCCAGCTCACACCCCTACCCCCACCACTGCTGCCTGCACCCACAGAGGTGAGTCCGGAGCGCATCTGGAGGTCACAAATAGCCTTCTCAGCATCTGCTAGTGTACAGACATGAACTTTCACCCACGCCAGTGTTTGATTGACAGCGTATACTCTGACCGGGCAGGCAAGTGGGCAGCTGGTCAGAGAACAGTCCCACCAGGAGTAGCCAGCCTTTCCCACCACACAAATACCTCTTCGTGCCAGTTTTCTCTGAACCAGACCATCTGGTCGACGATGCCTTCCAGAGAAGACAGCAGGGTCGGGTGGAGTTCCCGCTGCATGTGCATGATTCGGCTGCAGCGCCACATGGGTGCTGTCGCTCTTATGGGCCCTGGATCTGATGCAGAATGGGACTGGTTACCCACTGAACTTGGCTGCTGCTGTCCAGAATCTGAGAGCAACACACACAACGCCGATGTCAGCGCACCACTGGCCGCCGCCAGAGCTCGTGCGCTCAAGGACCCGCGGCCAGAGGAACGCCGGTTCCTGCCGGGCCTCGCACAGGGCGGAGCCCCCAGGGTTGGGGCGCCCTGGCTATAAGCAGAGGTGTACTGGGGTAGGGAGGGGGCGCTCTGGTGGGAGGAAGCCGAGAACAGACGGCGAGCCCAGGCCTGGACGCCCCATTGAAGGCTTCAGTGCTGCTAAGACTGGGGGGAAAGGCAGCTACACATTCCAGGTGCCCGCTGAGAGGATCTAGACGCTGCATCTCTCCATCTAAGGTGACCTGACTGCATGGAGAGAACAGTGCTCTCGAGAAAACAAATTGTTTGCTATGTGAGAACTATCATGGCCCAATTGATGGCTTTCACTTTCAGCTCCGGGTAAAACATCCTAATTTTCAGATGACCAGAACCCAGCTCCCTGAGGTGCCCCGGGAGTGAGGGTCAAAACAGGCCCAAGGGTGTGCAGCACTGCTGGAGCCCAGCAGAGGGCGTCGCCTTCATAAATAAGACTCTGGCCTCACAACATGAGTTAAAAGAGAGAAACAAACAGCTCTGTGACTGCAAAGAACCCTGCTTGTTGGGGAATTAAACGAGCTGTTTGTTTGCATGCCAGGACTATTCATGATAAAGCTCTTACACTGAGTCAACTTTCATGTCTTTGGCAGACTGATCCTGACAGTTGGGGACATTCCTCATAAGTGACAAACTGAGACAAGTAACTGACAGTCTGATGCTCAGAGAGCCTGCTGAGGTCACCTACTCTGACAATGACCTGCTGCTCAAAGGCTCAGGTGTTTCTCAGACTCACGGGGCCACATCTCTGTGGTACATGAACACCTGCTGCCATCACTCAGGCCAGACTGGCCGAGTGTGGGGAGCGGCCAAGGGGCCACACTGTGCCCGCCACAGTCAGGACCAGGATTCCCCAGCCGGCTGGCCACACAACACTTACCACTCTTGTAGCGCTCCCGCTGCTCTATCTTTAGGGTCAAGTACAGGGTCCGGATGGGGAAGTAGACGGCCTGGGGGTACACTCGGCCAACCTGCTCGGACACAGAGACAGAGGGACCCTGCTCAACACAGCTCTTCTGACCCCAGATAGCCTGGGCTGGACGCAACAGTGAGATGTCCAGCAGCGTTCAACTTGAGACACAAATGCTATCAGTCCTGCTCTTGGTGGTAAGTGACAGGCACTGCGCTCATATTGAATCCAGAAAATCTCAGGAAGGCAAAAGGTGCCAGACTCTGGACCTTGGACCCAGAAGATTATAAATAAATAAATAAATAAATAAATAAATAAATAAATAAAAAGCCAAGGACACCAGTCAGTTCTGTCACTACCCACAACTAACTGGGAAACACAAATTGATTCTGACTGGAATCTATACTGACCAGCAAAGACTGTCACTATTACCTTTCTACTCAAGGTGATGAAGACATCTCACCCAATTAGTGAGTCCTTAGCAATGACTGAGTAGTGGCCCAGGAAGTGGTGAAGTGGCTAAGTGCTGGGCTTAAAATCATGGGGTCCTGGGTTCAATTCCCAGCATCATACATGCTAGAGTGATGCTCTTATTTAAAAAAAAAAAAAAAAAGACTGAGTAGCTACTGTTCTGTGACTTCAAGGGGTGACAGCCCAGAGAAATAATTCAACAGACTTGAAAAGCTTGGTGTTCCTCACTGCTGCAGAGCTAAGGTCCTTACCAGACATTCCTCGAAACAGACTGAATCAATACAGCCTGACAAACCACAAGACACCAGCATCCAGGGACACAGATCCAAGAAAAACACACATACAAACAAAGGCAAAGTAGTCTGTCCATTGCAAGAGTGGGCCAATCACGCTGAACAGTCTCTGGAGTCAGCGCTATCTGGCTGCACGTGTCCCCAGGAACCAGCCCTGCCCACCTGGCTGATGAGGTTGAGAAGCAGCTTTCCCTCAGAGCCCACCAGACACGTGAGCAGCTGGGGGATCCAGGCCAGCCACTGGATGGGGGGTACGCCGATGCAGTACTTGTCCACGGCATCTGCCAGAGTGTTCTTGTCATCATCAAAACTCAAGAGCCACAGCACCTGAGACAGAAGGGAGTTCCAAAGTTGGAGGGAATTTCTGAGATCCCTATGTAAACAGTCCCTAATATTCAAACACTATATGGAGTGGTTTTATTGCTACTGTCAACAGTTACAGGGAGGCTACCAGCAGCATTAAACTTAACACAAGTCCTACAGATTAAAATAAAACCCCTAAAGTGTGAATTTTTTTATGTAGACCTTGCTTTTATTGTTGTCAAAGATTTTATTTATTAGCGAGAGGAGGGGAGAAAGAACTAGAGCATTTCTATCATCATGTGATACCGAGGAGCAAACTTGGGGCTTGGTGCTTGAGCGTCCAGTGCTTTATCAACAGCACCACCGATGGCCAGCTAGATGCTGCCTTAATGCCAAGCACTGACTCATCCAGTCTGCTGGATCACTGACCCCAGGAAGGTCGCAGGTGAGTAGAAAGGGCCCACCAGCCTGCTGATATTAACTTGTGGCCTCACTTTAACAAAAATGGGTATTTGCTGGAAGTCAGAGAGGAACTAGCAGCTTCCAACTACCCAGCAGGGCACATGGTGTGTGTGTATGTGGTGGTGGGGGGGGGAGGCTAGTCTCTAGTCAAACAAGGACACCCAGAGTGCGGTGGGCCCCTTGTGTTACGGCAGCTGCCTTTTTTTTTACAGTCCACTGTAACTTCTGTGTGGTGGCTGACATTCATTTCAATTATGGTATTAAATCAAGGAACTCTGAAAACGCCAAACCTTGGAACAAGCAGGAAAGCAGACAAATTTTTCTTATGTTTTGTGCAGTAATGAATTTTTTCTGCTGCCCAAGGAGATGGTGCCACTACAGAGTGTGGAGCTTCGAGAGTGTGAGGTCCTTAGCTTGAGCCCAGCAGACCATATGCCAGAACTGTGATCTGGTTCTCTCTATCTCATGGATGACGCTTCACTTCTTTCCAAGAGAGAATAGGAATTGGTACAGAGACATATTGAAGCACTTGTTCAGCTCTGGCATAAGGTGGTAGCTAGGATTGAACCTGGGGCCTCTGGGGTCTTAGCTATGCACATTAAAGGGTGTAGTAGGCTGAGCTATCTCCCTAGTACTAAGTAAATATTTATAAAAAAGATATTTGGGGGGCCTTGTGGTAGAGCAAGGATCTGGGTTCAACTCCTCAGTTCCCACCTGCAAGGTTCAGGAAGCTTCACAGTGAAGCAGTGCTGCAGGTATTTCTATTTCTCCGTCCTTTTTTATCTCCCTCTCCCCTCTCAATTTCTCTGTCTTATCATATAAAAGGAAAAAATGGCCGAGAAAGCTGGCTTTATAGATCCATAGTGCAGGCACTGAGCCTAGTGATAACCCTGGTGGCAAAAAAGAAAAATAGCTCTGTGGATTTGGGGAAGGCAAGAGGAACCAGCCCTGGTAAACTGTGTCTGTGCTGGGACAGGGAGAGAAGGCTTACAGGCAGGCCTCACCCCGAAGCGTGGGCACAAATACTTCAAGTTACCTGGGACTGAAGCTCGTCAGCCATCCCAGAGACCCTAGACCCAGACCTAGCTTTGACACACCCCTAGTGTCCAGTCTGGCCTTCATAGTCTCAGAATGAAGCTTTGGGAGGAATATAGGAGCAACGAGATGAGGAATCAGGCACAGGCTGACAAGGTAAATTGCTTGGACAGTGTGCCTCCTTGCCATGCATGTGACCCAGGCTGAGGCCCAGCCCCCCAAAAGGAAAGAAAGAAGAATCTTCAGTACTGTGGTCTCTTTTACTATTTCTCTCTGCCTCTGTATGTGAAAAAGTCATTCTAGAGAAAGGAAGCCCTGGCTGGGGGGGGGGGGGGGGGAGCAGGCACAAGCAGGCTGGGAGGTGGCACAGGGATCCTCCAAGCATGAGCTCCTGGGATAGGGCCCCAGCACTGCATATGCAGAGTGATGCTGAGTCTCTCGGTCAGGACTCCTTTGGAGACTCACCTTGGCCAAGTACTTCCGAGACTTGCTCTCGTTCTGATGCCGGCACGCGTGCAGGTAGCAGGTGATGGCAGACACCCCCAGATGCAGCTGCCGCTCCTTCACGAAGATGTTCTCCAGGTAGTCACCCCACATGGCCCACGCCTTCACCAGCACATCATGCATCTGGACCGCCGCAGAAAAGGCCTTGTTTGCCTCCTCAGACCTAGGGCACAAAGGCAGCACAAAGCGTGGTTTCCACATGAACCTCACTGACACGCATCAACCCCCAAAATGAGTGATAACCCGGCGCACAGTCTTCTCACACACCGGTGATTACCACCTGACACACTGAAAAAAAGACAAAATCACCACCTTGTCTAAAAATAAGCGAACCATTGTTACCGGTCATTTCTATCAGGAATAACAAAATAGACCCCTATGTGGGCCCCCACAGGAACTTGCCCTCAACTTGGATCAACAATGGTAGAGAATGTTCCACCCTCCAAAGGGAGGATGGACAACATCCTTTATGCTACACCTGAGGAAGATGGGTTAATACTGAGGCAGCATGGACTGTTCCTACTCTAGACCACAGAATGTGAGCTCAGATCTACAAGGATGCAGAGGTCACACAGGCTCCTAAGCTAATTATGGACCCCAGATCACATCAAATAGATGGGGTTTGCCGTAATATTTTTACCCCTTTGCCATATTAGGGAGCTACTCTCTTCCCTGATCCAGCTTTCTGGTCCTTTTCCCAGCCATGACATTATCTCCCCAGACAATAATTAGGATTCACCTGCATATCAGATTTCAGGCTCAAGCAAAAACAAACAAAAAACCTAGTATAGCTACAGGCCCTTTGAAATATAACTAAAATATGCCTATTAAGCTATCTACAAAATGGAGGAACCCCCCCCCCAACACTTCATCTGCACTATTCCAGCCTTTAGGTCCATGACTGTTCAACAATTTGTTTGGCTTTGTATGTTAACTCTCTTTTCAGCCACCAGGTTCCAGATGCTAGCAGGATGCAACCAGGCTTCCCTGGACAGACAACCCCACCAATGTGCCTTGGAGCTCCGCTTCCCCAGAGCCCTTCCCCACCAGGGAAAGAGACAGGCTAGGAGTATGGATTGACCTGTCAACGCCCATGTTCAGCGGGGAAGCAGTTACAGAAGCCAGACCTTTAACCTTCTGCATCTCACAATGATCTTGGGTCCGGGGTTGGGTTAGTATATGGAGATCTGGTGGTGGGAACTGTGCGAAGCTATACCCTTCTTATCCTATGGTTTTGTCAATGCTTCCTTTTTATAAACAAAAAATTAAAAAATAAATAAATAAGCGAAAATGACTAGCGTAAGGATCCCGGTTTGAGCCCCCGGCTCCCCACCTATAGGGGAGTCACTTCACAAACGGTGAAGCAGGTCTGCAGGTATCTGTCTTTCTCTCCCCGTCTCCCCTCCTCTCTCGATTTCTCTCTGTCCTATCCAACAACAACGACTGCAACAACAACAACAATGATAAAACAACAAAGGCAACAAAAGGGGAAAAAGTGACCTCCAGGATCAGTGGATTCGTGGTGCAGGCACCAAGCCCCAGCAATTACCCTGGAGGCAAAATAAAATAAAAATAAATAAAAAATGAAACTCATACACACAAAGAATGCGGGTGGTGGGCCGTGTGCTGCTCTCGCAGCAGGAAGCAGCACCAAGAGTATGTCTCACTTGTACATGCTTGCTTCTCTGCTCAGCTCTGGCTTATGGTGGTGTGGAGGACTGAGCCTGGGACTTTGGAGCCTCAGGCATGAGTGTCTCTTTGAAGAAGCATTATGCTCTCTCTCCCCACTGTTTTCTAAAACACTTCTTCATAGGCATTTCCTGGAAGGGGGTCAGGCACTGACTGGGTCAGGATTTGTGGCTGCACGGTCTCAGTCGCCAACATGCCACTCTAAAGGCAGGGCACAGACTCAGTAACATGGTGTGTTTATACAAACTGGATGCAGGCAATGCCCATCTGGCTTGCAGGCCGTAGCTGGCTGGCCCTGACCCAAAGCAAGAATCACCGGTGTAAAAGTCCACTCAGAATGGCAAGGCTACAATGTGGGGACATACACCCATGTGATCGGCAACTGTATGCTCACGGAACATCTATAAATGCAACATGTCACATACCCATCTGCTGCAAGTAGCAATCTATCTGAAGGACCACCGACAACTGGCACTTCATCTATCAGCTCTGGCCTGAGAGTCGCCCTGGCTTCGAGTTGTAAATGACTGAATAATTTGTTTCTCTCACGCTACTTTTCTGTAACATACATACTTGTTTATCTGAGCCAAGAACATCCCCTTGAGGGCATAAAATTCAGCTGTCATCTCTTTTGTAAAGTATTTCAAGTTTGTAGATTCAATGACTTCAAGACCCTGTTTAAAGAAAAAGAAAAATTTCTCAAGACATCCAGACAATAATGTAAAAACTTCACTAATATATTTATATAGGCACAAAGTCCCAGAGGTCACTAGCTTAAAATTGAAAATGCTGTCTACACCACGTATTTGCTGACTGACAGTCTTGTTTCTTTCTTTTCCCTCTCTCTTCTTACTTTTAACTTGGGAGGTTTCCCTACTCGGGCATGTGTGATTTCACTGATCTCCTTGGCTTTTTTAGATAGAGCGGCCACAGTGCCAAGGCTTCCCCTGGGGCTGCAGCACTTACTCTCCTGTCGTGTGTTGGGTCTCAAAGCCAGGCTGAGTTGGAGACAGGCACCAGACCAGGGGAGCTACCTTGACAGCCTCACAAGTTGTCATTTAACTGCCAAGCTCAATGTGAGACACTTTATGGGTATTATTTTGCCCAAAGCTTAAGCTGTGTCCAGCTAATTTTGTTGCTTCTTATCCGCTTCGCCCCAGTATACCTCAGGTTGTCCTCCTAACTGCAGTTTTCAGCATTCTTTCCTTAAATATTTGACAAAGTCTATGGAGAATGCAGACCATCACACATAACTCCACGAGTGATTTCCTTACCCACTTCCTTCCTGGAAAGATTGCTCCTCAAGCTGTGTGCGTAGCAAGTTCTCATCCTGCCCAGAGTCTGGCCGACACTCACCTGCATACACTCGTTTTTCCCCATGACTCCTGCCAGCTGCAGGTAACATTTGACTTGCTGTCGAATCTTCTGAAAACAGTCCACGATGGGCACAGTTGGGATAGTATGGATACGGCTCAGGATGTCCAGAGCAACGTTGACCAGTCCCTGTTTGCGGGCAATTTTCCCGTACTGGATGATGGCAGAAGCTGACGCATGAACCCCAAGCATAGCATTATTTGAACTTGGATCGTGCTGAGAACTATTCTCATAGGCAGTTACAATAGCTAGAGAGTAAAGAGAGGAACTGTCAGTTCTCGTCCAACATGACTCAGTGTGCCACAATAAGGCTCAAATAAAAAGTGAAAAACACACATGGCTTATGACCTTAGGTGGGCCCTCACCACTTCTCTTCACGCTCTGCACCGTTAAGATAAAGGAAAGCCTCAGAGTTAGCTATCTCACAACAGTCTCTCAGACATACAGGTGCCTAGTGGGTTTGAACAGCTGAGCAAGAGTATCTGAGGGAGGTCACCTGCGCGCCTTCCCTGTGGGGCCCTCAAAACAGAGTGCCACAACCCAGAGCTCTGATCCCACTGGTGGTCTTCACCTGGACACAACAGGCAGAGTCTTGCAGCAATTCTGTCCTAGCCTGGAAAAGTCTATAATTGTATGCGTGTGTGTGTGTGTGCGCGCGCGCGCATGTCTATGAAGTCCTCCCAGCTTCACTAAGACCCCATCACTCCATTCCATCTTAAACCAGGAATCTGGTAAAAAAGGGAAAACAAACAAAACAGAACAAAACCAAACCAAGACATGAAACCAGAACAGCGGGTGTCTGGAAAATTACATGATGAATGCATGCCGGACCAGGTAGGTTTACCCTGGTAATGGTGCTGCCGCCACATGAAGACGCTGCTCCAGTGCGACAAGTCATCTGAGACGATGGGCAGTCGGTTCCTCCAGGTCTTCACCACCGTCTTCATGTCGTGCAGGCTGTTGTTCCGGCCCAGGTTGGTGGGCTGCAAGCCCGCGTTGATCTGAGCAGCCTCCTGAAGCTCGATGATCTGCTGGGCTGCCTGCGAGGGCCAGCATGAGAATTCACAGTCAGCAGCAGGCCAAGCGGGGGCCAGAGTCAGCGGGGAGGTGACTCCAGCCCAACCCCCATGGTCCCATCACCAGGAAGCAATACCTTAGCCTACATCCAACTTGCGCTTCCCCTCAAGCACCTTCAACACAGTTCTTACGCTCTTAGGGATGACACATTTGAGTTTGGTCTGACTTTCCCATCTCTCCACTCTGGAGGAGTTACTGGCTCCAGACTTTGGTGCTGTCTCCTTACCGGGACACCAAGGCCCCAGTTCAGCCAGATGCTGCCTGTCAAATCCCATCTCTCTCTCCATTCCATAAGTGACACTTATTTCCTTTCCTGTTCATATGGTACTGAATCTCAATCTCTTTTTCTCATCCCATCTCAGCTCTGGCTTATGGTGTTGTTAGGAATTGAACCTGGAACCTCAGAGCCTCAGACATGAAAGTCTTTTGCAGAACTACTGTGCTATCTCCCCAGCCCTTCTAGCAGGACAAAATTCAGAGCTGAACACTCCAAGGAAGCCGTTGCCCTCAGATGGTGCCAGGATTAAGACCAGGGCCGTAGGCACTGCTGTTTCTAGGGCTACACATTCTCTCTCCAGGTAAGTGCTCCTTCATTGAGGCAGAATCTGCTTTAATCCCCCAAACACAGCACCTAGTTTGTATTTTGTTAGTTTTACAAGTTGCCTACAAGCATCTGTTTTCCATCTGTGTTCCAAACTTCATTCATCACATGAAAGTCACGTGCTACCTGGCACCTGGAGTCTCAGCAGATGACAGATGTTTTCAAAGTGAGTAGTGGTATTCAAGGAACCATCCCTGTCAACCACTCGGGCCAGCTCCCAGCACCCAGATGCCCTGGAAACAGTTTACTCCTCTCCTTGGACACCCACCCCGCCCATCACTCCAGATGACTCTGGGAGGCAAGCGCAGTGATGGCTGCTTCCACCTGTCTCTGGCCCTAAGCCTACACATGGTGCCCACCTGGAGGAGGGGTGTGTGCACATGCGACACGACATGGGGTAGCCGCCGCCACTCTCGAATGGCCAGGCTGCTGGCCATCTCCACCAGGCGCTCGATGAAGCTGAGCTGCTGCTCCTCAGGGTGGCAGATGGCCAGGTAGCCTCGGTACATGTTCACCTTCCAAGCCATCTCCTTCGGGCAGCTGACCTCCACCTGTGAAGGTAGGCAGATAGCAGGCGGCATCAGGGGCTGCTTCCTCTCCACGTGAGCCAGAAGGAGACGGGAGGAAAGCACTTTCCTGGCAAGAGCTATCCAGGGCAATGCACAGAACTGAAGCTTTGGATGCTGGCTGCTCTCAGAAGGAGCACACATCTAGGCTGCTGCTTCTGGGTGCTTTCTTGGGTGGGGCAGGGGTGCAGGTATGCCAGAAGCACTGTGCTATAAGGTCACAGCGGTTCCCAGAAGGGAGAGACAACAGCACTTACAACGGGCCAGGTTTAGCAGCATCAGAGTCAGCCAGTTAGTTTTCAAAGTAAGAAATGTTCTCTGCTCTGATGAGTACGTCATTCTGAATTACTTCCCATTAGTGTTGTTAGTGTTGTTAGCCTGGGAAAAATAACTTACTCCATTAAACCCATTTTATCAATCTTAAATTTTATAATGAAAAGGTTAAAAGATCAGTCATTTAAGAAATCTGTGTACAGAAGATGAACAAGTATTTCCTGTAGAAACGCTATGGGACTTGTGTAGTGCCTGCATCACCCTCAGCAAGGCACAGTGACTTAGTGCAGCATCCCCCTTGCATCTGTGATGCCCTGTTGACATCTTACTCTTTGAAGCACATTTACAGCCCCTCCTAGATCTCAGCCATCCAGAGATGAGGAAGCAGGAAGGCTCACTGATGCTGCTTCTGCTCCACAATCCGGGTTTCCAGACTATGGGGGAGGGAATGTCTCACCTGCACCAATGCCTCCTTCATGGCGGTCCAGTTGGACACCCGCCATGCACACTCCAGGACGAGGTAGGGGTTGATGTGCCCTTTGGACTGGCCATACTCCGTCAAGGCCTCCCACTGGTTCAGCTCCTTCGAGCAACTGGAAGGACGGGGATGAGAGAGCAGTCAGTTACCTGCACGCTCAGATCCCTGTGCTCCATTCCTATTCCCCAGACCAGAAGAGGGGGGTCCTGAGGGATGGAATTTTGCTCTACTGGCCTGGGGATGCCCCAGCCTCCATTACACAGCAAGAGGCATGCCCTATTTCTCCAACAGACACTCTCACCTACTCTTAGACATTGTTGTATCACAAAGACATTGTATCTTAGTCAATGTATCACAAAGTCCTCCACAAGAAGCACCCAGCAAGAGGAAAGGTCCAGATATTCTCACCATGAGCCCCACAGTGATCACATGAGCCGCTCAGCTTACCGAATCCAGTGGTCCTCCCAAAGCTGGTACTCGGGGAAGA
This sequence comes from Erinaceus europaeus, assembly GCF_950295315.1. NCBI lineage: Eukaryota > Metazoa > Chordata > Mammalia > Eulipotyphla > Erinaceidae > Erinaceus > Erinaceus europaeus. Next base: position 24,356,408 of record NC_080176.1, on the reverse strand, counting down.
TTGCAGGGGACGCGTTGCTGCGCTCATGCTCTTTCTTGGCTTTATCCATCGCCTTCTCATAGGATTCTTGTGCCTGAAAAGTCAACAATGCTGTTAGACTCTCCCAGGGAGCTTCCTCTTGGCCACTGCTCACTTAGGGCAATATGGATTCAAAACCAGAGAACATCTGAAACGCTTGTCTAAGAACAACGGACACTGACGTTCTCAACCCTGAAGGAAGGGAGGGAGTGGGAGACAGTAAGCGTGCAGACACCCACACAGAACAGAGGAGAGATGCCCAGCCCTGAGACGGGTGTCTCTGTCCCTCAGCTGACGTGACTACCAAGGCACAGCTTTGCCTGTGCTTCTGGAGTTCCTGTGGCTATGACCCACAGGGGCCAAGAATCTTGTCTTGTGACCATGGTCTTGGCTACACGGGCCACGTGAGAGCCCTCACACAGCAAGCGCGATCTGTCTGTTGGCTCAGTAGGCCCGGTGAGGGCAGCAAGGGGCTGAGAAAGGCTGCCAGGCATGGAGGCCACTCTTAAGCCAAGACTCCAATCAACATGCCTTCGTGGGGATAAACACTTCCACTGAACTAATAAGTTTCCTTCTCAACGAGGACAGGCATGAAGACACCTAAGAAATCCCCCCTCCAGATGGACAGTCAGGCACATGGCCCTGCCTTCCGACCCACGGTGTGAGGCTACCTGTTCGAAGAAGCCGTGCTGCTCATAGGCGATGGCCGTGGCCGTCTCCGAGTACTTGCACCGCTTCTGCCACAGGCCGGCCCACATGTCCTCCTCTTGCAGCAGAGAGTACAGCTCAGCCAGGGAGTCCAGGATCTCCTGCAACCAGAGTGGGCTTTCTGAAGGCTTGTGGAGAGAACAATTCCACCATGCTGTCACTGAAGACCTCTTGGGGGGCATTCTCAGAAGATACTCTTGAGAGAAGGGTACCCTCACCTGCTGTGGTGGAGTGATACTCTCCTGCTCATAGAACTCTGTTGTCTGTTTCGGCTTAATCTGCAGACTCAGGCCTTTCTCAAAAGCTTGGTGCTCAAGCATCAAGGTGGAGCGGAACCAAAGGTTGTGTGTCTTCCCCAAGTACTTGAGGACACAGGGACGGATGGGGATGGGCGGCACGCACTGGGACATGGCTTCCACGAAGCAGTTGAGGGCACTGGGCTGGCAGTCCCGCTGCACCTGATGGCTGCCACTGCACAGGAATGGGCTGATTTCCCCGGCAAGGGCCTGGAACCACAGAGGATGTCACTCGGGCCTTCAAGGCAAACCAGTCCCCGTTTCTCTACCATGTTGGGGAGTAGCCTGGAAAAGCCATTCTTAGCTAAGAGTGTACAATTTCCCCCACCCTTTGAGGTTTTTCTTTTCACAAATATTACTAAGAAACAAAAACCATGCCACCCCAAGGAGAATTTTAAATATACTCACATGCTGCTGTCTGTCTGATAGAATCTTCCACAGCCGGGGGAAGAGCTGAACCCATGTCTTCTCCGCTAGCGTCGTGGAAATGTGGCAGAGCTGGACAAAGGCACTAAGTAGCGCTCCCGTCTGCAGAAAGAACAAGACAGTGGGGCACAGGATCCAGCACTTGTTTGTCCAGTTCCACAGCTGGGTCCCCAAGGCACAAGCTCAAGGTGTGACCTGACAGGGTGTTGGGTAGGTGAGGAACACTTAAATGTCAAAGTCAATTGTGATAAGCAGTTAATGACCCTTGCTAGCTCCTGACGGGAATAAACTCATCACGATGCTTCCAGCTCTCTTCAGCTGTAAACTGGCATGTGACTCACCTGTGGCTTTGTGGAAACCAGGTGTCTGTCTGGATGTGCCCCCTTTGAAGCCTCCCCAAAGTGGACTTGTTTTGCCACAGGACACTCACATTTCCCCCTTTTTAAATCACAAAGTCTCATATTTTAGTGAGCTCTTTTTCTGATTTTTCTCCCATAAGATACTGGAACGCCTTTATCAAATCTATATATATGTTACAAATAAGAGTCTCACAGAACTAAAACGGATTCAGTTGAGATAGGAAGAAAAATAAGTGTAACTTGAAACAGAAAACTGTACATCACTATGAAGAGCCCTGGTTCAGGACTCAGAATATCGAGGTGGGTGAGGAACAACGTCCTGCTCCTAACACAGACACTGACCTTCACTTCCCGGAGTGTGTCGAGGAACTTGTCATGTCTGTTGGTTAACATGTGCAGCTGGTTCCCAATGTCCTTCTCAGACAGTTCCTTGGTTTTAGGGGTACTGGTCTGGTCTCCAGGAGCTAGTTCAATATCTATCTCCACATCCTAACACACACACACACAGGTCAGTCATACAGAGCCTCCCAGCCAGGGGACAGTCGTGAAGTCAGCTCCCCCCCCCCCCCAATCCTGTCTGGTGCTCACCTCCTCTTTGGACTCGCTATTCTCACGCTCCCGGGGCTCCTGCTTGACATGGGTGACCATGGCGAAGGCGGCACGGTCATGGCTGTCAGCCAGGTTGATGACGTTGGTGATGGATGGCAGCATAGCACCCTGGCAGCTGGTCCCGATAGGCGTGCTCTTCTCACACACAGCCAGGAGCAGCTAGGGATAGTTAGGGGAAAGAAAGCAGACCTGAACACAGACTGGCACCTAGGAAGTGGGTGTTGAAGCTCTGCCCTGCAACCCTCCTTCCGGCATCCCTCCAGTCACTTCCACTTTTGGACCTGTGTCACAGAGGCCACCAGTGTGCTGTTCTGAGCACCAAGGCTACTGCCCCTCCTGCCTACACACCCAATACACTCTTCCCCCAACTTGCTCTCCTGGAACCTGTCTACACAGCCACCCCCCAACCCTGAGCTGGCTCCCACAGTCCGGGGGGGGGGGCATTTTGGGCACCTCAGCTCAGTAGGCCTTCTAGGACACCACACGAATGGTCATGTGACCAGTCCTCACACCCCTTGAGGGAGACCCCCAGGAAAGGCTTTCTCTGAGGCATCCTCGGGCCTCCCAGAGCCTGGGCATCAGGACATCCTCACAGGACAAGGCTGCCAAGTTGCATGGGGTTACACCCCCATGTGACCTGGGTGGCAAGAATGGAGCACACTCATTCACACCGAGGGACGGTGGCACAGCACACATGCACAGGCGTGAAGAGAGGACACAGCACGGTTGCAATGAGAGGACAGGCAAGACAATCCTGAAGGCAGGGGCATGTGCAAGCAAGGCCAGGAGGAACAGGGTTGCCGATTCCTTTCAAAGCAATGTTGCCACTGACAGGGCCAGCAGGTGAGCCTGACAGAAACTGCTCTCCAGCACCCCTGTGAGCCACAGTGAGGAGGTACAAAATGGAGGGAGGAGGCCTTCGACTAGACACCTGACGTGGCATCAGACGTGACGCACGACAGAGGGACGAACAGTGAGGGCCTGTAGCTAGCCCAGGCCTTGATCCTGTGCACCAACAGCCTGAGCCCTGATGCACCATGTCTGCAGGACCTGAATGACACTCCACCTTCACTGACCGATGGATAAGCCTCTCTTACACAAAGCGTTGACTGGGGCACCTGGCTCCATCTCTGCCACTGACAAAGTTCCCACACCAGAGACAATCAGCGCCGAGTAAATAGATGGAAATACCGACAAGCTCTGACACTCAGCACCGCCATTCCCTCCTCCCCACTGAGGTTTCCACCATCTTGTCTTGGTTGTCTCACAAAATCAAGTCACCTGGGAATCTTGTTTAATTCACTGCAGGCAAGAACCACTCACACAGCATCAGGAGCCACAGATGAAGACCACACCAAAACTAGATCTGAATGACACGTGAGCAAGACATGGCCTGCAGTCCCGCTAGAAGATCAAAGGCAGCCTTGCTGCATGTCTCAGCAGGCAGCACACATGCTACTGTGCGTGAGGCCCTGGGTTGGATCCCTGGCACCACGTGGGAGAGCCTGGGGTGGAGGTGTGTGTGTGTGTGTGTGTGTGTGTGTGTGTGTGCGCGCGCGCTTTGGAGTCTTATCCCCTCAAAGCACAGAATGAAAACTGGGTCAGAAAGTGGCTCAGTGGTATCAGATGCCTGAGGCCCTCAGTCACAAGAGGTCATGGTCCTAACATTCACCGGGTCCTGGGTTTGAGCTCCAGCAGCACATGGGAGCACCTTGAGCAAGGATACTGTCTCTCCCCTTGCTTGCTACACATGAGGTACAGAGTGGAAAGACTGACCTGGGGAAGTTATTCAGGAGTGATATCAAACATACCAACAACCTGATCTGCACCCACATGGCCTGGACCCACCAAGCATAAGCTGTCATCATGGCGCCCACTCCTCACTGCGGGCTGTCCAGGGCTGGCCGCCCATGCCTTCCCCCAAGAAGGCAATGTGTGACAATCACAGCACGGCCAATGCAGACAATTTGTAATGTTCATTTAGAGAATGAAATTCTGGCTACAAGATATTACATTCAACTTTCAAACCCAAAGACTTAGTCACATACAGAGAGCTTTAAAATAAAACGTGTCAATCAGTCTCCTTTCCTTCTGATTAGAGATGACAAGCACATCTACAGTGGAGACAGCTAACTCATCCCAGTGCATGCGAAGACCCTGGCTTCAGTACATGAGCTATCCCCCAGCCCCCAGAGCACCAATAGCGAGTAGAGCCGTCTTACCTCGATGCACTGCTTGATCCAGAAGTGGTTTCCCATGGCTTCCCAGTTCTGGGAACAGGTCACATAAAGCAGGCGCTCATAGACCCGGCGCTTCATGGAGTTGTCAAACACCTCAAAAAACTTGGCCCTGATGAGCGGCTGGGCACAGCGCAGCCCAGAGAGAAAGGCAGGCTCGAGCTTTGCAGTCAACTCACTGCCAGACAGTGTCTCATCCCTGTAACCACAGAACAATACTGAGCCTACGCCATGCGAGGTTGGCGATGACTTTGGCTACCTGGCAATGAGTGAACACTGGCTCCATCAGACACCATGTGTGGGTCAAGAGCATGTAAGAAATCAGAGGCGGATGCAGAACTCAAACATAGTTCATTAATGATCTTGGCATGGTTTAGCATTTAAGTGACTTTACATGAATCCCAGTGTGATTTAACACTGCTAGGGATTGTGCAACATCTGGGTAGAATTAAAAGGTGCAAAGTCCCCTGCATGTGATCTAGGTTCGAACCTGGCCCCACCACACAGGAAGATTTGTTACTGGGGTTATTAATACCCTCACTCCCAAATCTCTCTGTCTGCAATAAATGAAAAAGTCATGTTACACTGACTGGTCAAATCATACGATACTTTGATAATCACTATAGTTACCTGTAGACATAGTTAACAAGGTCTAAAAACTGGGCATTTAGTTCAAGGTCTTCTGGAAAGCGTTTCTCTATGTAAGTCATCATTTTCACAAGCAAAATGGACTTCTCTCGCAGGGTTGGTGTCTGCAAAATGTTTTGAGAGAAAAAGGTCAATTACTTGATGTGGGGGGAAGAAAGAGGTTCTGAAGTATCTTATCACCTGCTCTACTGTTTTCTAAGTGCCTGCAAATCTTTCAAGTAAAAGGCAAGAGTGTTCCTTAACTGGAAAAATCAAAGATATTATCTGTGGGTGCTTACTGGAATCAAAACGGGTGGGAACAGAATGCTCCTAGCAAATACTCACTCTGTCACTACATTACAGAACAAAGCACAAGCTTTACAAGGCTCTTACTGAGTGAAATGGCAGGTCTTCACCATTACTGCAGCTTCTGTGCTGCTAGCATCACTAAAGGTTGACAATGAAGCTTCTTTCAACACCAGAACAGAAGCATAGTGGCACCTCCCCACCCCGCTCACCTGGTTGACTGCCATGGGGGAATTATTTTTAACCCACTCTTCCACGATCTTCACCACAGCCCGGAGGATCTTGGAGTCAGGCGACTTCTCGATGAGGGAGGTCAGGATGGCCTGGATGAAGTTCTTCCTCATCTCCATGCTCATCACAGCCAGTCGCGTCTTCACCAGCTCCAGGCTCAGCATCACCAGCTCGCTGGTCCCTGTCCAGGAGGGGCAAGGTGGACCCACAGCCCAGGTGCACATCAGCACACTGCACCCTGCCCAACCTGACTCTTCCTCCGGCAGCCAGAACTCTGAGGTTGACACACCTCACCCCTTCTCACTCCTACACATTGTCAGAGGGGGCCTGCCATGGGGAGGATGCCGTGTGAGGGGAGGGGGTCTGCTGGGACCTGGGCAGCTACACGACTGGGTCGCAGTCACAGCATGTGTATACTGAGCTGCAGCCAGCAGCCAGTCATGTCTGATTCCAGGGTCCACAGCCCACATCTAGAGCCTGTGAGCGACTAAAAAGCAGCTATGATGATGCGATCGATCAGTCTTACAGCAAAACTGCTCGAGCCCTCACTGGTGAATGTGCCGCATCAGTCAGTGCCCAGACACTTCTAGATGTCTTTCACGCTAATACTCACAAGCCTTAATGGCATTAGAAAGGGGCCTGCATTTTCTGTTTTCAGACCAAATCAAGGAAAGACAGCTTAAGTGGTTCTGCAAATGCACTGTGGTCCCAGGTTCAGTCCCCAGCACCACCACAAGCTAGATAGAAATTATGGTGGGGGGGGGGGAGGCTGGGTTGGGGGAGCAAGTGCACGTGAACAATGGGAATCTGAGATCACTGTAGAACTCAGGTCTGAGGGAGTCGGGCCACAGCATACCGGGTTAAGTGCACATGGTGCAAAGCGCAAGGACCAGCGTAAGGATCCCGGTTCGAGCCCCGGCTCCCTACCTGCAGGGGAGTCGCTTCACAGGCAGTGAAGCAGGTCTGCAGTGTCTATCTTTCTCTCCTCCTCTCTGTCTTCCCCTCTTCTCTCCATTTCTCTCTGTCCTAACAATGTTGACATCAACAACAATAAAAAATAAATTAATTTTAAAAAATTAAAAAAAAAAAAAAAAGAACTCAGGTCTGAGGTGGGATGTAAGGCCTCTTACCTGAGGTGGCCTCGGCACTGCCCGATGCTGCCTGTGGGTTCAGGTGCTCACGGACCATCTTCTGGAGGGAGCGCATGAAGACCGAGATCAACCTGTCGATGTAGCTGGGGTTGTTGCTGCAGGCGGACTTGAGAATCATCAAGGTCCCTGAATGGAAATGGCAAGCTGTCAATTCCTTACGTAGTTAGCAACTCATGGCTGCGGCTTCAAGATTCTAAAGACCCTGGCCAATTCTTTTTGCTTTTTTTTCCCCCCGATAGCAGGTGAGAGACAGAAAGAAGAGAGGTCACAGAGCTTTCCCTCACTTGTGACACTTCTCTCTTTTGGGATGCTCCCATGTGGTGCTAGGGGCTCCAACCCAGGCCTCGAGATAGTAAAGTGTGCATTCTACCAGGTGCCCATGGACTGAAGAGCATACTCACCAAAAAGCTGGGAGGGGTTGGCACTGGTGGCCTTCTCATAGTTGGTGAGCCCTTCATAGATGACCTTGCCCACGGCGGCATACAGGCATTCCAGCTCCTCATGCTTGGAGGCCACGCTGGAGGTACCTACAGAGAAGTGGGAGGAGGGGCTCAGGTCCACCCCTGCCCCTAAGCTCCACTGTCCCTGTGCTCACTGTCTAGGGGCTGAGGCCACAGACCAGGGCACTCTCCTTCCACGGAGGAGGAGGGGTGGTGCCCATTTGCTAAGCTTAGTGACAACCAAGCTGGAGCTAGACACACTATAAATACACTCATCTACACCTTGCAGAAATGTGGGTTAATCAATGACTATTTGATGGAAAGCTTAGACCTAACTCCCCTTTCACACCTTCAGACTGGGGTTCAGCTGGGTAAGGGCATGCTCAGAACAGCAGGAGTGAGAAAGCAATTGCTGCTGCTCTGAAGCTTTTCTATGCCACCTGCTTAAAGGGAAGGCCGAAAGCCCAAAGAAAAGTGGACCCAAGGTTCAATGGCAACGGGAGGACATGCTCTCTCAGCGCCCAGCTGCCCATCCCTTCAGGGGATGAGGGTTCTGGGTGGGGCGCAAGGCTACATACTTGGCTCTGTTGGGAAGATGCTCATGAGGCGAGAGAGGAGGCTGTGGACGGCCCGCAGCACCTTGGTGTTTCCGCATGTCATGCAGGCGGCGATGCCGCGCTGCAGGGGCTTGAAGCTGCTGAGGATGGCGGGGGCCTGCAGCACCGTCAACAGGAAGCTCAGCACCTCCAGGCCCGTGCAAATGTTCCCGTAGTTGACCTGACTGGGCTGCTCCTGGGACAGAGAGAGCACAGGCCATGCAAGGACATGGTGAATACCCACAGCGGAGACTTACTGAAACACAGGCCAGCAAAACTTACACCAGCACGGAGTCAAGTTCTGGAAACAGGAGAGCACGCAGTGGCGGGAACAAAGTGAATATACTGGTATACATGACCACTACCACCCCCACCGCCATGCTCTCTTAATACTGCAGGCTTTCAAACATATCGTTAAAGGGTCTTGAGAAATAGCACCTGATCTCAAATATTAAGATGCCAACGGGAGGGGGAGGACTCAGAGTCAGCACACACGCCTGGGATGTGTGAGGCCCCAGGCTCAACTCAGGGCAGCACATGAGGCTCAGCAATGCCCTGGTCTGACAATTGAAAAAAACAAGCAGTAAGAAAAGGAATTCTTTTAAATCACAGAATCTGCCTTAATGAGGCAATTACTATGTTAATGGCTACTTTTCCTGACCGTTTTTCTTTTTTGTAGCAGCAACAAAAGTATCCTTCCCTAGGCAAGTGTCTTTGAAACTATGTTTCAAAGTAATAGGTGATATTAACATTACAAAATATGCAAAATAGGAAAACAAGAGGGCATGGTTTGCATAAGAGAAAGACTTGCTTCTTGTGGGCTGGCGAGATGCTCAGGGGTCAAGCACAGGACTTGCACGAGTGGCCCTGGTTTTAATCCCTGGCACCACCAAAAGCCAGAGCCGAGTACTACACTGGTATCTGTTTCTCATAAAAACAAATGAAATCTAAAAATCTAAATTGCTCCTACCCCCCTCCCAACCTCTCTATGGCTGTCAATGAACATACAACCTGCTTCAGGGGCTGACCGGTGAGGTACTTAATCCCCCTTTTCTCTAGATCTCTGTACTGATTCAAAAGGCTCTTGGAGCTGCTTTACCTCCCTAAATGCCTAGTTCTAAATAATTCTCCATTCCAAGTTGCTGGTCACATCTTCCTCCCTGACCATGACTCATTTGACTACACCCTGATAAAATGACTTTTCCCCTTTTTGAAAATTGCTTCTTGAAGCTTTTGTCTGTGTGTTCAGTGCACACAAGTTGAGGTAAACTCTTTAGAATCATGGAGAAGAGGTGAAGAGTTGCTGTATGTGTCACACAGGAAGGAAACAAAGACTGCTGAGTGGCAGAGAGCAACCACTTTGGCTGAGTTTTCTCAACAATGACTGCATTCAAAAGAAAAGAATCCAGAGTGTCTAAGAGAAAAAAGAATAAGACTGAGGGGTATTCTGTACTGTATTCTCAGCACAAGGAGCCTGGACCTCTTCCCAAAGTTTAGGACAATGTGTTTAGTCTATGAGTACAAAGTAACAAACATTTAAAACAGATGTTATACTCCTAATGCTGAAAGTCCTCAAACTCTATCAGGCAACAAAGAGAATCCAAATGCATGTGTCAAGGTCACACCCACGTGTTAAGGTCAGGCAAGAAGGCAGCTGTGGCAATCCTGAAAATTTTACAGACACAAAATAAAAAGCCCAGCAGACCATGACTCAGAGCTACTGTTCTGTGATCTGAATATACGATGCCTAGTAAAACTGACTCTGAAAAGAGAGAAGTCCACATTGTCAGAACTGAGCTGTGCTTGGGGACTGGGGTGAGAGAAGGTCCCTCAACACTGTGAGAGAGAGAGAGACTGGAGAGTACAGTGTGGGAAGGGCCCAGAGGAGTGGAGCTCGGGGTGCGGTGTCCAGCCCATACCCACCCACCCCCCCCTCGCCACCTACCACACTCATCAGCAGCTTGTCAAACCACTGCAGCTTTAGCTCGGACTTGGGCCACATGTCAGGTCGCAGGGCCGTCTTGAGGAGCGTGACGCAGCGGCGGGATAGCACCTCACCAGGGGAGCCTGCAGTGTTGGTGTTGTCGTTGACCTGCAAAGTCCTGCACGTCAGTCACATCCCCATATGGCCACTCCCATCACCCACTCTCTCAAAACCCAGCACCCCAGCTCACAGCCAACTCCACTCCTAGATGCTCTCACCTTGGCCCTCTGTGCCAGGATGCTCCCTGGCCTCCTGCTGACCTGCAGTCACTGATGTCAACGACTGGTCAGTGCAGGAAGTGCCCAGAGAGCCAGGGCCTGGCTGCCTCCCACATTCTCCACTGGGCAAACTGGGCAAGGTTCTTTGGTACTTGGGACCCTCAACAGTACTGCAAGGTACACTATTTGGCTTCCTGACCACATGCTTCAGTGTTTGTACTCACTTTCCCCTGCTCCTAACACTAAATAAAATTGAAAATTGAGCACAAGTGTCTCAGTGACCAAGCATGCAAGACCTTGACTCTAACCTACGGATACTGTATTAAAAATGTATGATCTCCAAACTGAAGAAAAACTTGGGAATTGGGAAATAGTCACTTACTATTTCTGTTTTCCTTTTCTAAATAGAGCATGTAAAGCTTCAGAAGTGAACTGCTCTCAGACCCTGTCTGATAGTTTTTTACCTTGGAGACTCTGCTCCCCAGAGCCCCGACTGAAGAAACAGGTCGCACCTGACAAGCCACTCGGATGAGGAAGTTCACCACCGTGTCCATGTGCTGCTTGTCGATGGGCTTGGTCAGCAGAGAGTCGGGCCCAGGCAGAGACTGGCTCCTCCCAAACACCTGGAAAAGGGGACAGAAGGCACAGCCTGTTCACAGAAGGCAGCCACAGTCTTCAGGGAGACGGGGGTGGGAGAGTGGGCTCCACAATGAGCACACTACAGGCAAGAAAGGGGCAGTTTGTGCTGGAGACTAGAAGGGAGGTGAGGTTGGGGAGAGGTGGTGTTGATGTGATGAAAGGCTTGCAGGCAAGTGCGGAGTAAACAGGGAAGGGGCCCAAGTGCCTTGCCCAGGTGCAGGCCAGGTGACGCAGGCCTTGGTGGTCAATCAAGGACAGGGTCAGGAGGGCTGAGCCTCAGACACAGGGTCAGAAATAGACTAGTCAAAGTAGAGATAACTCCCTGGTGAAACTGTGACGCCATCACCCCAAGGAGGGAGGAAACAGCACCAGGGCCCCGCGGTAACACTCAAGACTTCTTAAACCACCAAGACAACAGGGTGCAAGTTCTCTCAAAGAAATCCCGCCCCAATAGTTTCTCTCGATTCCCTCTGTAAGTTATTAATTACTACCAGACACTACAGTCTGGATGCCAAGGTAAGCCTGCTAACTTGGCAAGCTTAGTGCTGGCACCCGCCATGGGCTTCTCCCTGTGGAGGGCAGCCTCTCTCAAGTGTCTCCCTGGCAGAGTCAGACACTCAGCCCACACCCGACATCCTCTGAAAGCCTATGCCCCACAGGGAAAGACAGGGCCTCACCGCACTGATGGCTCCCGTGGCCGTGCGAAAACGCTTTACTTCCTGAGCAGAATCCACTGACAGGCCTCGCTTGATGGAAGAGGACATAGAGCTGCCTTCTCCACTTGAACTTGTGTCCATGTCTGAATCCGGCTTAAAACACACACACAAACGTCTGACTGTACTGTTTTCCCCTGTGAGAAGTGCAGTCAGAGTGGGCACGACAGGGAAACAACTCTACCTGCTGGTCCTTGAGCCTCTGTAGCTCCCACTTGATGACAACTTCCGATAGGTCCACAGCCAGTCTCCGCTGCTCAATGGTGACGCTGGGTGTGAAGCCCAGCCGCTGCATGGCGCTCACCATATGTTGCACCAGGTGGTGCCGCACTGGATAGTACACCTGCGGGCAGGCGGGCAGCATCACAAGGGGTGATGTGACATAGGCTGGCATGAAGGTGCACGCACACGCCTGACCATCCTGGGCCCCAAAACACACAACCCCCATTTCTGAGTTGAGGGGACTAGCAGGCAGCTCACCCAACAGAGCACAAGCTTTACCACGTGTAAGAACCCGGGATCCAGAGGAAGTTTCAGAGGTAAAGCAGTGCCATGGTGGCTCCACCCCACCACACCATCCCCCAGGTTGCTACGAGTGGAATAACGAAGTCCACTGGGAGTGGGAATGTTGAACAGTGCAGGTGCAGAGCCCAACTAAACCTCAATGGCAAAAAAAGGTTCTGAATCGTGACTTCAGCAGAGTAGTTCTTACCACTTTATGGAGTGTATCTCTTCCCTCTGCCCAGCTAAAACCCAATATAACAACTGATTTTAAGCATTTGGGGCCCATCTTTAAAAGGCATGAACACCTAAGTCTATTCAAAGATAGTAGACTTCAGGGCTGACAGCTGACCACACAAAAGCAAACTCCCAGTTCTTAAGAGAGCTGGCTCAAAAAGCATCAGCTTCCAGCCCCGGCCGTTCTCTATTCGCCAGATCCACAACAAATGCTCAGGCAGGAAGCAGGCCCCTAAGAGGTGATTGGCTGGAGACGGTGGCAGCAACACGGCCTTTCCCAAGTACCCAAGACCTGGTGTTTTTGATGAGCACTGCACCCCCTCCACCCAAGCAAAATCTCTAGTGGAGAGCAGCACTGGGAGACACCAGCATGTTATGACCCCCATCTGACAGTTACACACCGTCCACTGCACTCAGCACCCACCTTGAAATGCTGGACTATCAGATGCAGGATGTGCACCAGCTGGGGGACCGTGTGGCCCTCCTCCACAATAATCTTCCTTGTCCAGTGCGTCAGCATCTGGTGCCCGTCCTCCATTCTGGCGGGCACTGCCGGGGTCAAGATGGCCATGGCCTGTCTGACGATGGCACGCGCCTCCATTGCGTGGGCCTTGAGGAGGCTGTGAAAAACCTACACAGGGAAGGAATTCAGGCCTGAGATGTGAATGAAAGCTTAAAAAAACCGGAACATGGGAGTCGGGCAGTAGTGCAGTGGGTTAAGCGCAGGCGGTGCCAAGCACAAGGACCAGAATAAGGATCCCAGTTCAAGTCCCCAGCTCCCCACCTGCAGAGGAGTCGCTTCACAGGCAGTCAAACAGGTCTGCAGGTGTCTGTCTTTCTCTCCCTCTCTGTCTTCCCCTCCTCTCTCCATTTCTCTCTGTCCTATCCAACAACAACGACATCAATAACAACAACAATAATAACTATAACAATAAAACAAGGGCAACAAAAGGGAATGAATATATACGGAAGATGGAGACCGTTTAGCAGTAAGGTGTGGTTTTTCCTCCACACACTTTTCCATGGATTTCTTCAGGCTCTCATGAATAAACAAGGCAGCTGTTCTCACACATTGGCTTTATTTACTGAGCAACTGCTAAGTGATTTGGTTGGGCTGGGTCAGCGTTCACCAGGCGGATAAAGCCCAGCTGGCTGTGACAAACATGCATCATACTTGGCTCCGGTGTGGAGCACAGGATCACGGAAGCCATACTATTAGAGGCAGCCTCTCTAACAGTTTGGTCGAGGGGGAGAGCTGGTGTAGGAAAAGCTGTGGGAACACACAAAGGTCATGGGTTGGTGCTGGCGGGGGGGAGAGGGGGGAGGGAGAGGAAGTGCCAGGCCTGGATGATGGGGAGAACAAGGGGGTCACAGAAGGACCACAGGTCTCTGGCTGGGATGGCAAGAAACCAGGGCAAATCAGAGAAGCTGTATTAGTATCAGAGGTAGTCACAAGACATAATGAGAGTTCAGTGGCCTAAGTGTGTCTGGTGTACTGACTCCACAGGCATTCCCAGGCATTAGAGGAAAGAGTGACTGTCTGAAGAGGTGAGCATGGTGGCGTCATATGTTCTTAACACAGGAGCTCTAGTGTGTCTGGCTCAATTTTTAATGCACTGCCAGGGAATGAACCCGGGAGGCCCAGTTTATACAACATTGCTGAGTTACAGTGCAAAACCAACCGCATTCTCCTGTATCTCCAAATAGGGAGAAACGCCAGCACTAAAAATCCCCCATGATTCTGTGCCCCTGTGTAGTGCTGGGGTTCAAACTCAGGAGCTGACACGTACAAAGGCATGTGCTTTACTTGCTAAGTCATGTCCTGGGAACAAAGACATCAACTCCCCAGGGTCACAAAACTGATGAGTGGAAGAAAGAAAACTCAAACCTAAACTGCCCAACACCAAAATCTGAACCACAGAGGCAAACCTGACATGCTTGAGGTCATCCACAGCAGAGAGGTTGAGTGACGTGGGTTCAGAATACCACCTCTTAGCTAAGGGAGGGGGTGGGGGGCTGGACCAAACCACTTCAACAGAGGGGCAGCTGTGCTTCAGTAGATGGAGCTGTTGGCCTCACAGGTGTGAGCTCCCGAGTTTAGTCTCTAATGTGTGCCATAATGATGCTCTGGCTCTCTCTCTCTCTCTCCCCCACCCCCCCAATAAACACACCTTAAGCAGCAAGGTGGCATGGGACCAGGCAGTGGTGCACCAGGTTGCGTGCAAATGTTATGAGACACACGAACACAGGTTCCAGCCCCCCAGCCCCCACCTGCAGGGGGAAAGCTTCACGAACAGTAAAACAGGGCTGTAGGTCTCTCTCTCTCTCTCTCTCTCTCTCTCTCCCTCCTCCCCTCTCAACTTCTTTGCCTCTATCCAATAAATAGAATATATTTATGCAGCAGCAGCGGCAGCAAGGTGCCAGAGACAGAAGGAAGCAGGAGCCTGTGTGGGGAGGATGTGACTTCGGGAGAAGGGGAGCCCCACCTGCAGAACAATCTTCTTGTGGATGGCAAACTTGGCAATGATGTGCGCCAGCAGCAGGTGCCCGCTATACTTGCAGGCAGGGTCCACGCAGGCCTTGGAGAGCAGGCAGGGCCAGGCAAAGGTCATCAGGCGGCGCAGCTTGCTGTTGCGGTTCTTGTTGTTGTCATGTATGTGGTGCGGGGCGTGCTCCACCAGCAGAGTGGCATACTGTAGCAGGTAGATGCGCAGCGAGTCCAGCATGTCTGCCTGCTTCTCAGGGTCCAGGACCTGCCAGGAGACAAACAGCAGGGAAGTCAGTTCTGAATGAGTCGGTGGCGCCTACCTACAAGCTCCACCCAGACCCTTGAACCCTGACGCACACACACCCCTAACACAGAATATGTGCACGGCATGAAGCTTCCAACTTGAGCAGACCCATTATGTCCTGCCAGTTTCCCCTTAGTGCATGTGCATCAGAAATGCACAGGGATTTCAGCACAGGGGTGGGGAAGGGCAGGCAGAGGTGAGAATTCTGTGAAGGAGTGACTGGTCTGAGGTGGAAGAGAACTTTTTTACAATACAGGATGACATTTGAGTGCCTTAACATTTGGCCAGCTACTAGTTATCTAGTGCTAATTTCTGTGTTATGTTCAGAAAATGTTGCCAGAGGAATGGGGTGGGGTGACCTACTTTAGAAAGCACTGTTTTGGCTGGAGGAGTAACGTAGCTGGTAAAGGCCTAACTTGCATGGCCAAAAGTTCTTGGCTGGTCTCCCTGAGCCAGAAGTGCAGGAGCAGTGTGCTCTGGCTTCTCTTCCTCTCTCATGTAAAACCCTCCCTACTACATACAGCATGTAAGACCTTAGGACCTAAGCTGACATCATTCATAAAGCTTCCTTAAGGTAGAGCAAGCCGGTCACAGTGGCACCAGCACACAGTCTAGTGTTCTCACTGGCTTTTAACAGGTTAAACTGCCACGTTTAAGATGAGAGCAGAAAATCACAGCTCTCAGGTGGGGAGGGAGATACACATCACTACTATGAGGCTTTGCATGTAAGAGTCCAGCATCTACACCTAAAACCGTCGGGTCAGAGCAGAGAGGTGGGTACACAGCTCTCCCGACTTAACAGGGTTTCCACAGCATCACTGAATGTTCACTGAGGCACTGGTCTGGCTGCATATGATCAATGTGGAATCCAATTCAGGCCCAAGTGAAGCTAACTTTAAAAAGTTCACAAGTAAGAATCACAATATAGCCAGAGAACCAGCAGAGTTAGTGGGGGTGTGCCTCACGTGCAGGCACAGGCAGCCCAGGTTTGAGTCCTAACGCAATGTGGCAATGCCAAGGTCCTGGGGAAAGCTCTGTCACCCTCCATCTCTGCAGCTGAATGACAAAGAGCCTGGAAGCAACGGAATCGCTCATGCATAAGGAGCTGGCTCTGAAAAGTCAGAAAAGCTACAATTTCCTGCTGTAACTAATGCAATTGTGAAAGTCAGGGTCACAGGCAGGCATGAACTTGTTCAATCACATGCATATTTGTGCGCGCGCGCACACACACACACACACACACACACACACACACAGCCAGCTGCCAAGTTCCTCCAGTGCTGTGAATAATGCCACCTTGCTAATGAATACGCTGGTGATGCTTTCTGGGTTATCGCCTTCTGGATTCGGAGGTCCCAAGAGCTGCTCTCCTTCCCCCTTTTCAAAGCTGTACAAGAAAGCAGGATTCAAGATGTGCTGCAGAACCTAGAAAGATAGATAAAGAGAAAGTGAGACATGGAAAACAAAGCTGTGTCCCTCATGTCTTTAATCAGATGGGGTGGGAGCTCACTTTGGCCACTTGGCACCAGGAAGGCAGAACCCAGTCAAAGGAGTGATAGTAGCCCTGACTTTTATTCAAGTGGCCAGACGGAAAGGAGGTCACAGACTTGCAAAGACCAGAGGGGCTTACTGGGTTATGTCCCGGGCCCCACATGGGAGTGTTACGGCACTGGAGGCAGCTCTGGTGCTATGGTCTCTAACTAAACAGAAAAGTAGCCCAGGATTTGCAAAATCACACCTGTGCAAGGCTCAACTACAAGAAAAACAATGGGAACTGAGCAATCACTCTCTAGCACTGGCTTCCTGCAGAACCATCCTTGCTCCTCAAAAACAGCTTCTCCTCAGATATTGCTTCTCAAGTGACAAGAGGCACAGCAGGGAAGCCGCAGTGCCCCTGGCTCCCAGGAAATCACGTCAAAATGACCCTGGCCTCCACTGTGCAACCATAGGCCTCCTCACCTTGGCTTTGAGCTCATCTCCAAAGTTGGGGTCGTTGAAGTCTACAAAGCGAAAAAACAGTGCGCGTTTTTGGGTGATGCTATAATTTCTGGGGATCTCTTCCTCCATGTACTCTTTCAAGAAGGCCATGTTGCATAGGAAACGGCCAGTGAAGGCTCGGAGCAGCTGGAACAGCAATTCAATGTCTCCATAATTCCTCCTGGAGGGTTGGAATGAGAGATCTTACAGTTACATTCTAGCTCACCTGCCTTTTATTTCTTTTGCCAATGGGGGCTCTGTGGCAACATGATTCCATGGCTCTTAAAACTCTGTTGTTCTTCTTTGTGACTGGGGGGGATAAACCTGGACCCTCACATGTGCAAAATGCGTGCTCTGTCACTGAACCACCTCCCTAGCCCAGACTCATCTTGTACACAGTTCAGCATTCTATTTCATTCCCTTTAACAAGTCTGACGACACACATACACACAGATTAGGAAAGAGGCTCCATCCACTAGACCACCACCTAACACAATGCACCCAAATTAAGTCCAAATGAATCGAAGACTTGGATATTAGAGCTGAAACTATAAAATACATAAAAGAATACATCAGCAAAACATTTCAGGACCTTAATATTAGAGACATACTCAGAGACTCCACTGGGGACTTAAAAAGCTTCTACATCAAAAGAAAATTCCATAAGGATAAACAGGAAACCCAGAAAATGGGAAAAGTTACTTGTACAATACACTTCAGACATGTGGTTGATATCAAACATCTATAAAGAACTCCTACAGCTCAAGAAAAAGAGAAAAGACTAGCCCAACAGAAAAGTGGGCAGAAGATATGAATAGATGGTTCTCTATGTGGAAATGCTCCAATTCACTCATCAGAGGAATAATAATTAAACCACATAGAGATTCCACCTCACACCTGTGAGAGTGGGCTCCATCAATCAAACAAGAGAAGATCAGTGTGGGAGAGGATGTGGAGAGAGAGAACTCTACTGCACTGCTGGTGGGAGTGCAAACTGGTACATCTAATATGGAGAACAGCATGGAGACTCCTTAAACAAATATGAATGGAAATGCCTTATGATGCCTTATGATCCAGCAACTCCACTATTAGGCATTTACACCCAAAATACATAGTGACACTGATTCAAAGGGATATATGCACTCCCATGTTCACAGCAGCGTTATTCACAATAACAAAGCCTTGGAAGCAACCATAATGCCCTTCAACAGACGACTGCATAAAAAAAGTTATGAGACTCAACGGAGTATTACACAGTAATAAAAAGATGTTCTTGTGTCCTTTGGGATAAAGTGGATGGATCTGAAGAAGATTATGCTCAGTGAAGCAAATAAAGAGGTAAAGGAAACTAAAGAATGGTTTCATTCACATGCAGAATATAGTGGATTAAACATATGAGTGTGAAAAAAAAGTCAATCTATATCTAAGACTGGAAAAACTATAGTGGTTATCTATGGGGATGGGGACACAGACCTTTGGTGACAGGAGTGGTGAAAAAGAAAAGCACTGTAAACCCTTACTCAATAAAGACCTAAAGTTAAAAAGAAAAGAAAATAAATTACTAAAAAAAAATAAAAGGGTCTGGGTGGTGGCATACCTGGTTAAGTGTACATAGTACGAAATACACAGACCCCAGTTTGAGGCCCTGGCTCCCCACCTGCAAGGTTGTCTCACTTCACAAGTGGTGAAGAAGATCAGCAGGTGTCTCTCTGTATCTCTCCCTATCTCCCTCTCCCAATTTTTCTGTGTCCTACCCAATAAAAAAAACAAACATGAAAAATGGCCACAAGGAGCAGCAGACTTGTAGTACTAGCACCAAGCCCCAGCAATAACCCTGGAGGGAAAAAAGAAATAATGAAATAAAATAAATAAAAGTCAGGTTGATATGCAACATCAGAGAAAACGAGGCTCCAGCGGAGCTGGGCAGATGCACTGACTTGCAGTAATTCAGCAGACAGTAGGCCAGCAGCTTGGGCTCCTTCCAGTTCGTGGCCGCCATGTTCTCCTTCCGGTGTCGCTCCTGAAAGGTCTCGCTGACCCACACCCGTCTCAGCTGGCTCACCAGAGAGTGCTGATTGGCCAGCCAGGAGTCGTCGTTTTTGACAATGATGCTGATGATCTGTGGATGGGAGGCAGTCAGGGGCCTGCATGACCATGGCCTTCTGGGTGCTGGGGCATCACAAGCAGACCACATGCAGAGAGCTTACCTTGATGGCCTGGAACTGCAGGTCCAGGCGCATGGTGCTGGGTGAGCCGGGACGCACTGCAGGCTGAGTGCCGCCCGGCAGCAGCAGGGTAATGAATCTGTTGGGGTTGGCTGCCAGCACGTCGCGCAGGGGCCGCGCGTCCCTGTGCTTCAGAAAACTCTGCAAACACAGCAAAATATCAGCTGTGTTAGGCTTTCTGAAACCCACACATTCACATGATGAGGGTCAGAGGGTCATTAGTTCTGTGGCTCTCCCGTCTCTCTCTAGGAATGCTTAAAAAAAAAAGTACTATGCACCTCTTGAAAAACCCACTCTGGGGGCCGGGTAGTGGTGCACCATGTTATGCACATATAGCACGAAGCATTAAGGATCCCAGTTTGAGCCCCTGGCTCCCCACCTGCAGGGGGGTTGCTTCACAAGCAGTGAAGCAGGTCTGCAGGTGTTTATCTTCCTCTCCCCCTCTCTGTCCTCCCCATCTCTCTCAATTTCTCTGGCATAACCTATAAAAAAAATAGAACAAATGGCCTCCAGGAGCAGTGGGTTTATAGTGCAGGCACCCAGCCCCAGCAATAACCATGGAGGTAATAAATAAATAAATAAATAACAGAAAACCCCACTTCTGGAAGGGCAATTGTAGTTGTAATGTGTGTCACAGTTCTTGTAATCCTGGCAGCTCTTTCAGCTGCTACTCCTACCAGTATCCTCCAGAGGGGGCTCCTGGACTTAAACTTCCCACCCACAGGGCAACAGCATGTCTTCTACCCTGCCGCCTTATCGAGGGAGGAAATATGAGTCTCAAGAGTACGAGGGCCAGGCTCACACAGCTCCTACCATGAACATCCGACTCCACTGGGGGTCATTGAGCGTGGCTTCCATCATGAACAGCTCCACCGTCTGAGAGGGGTGCCGCGTGAGAAACTTGATCAGGGGCTCCCTGAAGGGGCTGCCGGCCTGGAAAACACGTGGTGGAAACTACATCTTCTCAGGGCTGCAGGTTAACTGGCCAGTGTACCGACAGCCACCAGCACATGCGAGCATGCTCCACATGGACCCATGCAGACTAGAACAATGTGAGCACGTCCTCAAGATGTGAAGTCAGCGCAGCTTTTAACACTTACCTCAATCAGCATGGCCCGCTCCGTTTTCATCACGACCTCCAGCAAAGGCTTGACCAGAGTCTGTGGTGCAGCTGGGATCAGGTGGAAAAGGTTGATAATTGCTGAGCAAATTTTCATCTCCTGATGAAAGAAACCAGAAGTAGGAATTAGGCCCAGCCATTTCATGGCTGGCGATGCCAACATTACTAGAGGCCCTGTACATCCATCCACGAGACTAGCCAACAGCAGCAAGGAGTTCACAACTTACCACCTCAGATCCCAGCTGTGGCCTAAGCAGCAGCTAAGTGGCCTAACCTGCAGACCGTTCATTGATGTGTGTGTGTGGGGGGGACAACTAGCTGTGCTGTGTTCACACACACTGACAAGGGCAGGGAGTGGCCCTGGGAGTTAGCTTTACACTAGGGCTCCTGGGGGGTGGGGAGGGGGAAGACTGTGTGAACAAGGCTGTGTGGGCAAGGAGTTCTCGTCTCTCAAAACTCAGCATAAAGTTCTCAAAAAGTCAGTATTCACTCAGGGAATGAAATCCCTAGTGTAAGCAGTGACTAAGCACAGCATTGAGAGTCGGTCAACTCAGCCTAAAGATAAAGCCAACAGATAATTGATGAGCTCAGGTGAAAATCCAGAATCACCAACAAGGTTGCACTCTAAGGTGCTATCGGCTCTGTGCTCAAGGGCTGAGTGCGACCCCACTATTTGCTCCTGCACTTTGGGGGAGCTCTACATGGTCACGGGGAAGAGAAGGCTTCCAGCACTGCCAAGACTGAGTGTGGCAAATGGGTGACAAACTCTCGTGAAGAGGGGCCATAATCAGCAACATGAGAAACATCTCAAATTTCCCCAAAATGAAAAATCCAAGGAGTGATGTGGGCGGGGAAGGAGGAAGATGCCTTGCCTCCAGAGCTCTCAAGTGCCCAGACAATTCTGTCCTGAAATTGTCAAGAAATGGCATTTTATGAAATCACTTGGGGCTGGCTTTGGGACGCCACTGTGAGGTTATCATCCTCGTTGTACAGGCAAGAAAGCTCAGAGCCTGCCCCGAGTGCAGTGTGGACTACACGGGTGAGGGCTACATGTAGGGAGCAGTGAGTGTTTTGATTCAAGGCACTCAGCCATGTGAAAAGTAGAAAGAACTCCAGTCCCTGGCAAGGCTCACAGATTCTCTATGGCGTTTCCTTGCCAAAAAGGTGTTAGCTGCTTGAGGTCATAGGCACTTTAAGAGAACCAAATCCAATTGATTCTTCAAATTGTGTCGAGGTCACTGAGATTTGGACGTGGAGGAAACCGGAGAATGTAGACTCTTGCTTTAACATCCTAGTAGGAAACATGCGTGGCATCCGGGCATTTCATAGCAAGGATACTATTACAACTCCGCCACAGACAGACAATACGGCTCACTGCACTCAAAGGCACAACGCACTCTGTCCACCACAGAACCACAAGTCACAGCAAAACCAAAGACAACAACAACCCCCGCCTGGGCCTCCACTGAGTCCTCACCTCTACCTCATCCATGGCAGGCTGAACCAAAACAAAAATCACAGCATGAAAAAGAGGCAACAGAAAGGTAAAAGGAAAAGAAAAAAGAAAAGAAAGAATATAAACTGTTCTTCACATTGTAGTCATAAACTGACTTTTAATAGGTTGTTCTCACCTCAAACTGACAGAATGGAGACAAGGAACATCTCCCGCACTCTGACATGCTCTCCTGAGGATGGGGAGGAAAAGCATCTTTTTTTCTATTTATGTTATTTAACAAAAAAAAAAAAAAACTTCCCACATACTCATACACAATCGGGATTATTGGGGTAAACAAGACAGTAAAGACAGGGTTATCAGAAAGCACAGTCATTAACAAATGCTCAGCAGCAAAGCCCCCCTACCCCCCGCCAGACAGCACACATTGCCCCCTTCTCAGCATCTAGTGGAGCAGGCTCCCTCCCTAAACCAAGTTTCAAGGCTCAATTTTGTAATGTTTGTAAAGGGGAGGAATATTAAAAAAACAAAATAAATAAATAACTAGGTTTTTTTGTTTGTTTGTTTTTCAGAATGAGTAAGTCAATATTTCTTTCCAGCTGAGGTCACAGAAGTGTCAGGTGGTGTGAGCTAATTGATTTGGTGTGGATGAGAAACCCACACCCAGATGACATGCACCCACCAGACACCTGGGGTCCCTGGTGACGTGAAGGGGTGTGTGTGTGTGTGTGTGTGTGTGTGTGTGTGTGTTCGCACGACATGACGTAACAGGTAACAGTCATGATGAACTCTCCTAAACATGATGGTGGTGCACAGCTCTGGTCATCAGAGAGACCTGACACTAACAGAAGGGCTTTTGTTTATCATTTAGTTGGTTATTTAATGTATCTTCCGATAGAATTATGTTACCAAGTAGGAACAAACTGCCTGCAAAGACCCATTTACCATCTGATGCTAGGTCCATACAGAAATAAGAGCCCAGGTGCTCCCGGCTGAGGTATTGACACCACGGCCACTCTGCCTTCCGGCACCAACAACTTGCAACCTGTGGCCTCGCTCACACAGCTGGATGGGCCTAGGCTCAGGGAGCCCACTGTCACGTGGCCCGGCAGCTTTAACAGGGGAATCTCAAACATCCACAGTTCCTTTGTCAGTCCCACACACACACCCTCCAGGCGCCAAGCTAAAAAAGTTTAAGGATTTGTTTTTGGACCTGATTGAATGCATTCATTTCCCCACTAAGTTTTTCACTTTCTTTTTTCTTTTAGGGACTAGCTGTATGATTCAGAGAAGTAACAATTCATTATTAAAGGCTAGAGCAGAAATGTCTAACAGGTGAGCGACACAGGCATCTACCTACTCCTCTGGCTCAGGCTCTCCCCAATCAAGATGGCTTTTTTTTTTTTTTTTTTTTCCCCTCGTGTATATAAAGAACAAAGCTTTAAAAGGGGTCATGATGGTATTGCACTTCTAGGAAGTTTCAAATCCTAGTTTACTTATGCTTAGTTACTCAGAACAGAAGCAGCAGGAAAGAAGACTTATAGAAATGAAACATCTAGGGAGTCGGGAGGTTAGCGCAGCGGGTTAAGCGCAGGTGGCGCAAAGCACAAGGACTGGCATAAGGACCCCGGTTCGAACCCCGGCTCCCCACCTGCAGGGGAGTCGCTTCACAGGCGGTGATGCTGGTCTGCAGGTGTCTATCTTTCTCTCCTCCTCTCTGTCTTCCCCTCCTCTCTCCATTTCTCTCTGTCCTATCCAACAACGACAACAACAATAATAGCTACAAAAATAAAACAACAAGGGCAACAAAAGGGAATAAATAAATAAAATAAATATTAAAATTTAAAAAAAAGAAATGAAACATCTTAACACAGAATGGTCAAAACAAAGCATAATAAAGCCAAAAAAAAAAAAAAAAAAATCCAAGTTGGGATGAAACACAGTATATGACAAGCAAGCACAGGACACAGCCAGGCTGGTGATGCCTCTGAGGGGCTACTAGAAGGAGGGTCACTGGGGACAGGAGGAGCTCATGGAAACACAGCTCACAGATGGGATGCTTATCTATGTACAAAGTACTTTAAAGTGGCATTAACATGTCAAATGTGAGATTGAATTTGACAGGAATCATCCATTTTTAAGGAACAAGGTGGGTTACTTTTTACCCTTATTTTTAATTATTACTTGTTGGATAGAGACAGAGAGAACTTGAGAAGGAAAGAGAGGGAAAGGGAAAGTGAGACATTTGAAGCACTGCTTCATTGCTCATGAAGCTTTCCCCCTGCAGGTGGAGAACAGAGGCTTGAACCCAGGTCCTTGCACACTTTAACAGGTGTACAGCCCAGAATAGTAAGTACTTTAAAAATACTCAAGATGGTTTTCCTTCTGAGCCGTAAAAACTGGCTAACTTTTCACAAACGCTCTGGGTGGGCACCTGAGGACTGGGAAGTGCAACACTTGCAGTGTGTTAGAGTGCTCCTGACGGGTCCTGAAATCTCTACTTGGCTTATGAGGCGCTGATGGTGGAAAGCCCTGGGACCACAGCTGAGGACTGCACCACCATGCACAGCAGCTGTTGAAGACAGTCTAGAAGACACACACCGTGCACTTTAAAGCAGCACTAGTAGAGTCGAGGTACAAACGTTTTGAGCTTCAAGAATTCTCATCAACACAAACATCACAGTCAAATGAACAAAAGGTCTGAGTTTGGAGAAACGAACAAAGACGTGCTCAGCAGTTACAAGAAGTGAAAGCCCAGTGTGAAGCTGGTTAAGTGTGGAGCAGTCTGCAAGGACCGCCTCTTACACCGCCTCTGGGTGGTACCGGAGCTAAGGGCGGGTGCTGCTGCAAGGTGAACAAGGACAGCAGTGCCCTTGCGGGGAACAAACAAGGCACTCACGTTTCCGTCGCTCCTCTGGCCCCCCTTATGGGTGAGGACCACGACTTCCATCCACTTTCGCAGATGTTGCTGTCAGAAAGAAAAACATGCTTAGACATTCTCTCCAAAGAATTAGTCATTAACCCCCATCCCTCTGTCTCTCTCCCTCCCTTCCCCTCTCTCTCACACAGCATATATATTTTTGTCTGGTTTTCGCCTGGCCACTAGGGCTCAGTGCCCACATGATGAATCTACCACCACTCCAGGAAGTCTTATTATTATCTTATAGAGACAGAGATAAATAAAGAGGGAACAAGGAGAGAGAAGGAGAAAGAGATAGACTTGTAGCACTGCATCACCTCTTGTAAAGTTTCCCCCACCACAGATGGGGAGCAGAGGCTTGAACCCAGGTCCTCAACACGTGAGTAACATGTGCACCAACTAGCACTCCATCATACATAATTATACTTTTTTTTTTCATTGTTGGGACTCAGTGCCTACATGACTATCAATGGTCATTTCCCCTCTTTTAGCAAGAGGGTGGGTGTGGGGGGTGGGGGGAGGAGACACCAGCACTGCTCTGCTCAGGAGGCTGCCTCCCCTGGTGGTTGGGGCAGCATGGGCAGTCTATCGGGAAAGCCACCTGGCTCCCTTCCACCTTTTTCTTTGCTGCTGTTTATCACTAGGGTTTCACAACTCTGAGCTAACTTTTTTAAGGAGTGAAAGACAGAGACAGATGAAGCCCCATCCTCACCAGGGCCCTCCAACCTCCTGACCCACGACTGCTTCCTGTTACTCATTCACAGCTCATCTGGAAAGACACCACAGCATTAGAGCTTCTTCCACTGCGGTTGGGGCAGGCTCAAACCTGGGACATATGCGCTACAATCCCATACCATTTTATATAGTACGGGTAGAGTTCCTACAATCAAACAGTCTAACAAGAAGTGAGGAATCTGGCACAGACATGAGTGTCCTGTGAGCAGAAAGGGTGGACTGACCCATCCCGTGCCAGGATGTTCAGTGCTGGCACCTAACTGCTGTGGCAACATGTGTCACCACTGGACAGGGAGTAGACAAGAGGCAGTAGCCCTGGCTCTGGAGCAGCATCAGTCCAGCAGGCAATAAGGCCCAGCATGGAGGAGTGAGTGTGATAGTGACAGATGAGCTGTGAATGAGTAACAGGAAGCAGTTCTGGTCGTGGGTCAGGAGGTTGGAGGGCCCTGGTGAGGATGGGGGTTCTAAGCAGGCACTGGAGGAGGCAGACGTGCCAGGAGCAGAAGGGCAGGGCAGCACACTCCAGACAGACAATGGACAGAGCCCCCGAAGCCAGCACAGAAAGTGACTGCTGTGGCTGGAGTGTGGTAGGTAGGCATGAGGGACCATGGTAGGCATGAGGGATCCAGGGTGAGCTGGTGAGAAGAACAAGATTTCTGTTGAGTCAGAGGAAGTGCTAACAGGAAGTCACTTGCTCCTGTGCAGAATCAGAACAGCTGTTCTAGGACAAGAGAGAGGGTGAGGAGAGGGAACTCTGAGCAGATGTTAGCCTGGCCTGGGCTCGGGGCCATCAGGTTCTGCCCAGTGGTCCAGCAAAATGAGGCAGACAAGTGAGACAGCAGGGAGACTTCACAGTAAGACCAGAAAGGTAAAAAAAATGCATTACCTCGGGAGTCGGGCGGTAAAGCAGCGAGTTAAGTGCACGTGGCACAAAGCACAAGGATCGGCATAAGGATCCCGGTTCGAACCCCGACTCCCCACCTGCAGGGAAGTAGCTTCACAGGTGGTGAAGTAGGTCTGCAGGTGTCTATCTTTCTCTCCCCATCTCTATCTTCCCCCCTCACCATTTCTCTCTATCCTATCCAACAATGACGACATCAACAACAATAACTACAACAACAATGGAAACAACAAAGGCAACAAAAGGAAATAAATGTTTTTTAAAAATGCATTACCTGCTTTAAAAAAATAAGAAAACAGTATTGCCCAAGGTCATTAGAGAGCAGGTTTAAATGTACTTGGCTTACCATCATCTGGTCACAAAACTTGTCATTGAAGGAGTTTGGGAAGAGCCTGGTGACAGATGTCAGGCGATTGACGACGTTGAGCGTCAAACTTCTGTAATCCCCCAGCATCATCAACAGAGGCCGCATGTGCGTGTGGATCTGATCCACTTCTATGGTTGCTCCCTCTAAAAACTATTCAGAGACAAGGTTACAAGGGCAAATAGGCAGCAGAAAAATCTAGCACTGAGCTCCTGGGTTTAGTTTTTTTCCCCTAGAAAAGTGGAATCTTGGGGCGGAGGATAGATAGCATAATGGTTATACAAACAGACTCTCATGCCTGAGGCTCCAAAGTCCCAGGGTTCAATCCCCACACCACCATAAACCAGAGCTGAACAGTGCTCTGGTTAATAAATAAATAAATCATTTTTAAAAATCTTAAAAAAAAAAAAGTGGAATCTTGGATCATATTCCAGAAGCTCACGGTGAATGGAGGAAGATTGCATCCCTTAATAGTCTGCAGTCTCGGGTGCTCGGACCCCAGACTCACCTTCCTCATGCAAGCTTCTCCTGCCTCCTGGAGCTCACTGTTGGTGGAATTGAGGGCTTTGAAGAGCGCAGCGATAATCTTCTCTCTGGACTGAGGAAGGTAGTTGCAGGCAGCAAGTGCATCTTTAGGGGAAGAAAGGAACACAAGCTCACTAGGAAGCCAAACAGCATGCCAGCAGCCTCCTGGTCTAAAGAGTCGCTTTCAGTACTAGGACTTCAGCTGTGCAATTTCATTACTCCCAGGGACTCTTCTTTTAGTTTCAGATAAAGATGACAGCCAAGGAGGGAAATGGAGAGGGAGGGGAGACATCACAGAACTACTTCTCCAAATACAGAGCTTCCCACCGTGCCGGAGGCTCAGACCCAGCCCCCTACATGAAGAAGTGTGTTCTACCTAGGATCTATTATATCCCAGCCCCTACAGACTCTTCCCAACAGAGAGGATGAACAGCCAAACGCTCATCTAGTATCTGGCACATGTGCAAGGACCCAGATTTGAGCCCCTGGTCCCCACCTGCAGGGGGAAGCTTTGTGAGTGGTGAAGCAGGGCTGCAGGTGTCTCTCTGTCTCTCTCTCTCTCCTACCCTCAATTTCTGACTAGCTCTATCAAATAAAGAAAATTTAAAAAATTAACAAATAAACCTTACTATGCACTCAAATAAAGATAATTTTTAAAAAAAATAACAAACCGTACCACGCACTCAAATAAAGATAATTTAAAAAATTAACAAACAAACCTTACCACGCACTATAACCCACAGCTGGTAGTGAAAGCTATACAAATCCTCTGACCTACACAAGCTACAGACATCTCACTATATGACTTTATGATTGTAGGAAACATAACTACCTAAAACATAACAGCTTATTTTATGTGCGGAGCCAGAGCTTATGAATATTCAATTTGGATGTTCTATTTTTTTTTTTTTCATTCAGAGAGAGAAGGGGAGAGACACCAGAGCTTCTTCCTGTCACAGCACAAACTCCCACATGGTATCAGGGCTTGAACCCACAACATGCAAGGTGGTCACATGGCCCAGTGAGCTGAGCTCCAATCCACACTGTTGGCGACCACAAGAAGGGAGGAATAAAGAACAAAATCCCACTCTCCTGTGTCCAGGAACTTACTTAGTGCCGCAATTCGCAACGGCACGAGAGACGGCAGGCTTTTATAACAGGGCAGTTTGGTCAGAGCTGAATCTTCAGCCTCACACAGGTTCAACAACTGCAAAAGAGAAGATGATTGAATTCAGCCTGCTCTGACTGTGAAGACCCAGTAACATTAAAGTAAGAGAACACAGTTTTACAAACAAGGAACACCAACTAAAATCCTACAGAATTTAAGTGTCAAAATGGGATGGCCTCCCTATTCTAATGCAAACCTCAGTCTCATTTGTGAAAATAAATCCCTAGGCTCCTTCTCACCGCCTCTGTGGGTAGAGGACAACTTTATACAGCTGCAAGCCCACCCCCAGGCACAGTTCTTGCTTGGAGCTGCTCCCAGTGCCTTGCACCCGTGTTCAAGGACCTTCCACAACCTTTGCCCCATCAGTGTATGTTTCTACAGCTAATCTCGAAAAAGACATACAGTACTCTATTGTTATTTGCCTGCTTTTTATGTCTTGGGGGTAGGGGTATGAATTTCTAGCATTTGTTCCTCTTAAAGACTCTGGGCTGGGGAGACAGTATGAAGGTTATATAAAGGGACTCTCACAACTGAGGCTCCAAGGACCCAGGTTCAATCCCCAGCACCACCATCAGCCAAAGCTGATAATAAAAAAATAATTAAAAATAAATAAATAGGGCAGGGGTAGATAGCATAATGGTTATGCAAACAGACTCCCATGCCTGAGGCTCCAAGGTCCCAGGTTCAATTCCCCAGCACCACCATAAGCCAGAGTTAAGCAGTGCTCTGGCAAAAAAAAAAAAAAAAGAATATAAATAAATAAAAACACTCAAAGTAGCAGAAAAGAGAAGGTACAGCAAAGCACTGGAGGCCCGAGAAAGCTCACCAAGTAGAGCGCCCCTGGCAATGTGTGAGACCCAGGTGTTGTGGGAGGGGCTAAGGCACTGGAGGAAGCTCCAGTTCTGGTATCTGTCTCTCCTCTCTTCTCCCTCCCTCTCTTCCTCAATCTTTCTCTCCCCCCTTCCTTCAAAAGTCCTGTGTGATCTTCAAAAACATTCTCATCTGTAGACATGTGAACCACATTTTTATATATTTATTTATATGTAAATACACCATATTTATATACTGACACATCTGTTTTTACCATTTTAGAGCAGGAAATCGTGTCCCACACAATAAACCTAGAGTTCCATACATGGCCAGCCCCCAGAACCACGATTCCTGTGTCTGCCCCAAAGTGACTGCACTGGATCTCTGGATCTCCAACTCACAGAAGAGACTTGTAGTGACACAGTGAGCATACTGACAGTGAGCATACTGAGCATACTTGAATAACCTGTTTCTTTCCCTGAGATCCATCACTGTGCACTACCAGGCTCTAGTCTTATACTGATAGGGTTTCCTCTGAAGACATGAGGGAAAGCTGCCCTTTCTTCCCCGGGTGACTCTCTAGGTCTCTCTGCCGAGTCTTAGAAGAGGCAACTTAATCGTGATATATGAAGAGACCAAAGCTAGACTGTATGATCAAATGAATTCTGTGTCCAAGCAAAAACACAGGACATAAAAAAAAAAAAAATCAAAAACAGTTGTGAGGTTAGACTAAGTGATCTGGGAGAATTTGCTTCTTTCTGATTTTGCCTTACGTAACTCTGACAAAACATCTGACGTATGGATCCTCATCTTGAGGAGAAATGGATAAGTACATCATCAAGTAAGTATGGTCACATCTCAAATAGTAGACAACTAGTTCTCTAAGAGTCAACACTGATATGACCACACCTATAGCTCGGTTCCTTTCCATCACTCACACAATGCCACCTCACACCAAAATGTCGACAGACACATAGTAAGATGTCATCTGCCACTGATCCTTCTCCTGGTTGAGGGACAAGCCACTTCTCAAATAAGCCAAGGACCGGGCAGGACAGTACAGGGTTCAAGAGCC
Organism: Erinaceus europaeus; assembly: GCF_950295315.1. NCBI lineage: Eukaryota > Metazoa > Chordata > Mammalia > Eulipotyphla > Erinaceidae > Erinaceus > Erinaceus europaeus. The sequence goes on along the minus strand of NC_080176.1, from coordinate 24,326,047 downwards.
AGGCTCTGCAATTGTAGCCATAAGAGCCAACGATGTAAGCTCTCTAAACCGCCTGGTCTGTGGCTTTATATTTTTGTAACTGATTTTTAAAATGGAGTCAGGAGGGAACCGGGTGGTAGCGCAGAGGGTTCAGCGCACTTGGCAAGAAGCGCCAAGGACTAGCGTAAAGATCCCATTTTGAGCCCCTGGCTCTCCACCTGCAGGGGTGTCACTTCAAAGGCAGTGAAGCAGGTTTGCAGGTGTCTATCCCTCTCTCCCCATCTTCCCTTCCTCTCTCGATTTCTCTGTCCTATCCAACAACAATAGCAGCAGCAACAACAACAAAGGCAACAAAATGGAAAAAATGGCCGCCAGGAGAACAGTAGACTCGTAGTGCAGGCACCGAGCCCCAGCAATAACCCTTGAGGCAAAAAAGGGGGGGGGGAGACAGGAAAGGACCAGGTGGTGGCACATCTAGTTAAGTGCACACATTACAGTGCACAAGGAACCGGGTTCAAGCCTCTGGTCCCCAACTACAGGGGGGAAGCTTCACTAGTGGTGAAGCAGGGCTACAGGTATCTATCTCTCTCCCTCTCTAACTCCCTTCCCCCTCTCAATTTCTCTGTCTCTATCCAATAATAAATATATATTTTTTAAATGGAGATGGAAAAGCAGAGACTGAATGGGATCACAGTACAGAAATTTCCTGCACTGCACTGGGGGCATGACTGGAACCTGGGCTGTGCACATGGCAAAGCATTCCTTAGTGCTCAACCTTTGCAGCCTGGGAATAAAGAGAACTGGCATCTGTGTTTGCTGAGACTCTGTCAGAGCTCCATAAAGCTGCTTCTGTGAAGATCCTTCTCAACAGTACCCGGTACCTTTGAGTCACCAGTGAGTGAGCACTAGAGGCTGGCTGGCAATTGCTCTGGGCTGGTCTTACTGTGGACACAGGTGGCAGCAGTCATGGGGTGGGTCGTGCATGCCATCCTGTTCACTTTTAGGGCCAGAAGACCAAGGTTCTCTGAAGAGGCAAGCAGAGTCCCAAGGACTCAGAAAGCTCCCCCGTTTAGCTGAAAGCCACTGGCCCCAGTTCCTGCCTGGGCCTCAGATGTGACACAGCGGCAAAGTGCCACAACAGGGTGATGGCTGGTCAATGCCTTCTGAGGGTTGCCTACCGAGAGCTTACCAGACACCACACCCCACCTCCCCCTACCTCTGTGTAGAACACCTTGTGCTCCACCACGTTAAGGTCCATGGTGAAGAGGCGGGGCTGCAGCGTGGTGCAGAAGGTGTTCCCCTCCATCAGGCCAATCTGTGCATTGGCAGGCTGGTGCCTGAGCAGGTGCTTCTTGGGTGGGACCATATCCTGGAGGACCTGGGAGAGGCGAGAAGAGCCACTGACCCGCTGCCCCCGAGAAGCTAACAGCTCTTCACCACAGTGCTAGAGAACAGGGCCTCCCAACTGGACATACACCAGTGAAACAGAGGCTTTAGCGGTATTCTTCCTTGGAAGGAAGAGAGTATCTCACACAGACAGGAGCATGTCAGATAGTCCTGATGGCTCCTGAGCAAGCTTTCTTCAAACAAAACTACCCACTATGTTAACAGCCCACTAAGCCAGCCAGCCTTCTGCTTTCCTGGTACTGACAGTAACAGCGGCATACTGCCTTGTGCATGTTGGAAGTGAAAAAAACACATACAACAGCATTCTGTGAAGGGAACACATCCATCAACACCACAATGTCTATGACACAAGTCTGAGGGGGACAGGTCTCCAAAGTTGTGTCCCAGCCACCTGGTGTGAGGCAGACGGCTCACCTCCTTGTGGGGCTCCATGATCACCGTCACACTCTTCCCTGTGACTTGGGCCAGCACCTGCAGGGAGTGCATGGCCTGCTTCCTCACAGTGGAGTTGGGGGACGTGACCTCGCGGACCAGGTCATGCGTCACATGGTGAAAAGACTTCTCCTGGGCTGCCACAATGTCCTCGGCTCGCTCCTCGTCCTTCAGCGGGGCTGCGCAGCGCATCAGGAGCTGCTCCAGGGTGGTCTTGGCCATGGCGACAGCCCCATTGGAAACCTATGGGCAGGAGCTGCTTGGCACGTGCCATCTCCTGGCCCCACCTGCCCAACCAACTGGGGCAGCGCCTGTGTTCCTCCCCCAGCTCACTCAGATGCACCACCAGGGGTTTTAGGAGCTGAACCAGCATCTTACAAGCTATTCCTGTTTGTCACATGGGGCACACAGGCCCCTGACAGAGCCCACCACATCCATCTGTCTAAGCTCCCTCTGCAAAGGGGTTTAGGAGCACAGCCTGCAGCCCTCACTGCCTGACCTTCTGGCCAGACAGAAAAACAGGAAGGCCCTCTCTGTCCCTCTGGCTGGTGGCTCCGTGTCAAAGCAGATGGGTAACCAGACACGATGATGACTTAAGGATGTTGTAGTGAAACCTATGGTTCTAAGTAACCAAGCACTGTCTCTACAGTGGGGGCCACTCAGGCTGGGGACCACCTACCTCTCCAGTTAAGTCCATCATGACAAAGAGAAGGGCCTTGAGGAAGGTCTGCTGGTTCTGGAGAACCCATGTGAGAGGCAGCCGCTCCATGAGGAACTTAATGGACACCACACCACCCAGCTTTGCATACCAGGCCTGCTCGTAACAACAGGCGCAGAGGCGCTCTACGATGTAGGAGAAGAGAGGCAGCTGGCAAGCCTGGGGAGAAGCACAGACAAACGGTGGGTCACTGCAAGTCCTAAATCCCACCACAGGGGGCCCCGGCATGACTGCCCCCCACCCCTCTCCCGGTACACAAAGCCCCTCCGTACCCTCTCCTTCGAGCCCAGGATGATACTGGCAACATCAAAGATGACTGCCAGGGCAACCTCCCCGATCTTGCAGAGCTCCTTCTCTTCATACGCCATGCAGATCGCTATGGCATCAATGAGAACCAGGGGGTCCATTCCTTTCGACCCATTTTCCTCACTGTGGAACATGGCCGTGCTGGGCTGGCTGCCCACTTGGTAGCAAGGGAGCAGAAAAGGACCTGAGAGGAGAGGTAGAGGGCACGTTAAGTAGAGTTTACTTCAGGAACATCACCTTATGCTCTGTGAAGCTTCACAAATGAGTGTGACTGTGGTGTCCCCTCCCTCTCTGTAGCTCACTATCTGGCATTAAAAAGGACCTCACCAGGGGTGATGGAAGCAGGCAAGCATGAGACCCTGGCACCAAAAAGAAATAAAAATTAAAAAAGGAGACAAACAAACTTGGTCCTTTGGGACTGAGAAGCCCTGCAGCAGATAAGAACAATCACTCACAAGGCAGGGAGGGCAGGCACATACAGCAGAGCAGAGATAAACAAGACAAGCACAGAGACAGAGACCATGGGGAGTTGGTAGGAAAGGAGATGAGGTGCCAGGAGTGGCCAGGCCAGGCCTTAAAACAGCAGCCAGCAGATGAGCAGTGAGGCAACCACATGTTCAAATGTGCGGCTCAGCCTCATTTTTTCATAAAGAACAAAGTGGAGATACTAAACTAGGAGTCTTCCACAGGTGCTAACGTGGAAACAGTTTTCAGAGAAATACAGCGCCCAGCATCAAAATGCCAGTCACCTTCAGCAGCGCAATGAGTGCAAATGAGGAAGAGCCACCAGCCAACTCTGTCTCCCTGATGCCCCGCACGACCCAGCCTGAGCAGGGTTGAGAGGAGCCCGGCCACTCACCGCACTGCTGGGCGACGGCCACCATGGTGTAGTGACGGATCAGGCTGGCCACAAAGGGCAGTGCGCTGGGCCGCAAGTCTTTGATGACAGCGGACATGAAAGCCCCGGTCAGTGCCTGCTCAAAGGTCTTCCGGGCCGGGGTGTCCTGGGCCTTGTAGCGGTGCGAGATGATGACACTGGGTATGGCCTTTTCTGTGAAGCTGAAAGACAGTTTGATCCGTTCTTGACACCAAATGCCCAGCCTGATGACCCCACTAGGACTTGTTTTTAACTAGTTTTCAATCTGCCCATGTGCTCTTGTCCAGATGGGCACAAGTGAGTTGATTTCTCTGCTTCGATTTCAGCAGTCACAGAACCAAACCTAATAAGCTGCATTATCAATTTTCACTGGCAGCCAGGGAAATTATCTCAGCAGACGCTCAAGAGACCTTTGTGTCCAAGGTCCCAGCACATGCCAGAGCAGGCAGACCAGTGCTTGCTCACTCTCATATAAAAATCATCTTTTTAAAAAACTCTATAGATTTACTTGAGTGAACAGGAAAGACAACAGAGTGAGAGAGGGAGAGAGAGCCAGAGCATTGCTCTTGCACATGTGGTGCTGGGAATCAAACTTGGGACCTCATGCATTTAAGTCCTGTGCTGCACTTGCTACACCACCTCCTGGGTCACTAAATACCTGTCTTGAAGAAAAAAACAAAGGCCTTCGGTATGCAGATACCTAAGGCACAACAATCGCAGAAGTCAGTTCTAGGGAGGTTAAAAAAAAAAAAAAATGCAAGTGGGAGAATTACACAGCTCCACAACATAAGTAGCTTCAAGACTACCACATTGAAAATAATTCCTTACAAATGATAAGATGTAATTTCTGTCACAATAAAACCACAAACTTCCATCTGCAAAAATAAACTTAAGACAGCTCAGAAATGATGACATCTGCAGCAGTGAGCAGGCAGGTTTAGCAGAAAATGCAGGTGTCTGAACTGTCCCCAAGGCAGAAACATCTGGCACCCAACCTGTCTGGAATGTGGGGCACAAAGATTATAAACATCACCACAAAAGAGCACGGCTCTACGTACAAAGTGCAGAATACAGAGACCACCTGACAAATATCTGGAGAAAGACAGAAACCCTGGACTGGAAAAGCAGAGTCCCACTGAGTGCTATCACAGGCCAGGACCAGTGGACATCAGCAGTAGGCACGAGGGAGTGAGAATGACATGACCCTTGACCCGGATGCCTACAAGGAGGCAGCATGACAGGCAGGTGATGACTGAACTAACTTCTTCCTCTCAAGCACCAAGTTCTCCTTTCTACTGTCCCCAAAAGTCAAGAGGGACACTGACAAACAGCTGTCGCCTTCCTAACTTGAAGGCACGTGTCCATAAACACAGGGATCTGGGTGCTCCTGAAGCTAGGTGCAGCCCGCTAGAGAGCTACGTCACTCAGCGTACTTGGGGTGAGCCAGAAGCTGGTAGAGGGCATGCTTGTTATCCTCCAGGCTCATCATCGCCACCAGGAAGCACTTGATCACCTCCCATGCCTGCCTCCGGTAGTACGGCTCGGTGTTGGCACTCTTCAGGCAGTCTAGAGCCGTCTCGATGGCCTGTGACAAAAAGCACAGAAACTGTAGCCGGCCGTATTAGTGTGGGGCTTTTAAAGCTGGCTCTGAGAACAGCTGCAGCACCAGAATGAGCCCCAGTGTGTGCTTTCTCCTGCCGAGAGCACCGTTTTCCCCTTTCAGGTGAAAAAAGACAGGTGGGACCACGTTGCAGCACACAAGGACCTGGGTTCAAGTCCCTGGTCCCAACCTACCAGGGTGGGAAGCTTTATAAGGAATGAAGCAGGTCTCTCTCTCATCCATCCTATATCCCCTTTCCCTCTCAATTTGTCTCTTTCCAAAACAGATTAATTAAAATATATATATTTTTTAAAGGCACAGGTGTCTGGTGCTGTGGCACTTCTTGTGTGTTCCAGGACTCAGCCCAAGCTGAGAGCAGGCGAGGTTTGTGCCTTAGCAGTGTGCTGTCCTTACAGCCCGACTCCCAACCCTGCCCTGGCCTAGCAGACAGCTGCTAGTTAAATTAGAGATGGGAGGAGGGGGGAGAGGAAGAAATCCACAGCTAGTCAAGCTGATCTCCAAATAAATCTTGGTCTCTTTGGAGTCACAAATTCCTTCCCAACCCCTGACCCCAAGAAAGCATATTACACTTTCAAATGTATGTGAACTTTCTGGAAATGAAGTGAACATCGAGTGTATATTTAAAGTGCCATGGGCTTCCAGCTTCCAAACCCACCTTCTCCATAGGGAGCTGGAGGGATGCTTTGCAGTCGGAAAACTCCACCGTGATGCTGGGGCCTTGAACCTCGGTCACAACGTAGTGCAGCTTCTGGGATTCCTTCAGCATCTTCCTGTTACTGCCGCCAAACTTGCCGAGGACGCGGTAGGCCACATGGGAGATACTGTCAGCCGGGTTGCGCAAAGTGCGCCACAAGGCCTAGGCAGCAACAGATGCCAAGTTCTTAAGACCTTTCAAGTTATGCAGCCACCAGCCTCCCAGGTCAGAATACAGCTGACAGAGCACAAGTCAACTCCCCCACCCCCCACCCCACCCCACCACACACGGTGCCCCTTCTTGGCAGAAAACACTGTCTTTGAAATTTGTGTATGCCTGCAGAGAAGCTATCTGCTTCTACAGAAAATTCATATGCAAACATGAATGTGCTTTCATGTTCCTTAAATACACACAGCAGCATATTATAAACACTGCCAGGTTTAAAGGCATAAAAACTAAGTAGTCCTCCGAAGGGAGGATGGACAACATACTTTATGCTACACCTGAGGTAGATGGGTAGGTATTAGGACAGCATGGAATGCTCCTGATCATAACCACAGAATGTGAGCTCCGATCTAGAGGGATGCAGAGGTCATATAGGCTCCTAAGCTAATTATGGGCGCCAGATTACATCAATTCGATGGAGTTTACAGTCAACAATATTTACAACCCTTTCCCATATTAGGGAGCTACTCTCTTCCCTGATCCAGCTTTCTGGTCCTTTTTCCAGCCATGACATCATCTCCCCCAGACAATAACTTGGATCCACTGGCAGATCAGATTTTAGGCCCAGGCAAAAAAAAAAAAAACCTAGTATAGCCACAGGCCCTTTGGAATTTAACTAAAATATGCCTATTAGCTATCTACAAAATGGAGGACCCCCCCCCCCCCCACTCTTCATCTGCACTATTCCAGTCCTTAGGTCCATGACTGGTCAATAATTTGTTTGGCTTTGTATGTTAACTCTCTTGTCAACCATCAGATTCTGGGTGTTAGCATGATGCCGACCAGACTTCCCTGGACAGACAACCACACCAATGTGTCCTAGAGCTTCACTTCCCCAGAGCCCTTCCCCACTAAGGAAAGAGAGAGACAGGCTGGGAGTATGGATCGACCTGTCAATGCCCATGTTCAGCGGGGAAGCAATTACAGAAGCCAGACCTTCCACCTTCTGCATCCCACAATGACCTTGGGTCCATACTCCCAGAGGGTTAAAGAATAGGAAAGCTATCAGAGGAGGGGATTGGATACAGAGTTCTGGTGGTGGGAACTGTGTGGAGTTGTACCCGTTATCCTATGGTTTAGTCAATGTTTCCTTTTTATAAATAAAAATTAAAAAAAAGAAAAAAGAAAACTAAGTAGTCTACTATATGCACATCAAAGGTGCCCTGGTGGAGCACAGGGGAAGACTCCATTACTAGCAGAGTTCTCAGGCTTTGTAACTTCTTTTTTTTTTTAATTTATTTATTTATTCCCTTGTTTTTTTTATTGTTGTAGTTACTGTTATTGTTATTGATGTCATTGTTGTTGGAGAGAGATGGCGGAGACAGAGAGGGGGAGAGAAAGATAGATACCTGCAGACTTGCTTTACTGCTTGTGAAGCGACTCCCCCTGCAGGTGGGGAACTGGGGGCTGGAACCAAGATCCTTACGCTGGTCCTTGCGCTCTGCACCACGTGTGCTTAACCTGCTGTGCCACTGCCCAACTCCTGGCTTTGTAACTTCTAAACATGACAGTATTCTGTGGGTCTCTCATCTCACATTGTGAAAAGGAACAGTAAAAGGGAAATGCAAACTCTGCATCATAGGAAGACATCAGACAGCGCAACCTCATAGCAAGTGTAAGAAATGTATACAAGAAGCAGGGAGGGAGAGGACAAGGGAGAAAGGAAGGAAAAGAAAAAGAAAGCAAAGAAGAAAATGGCATGGTACAGGGCGCTGGTCAATCTTCCCTCATAAATCACCACTCACAAATTTCCTGGAAAATGGCCATGCCTCACTTTTTCTTTTTTGCCTCCAGGGTTATTGCTGGGGCTCAGTACTGGCATTATGAATCCACTGCTCCTGGAGACTATTTTTTCCATTTTATTGGACAGGACAGGAAAATTGAAAGGGATGGGGAAGACAGAGGAGAGAGAAAGATAAGACACCTGCAGCCCTGCTTCACTACTTGTGAAGTGTCCCCCATGCAGGTGGGGAGCCGGGGGCTTAAATCAGAATCTTTGCACTTCATACTATGTGCACTTAACCCAATGTGCCACTGCCTGGTCGCACCATGGCTCACTCTAAGTCTGCTTTCTTTTTTTTTTTTTTTTTTTTTTTTTTAAGTCTGCTTTCTTAAGTCAACTTCTACAATAGTGCAATATTTGTCAACTTGTCTCTAAAACAAAAACCCCACTTTTCTTACATTCCCCTGGGCCCAAAGAGAATTTCATTTAGTGCCTGTGGGTGTGACCTGTCGCCTCACCTCCACTGGCTCATGTAGCTTTAGAAGGGGCCTGAACACAGGCTTGAGCATGTCCCCTCTCCCGGGGTACAGCTGAGCTAGCAGAGAGAGGACTGAGCCCTTGTCAAGAGGCTGTGGCAACCAGGCCATGAGAGGTGGTCTACATCAACCAATGGGCAAGAGGCCAGGAGGCCATCCCTGCTGGAGGGCTGTTCTCACCCAGGTCAGGCCCAGGTCCGCCTTCCAGAACCACAGCATCATGCTGGAGGCAGGCCCTCTGCCCAGTCTCAACACGATCGATCAGATGGGAGAGTGGACATGGAGGCTCAGGCCCTACAGTCCTCTTTCCCCAGACTCTCGGAGTCCTGCATCTCGGCCAAGGCCTCCTGTGCTGTAGGGGTGTACTAAGTCTCCATCTCTTAGAGGTGCCATTCTGAATCCCTACTTGGAGTCAAACACTCTAAAGGGGCAGGTGTATAAGTGACAAGTGGCTGAAACCTCTAACTACCAACCCACTACAAACAATTAACAGAAAACCTGACAGAAAAGCCTGCTGTCTAACTAAGCAGCTCTTGCGAACAGAAAAGTCAAAGTGTTTCCAGAACAGCTTCCCTTACAGTCTGCTTCAAGCCCCTTGAGCTGGGCTGGGCTGGGCTGGGCTGGGCTGGACACTGACTCCTTCCCTGAGAAGGTGAGTCCCTGCTTCTTACTCAGGCAGTAACGCCTGACATCTTAAGACATCAACTTAATGAGCCTGACACCTGGAAAACTGTTTAAAAAAAAAATCAGTCGGGGGAGTTGGGCATAGCACAACGGATTAAGCATAGGTGGCGCAAAGCGCAAAGACCTGCGTAAGAATCCTGGTTCGAGTCCCAACTCCCCAACTGCAGGGGAGTCGGCTCACAAGCGGTGAAGCAGGTCTGCAGGTGTCTTATCTTTTTCTGTCCCCGTCTTCCCCTCCTCTCTCCATTTCTCTCTGTCCTATCCAACAACGACATCAATAACAACTACTACTACTACTACAATAAAACAACAAGAGCAACAAAAGGGAATAAATTAATTTTTTAAAAAATCAGGGGGTGGATGGGGAGAATACAGGTCCAAGAAGGATGACAGAGGACCTAGTGGGGGCTGTACTGTTATATGGGAAACTGAGGAATGTTATGCATGTACAAACTATTGTATTTACTATTGAATGTAAAACATTAACTCCCCAATAAAGAAATTAAAAAAAAAATCAATCGGGGGCTGGGGACACAGCATAATGGTTATGCAAAAGACTTTAAGCCTGAGGCTCCAAAGTCCCAGGTTCAGTCCCCAGCTCCACCATATACCAGATCTGAACAGAGCTCTGGTAGCTCTCTCTGTGTATCTTTCTCTCTGTATCCCTCTTTCACTAAAAGTAAAAGAAATATATATTTAAAAAAAAAAAAAAATCAGTCAGGATTCAAGAGGTCTCTCTACAGTTTACTAGCCCAAAGAGTCACAAAGTAGAGCATCACACCACTTTCTCTTGCAGAAAGCCCATCCTGGGGCAGAGAACTCAGTGGAGGCTTCCAGAAGCTGCTAGCCTAAGACCTCCAGCCAAAGCCAGCTCAGCCAACACCTGGCACACGGTGCCTCCAAGCACTTGACTCACCTGCATGAGCTCTGCGCGCACTGGCTGGATGTGGTCATAGAGGAAGTCGGGCTGCAGGTTGTCCACACACAACTCCAGCGTCCTCAGGCCCTGGCTGACCAGTGTCTGAGAGCCATTGAGCGCAGACACCAAGGGGTCCATCAACATGGGCAGGTAGGGCAGGAGCGAGCTCAGCCGCACAGGCACCGTGAGACACAGCTCCACAAAGAGGTCCTTCATGTGCTGCTTGTGCAGGCCACTCTGCAGCATATTCAGCCCTGGAAATAGGTCAAGGTATCAGATGGGAGGGCCCTCCTGGACACACCAACTACACAGAATGGCCCACCAGAGTCAGGAGGGTGAGACACTGCCCTGAAGAGCTAGACAGCGAGAGACAAAGAATGGCAGACCCCCACACAAGGCAAGTCCTGGGTAGTTTGGGGTGAAGAGGGATCAAACAGACCCCTCCAGAGACAGAACCACAGAACCGCAGTGCCAAAACGCAGGGAGGTGTGCGAGAAAGTTAAGATAAAGCTCCCGGGAGCTGGGCGGTGGCACAGCGGGTTAAGTGCACATGGCGCGAAGCACAAGTGCCGGTGTAAAGATCCTGGTTCAAGCCCCCAGCTCCCCACCTGCAGGGGGTTCGCTTCACAGGCGGTGAAGCAGGTCTGCAGATGTCTATCTTTCTCTCCCCTCTACATTTCTTTGTCCTATCCAACAACAACAGCAATAACAGTAATAACTACAACGATGCTAAACAACAAAGGCAACAAAAGGAGAAAAAAAAATTTTTAATTAAAAAAAAAGATAAAAGCTCCCAGAGCAAAACACAACCAGGTGGGGAGAACTAAGCTTGGGGACAGCACAGAGCCTGCAAGGGGAGAGGCAGCCTCAGGGTAGGGAGGACCAGAGCAGGGTTCACTCTGGACAGTGGTCTGACTGGGGGCGCCTTAAGCACTTTCCATGGTGAACAATTACATCTGACATGTTCAACTAGCCCCCGGTGCCTCCTGGGTGGACAGGTGGCTCCTTTTAAATGAATTTGTAGAGAAACTACAAGAGAAGACTCGATTCCTTGCCAAGATTACTAAGTAACAGCAGTAATGAAGCAGCCCAGGAGTTGGTACAGTGGATAAGAACATGAGGTCCCAAGTTCAATCCCCAGCATCCTATGTGCCAGATCCTCTCTCCTAACTTTTTTTTTAATTAAAGCCTCGCATAGCATTTTGAATCAGTTCATACCCGTAAACACTCACTGGACTAAACAACCCCTTTAAAATGTATAAACATCTACAAAGAATCGCCAATCATAGGAATTACAGACCCCAGTTGTGCAAGTCAGAGCTCAATTATAGTAGGAACCTGCAAATCAGCTCTCTAACTTGCTGCTCCTTGTTCTGATGCTCCCGGTGTAGGAGCCCTTTATCTCACTGAACACTTTCCAGATTGGCTTGCCAGATGTGACCAAAATGTGGCCACATCCTGATTTGACTAACTGTAACTTTCCAATGCCCAGTCTCCTGAGAAGGAAGAACTTGTCCCTGAACATGAGGCATCCCTTCAAATCCCCAGCACCTTTAAAGGGAGTGGGAAGTAGGGGCCTGAACAAAGGTCCCTCCTCATAACTGGTCAGGGGGAGAGGAACCCCAGAGCCCAGGGCAGCCAGACACACAGACAACCCACACCCTCTGACCTTGCAGGAGGTTCGGGAGGAGAGGCAGAAATTCCTGGTACAGGAGGTCATGGCTGCCTCCACCGATGGAGCGGAACAGGGCCCGAAGCAGCAGGAAGTAGTTGTAGGGCTCCTTGGCTGTCTGTGCAAGCTCCATAGAGCTATTCACAATCTTGTGCAGATGAGGCTGCAGGACGTAGGAGAGACACGTTCAGGGACTCCTAGTGGTGCTGCGCAGGACAGCCACACTGCACTCCATGCCCTCCAACCTTCCGGTCTAAATCAACCTCCCTGAAAGATGCTTGCTGTCGCGGATTTGACATGTCAAGGAAGCAATGAGAGCGTCTACTCATGACAAGTGAATTCCAGGGGGTGTAGAGGAGGGGACACTGCTACTAGAGCTGGGGCTGGGGAGTCCCTCAGCCCACCACTCCCTGTGCACAGGGCCCCTCCACTCTAAGACTAAACCACTGAATGCCTAATACTTGGTGATTATAGGAAATGGGAACTACTCCACTCACCAAATGCTTAGTTTAGAGAAGCCTCAAAAGACATTTGAGATTATATGATTTTGAAAGACAGCTGAACATGGTACTGCTTTAATAATAAAAAAAAAAAAAAATTAAAAGTACTTTCGCTAGTTAAAATAGTTAAATCACTATTTTAAGCCAGATCAATTTTTAATTTTGTACTTCAAATCCTGGTTGTGCTACGTTTAACATGGAGTTTTTCTGCATGTACATTTCTTTTTTTTAAAAAAAAATCATTTTATTTGTTATTGACAGAAACAGAGAGAAATTGAGAGGAGGAGATAGAGAGACACCTGTATCCCTGCTTCATCATTCATGAAGCTTCCTCCTACAGGTGGGGACCAGGGGCTTGAACCCGCTGCATGTACATTTCAAATGAACTGTTGTTCTAGTCCCTGCTACAGCTCCAAATCTGTTTCAGGACATGGCATGGACTATGTATTTCACAAAACAGATCAATACATATTATTCTCATACAAAAAAAAAAAAAAAAATCCTAGAGAATTTATTCCTAGGATATTCTTTTTGTTGCAAAGCTGGGCCGTGCTTTTGTTCACAGAGACACAGAGAGGGGGAGGCACCATAGCACTTAAGCTTCCCCTGCCATGGCACTCCCATGTAGTGCCAGGGTTTGAACCTGGGCCATGTCCCTGGCAAAGAATGTTACCTCCCTTGTCAGCCAGCACCCCAACCCTGAATGTTCTTCTGAAACAGTATTCTAAGATTCTAAAGGTCAGGCTTGTCCTACCAGGTTTTATTCCTTTTTTGTCTGTAGAGATAGACAACTGGTGGAGACTGAATTATATTAGAACAATGAGTTACGTGGACACAAATTAAAATTAAATGTTAGCTTTGGCCAGGAAGATAGCTCAGCTCAACCAGCAGAGCACAGGACTAAGGATTAGGGCTCAACTCCCAGTACCACATGTACCAGAGTGGTGCTCTGGTCTCCCTCATGTGACATTATCTTATGAGAAAGAAAGTTCGTCTTTAAAAAAAAAAAAAAAAGCAGATAAACATTTTAACTTTAAAGTCATAATGTCTACTACTCATATTAACATGACTAATGTCAGAATGTAGAGAACTACCACGTGAAGACACTGGGAAGATGCCTGGCCCAGTGGCACAGATCAGTGTTTGTCTATCACATCTGCACATTTACCCTAGTGGGAAAACATGGATCTCCTTTCAACACGAATGAAAATATTCTGCCAGAGTTAATGTGGATTTTATAGGATGTTTATTCTGCCAGCAGCTGCTCTTAGCAGTTGACGTAACTGTGGATGGAATTGCTAGAATCAGACAGCTGATGAGATCAAATTACACAAGACTTGTCATCTACAGAAATGTGTCAAGACACGTTCCTCCCAGATGATCTTAATAAAGGAACACATCAGCTAGATGACTTGATTTACAGGGGGAAAATAAACAAATGGTACTGAAGAGATGTTTGTGTACTGCCATGACAAACACAGAGAAGAACCAACACAGAGAAGAACCAAAGTTAAAGTGGAGAGGACAGAGAGCGCTGTTTCTCACATGGTGTGCAAAGAAATTTCTACGTACTGTAACACAATCATTTTGAAATAAAGATGAGCACCTACTTCACTTATATAATTGAGAAAAGGGAAGGAAACTTAAGCAAGTTTGCAAATAAAGAGCCTCCCCAGTTTCTGTTCAAAAGTGGAAACGAGTTAAAAACAAGGCAACCCCCAAACACAAAGTACTGCTAGAATCCAAGTGAGCTTTACCTTGAGCATTTGTTCATTTTCAGCTGCGAAGAGGGAGACTGAGCCAAAGACCAGCTTGAACAGCTTGAGGTACAGGTTGGAAAGCTCCACATTGGAGCCCATTTCTGGCAGGCGGTCAAGGAGATACTCCACCAGAATCGTTGCAAACAGGGCAGAGGTAGTTGGATTCGCCAAGAAGGAATTGGCGACAATCTGTCAAAACAGGAAACACACATGACAGAGATGACTTTCCCAAAGCATTTTGATGAGAAAATAAACTTTCTGAACTAAAATAGAGGCCTCTATCAGACATTCCAAGAAATCATTTATCCACCAAAAAAAATCAGAGCAACAGGTTGGCTTAGCACTGTGAGTGGGGCAGCTTACTTCATGAATGTGACCTGCTGGTTCATCCTCACCACCCAACACCAGTAGTTTTATCTCTAACACACAACTTTTATGAATGAGAGAAACTGGTTGGTCCAAAGTACCCTCATCCTTTGAAATTTTTAGCATATGGCCTAAAGTTCTCTTGATGTTGCTCTGTAAGCACACCTTCAGGCATATTACATGTGTGTATGTATATATACATACATGTAGAGAGAAGAGGGGGAGGGAGATAAGGAGTAGGGGGAGAGAAAGAGATGGCATCAAACATCTGACACAAAGAATTTTAAAGCCAATGCTGAAAGAAAAGCAGGCAGGTGAAGTTTTATACCTGAAGAGCATAATTTTTTGAGATTCTTTCCACCATATATGGAACTGTCGTTTGGAAAATTTCTTTAAATGTCAAGGGATTCATCATTGTGAACACACCAGCAAAGTGTTCCAGCACCTCCTTCTCCTCCTTCATTCTAACAGTCTGGCAGTTTGCAACCCGGATGTATGTCTGCCCATTCCCTGCTATCTGTACCTAGGAGAGGAGAAAGACAAAACCCAAGGGCATTAGAGCTGAATGTCTCTGCACACATTCCAAAACATGAGCAGACTAGTGGCAGACAGTAAGTAAACAGACACCTGTCTGCTAAATTCTCTTCACCTTCATATATATGTTTTATTATTAATTATTTATTTCAAAAAAGCTTCACCTGGATAGGAAGATAACTCAATGTTATTAACTCGGGACTTATATGCCTGAGGTCCCAGGTTCAGTCCCTGGCACCACCATATGCCAGAGCTCAGTAGTGCTCTAGTCTCTCACTCTCTCTCTCATAATTAATACATCTTTTCTATTAAAAATAAGCACCTGGTTGAGAGCAGATTATCACAGTGCTCAAAGACCCAGGTTCAAAGCACCAGGCCCCAAAAGCAGTGATGCAGTACTGTAGTTGTCTCTCCCCTTCCCTCCCTGTAGTTTTCTCCCTTCCCTCCTGGTTTCTGGCTCTACCCAGTAAATAACTAAAAACAAAAAAATAATAACAAATAATAAGCAACCTTTGTTATCTGTTCTGAACAGGAACAAAGCTAGTAAATCTGCATCTCGTCTTTTGCACTGGGTTTATACACTCTGCCCCTAAAGTACACACTGACCCTTACAATTTTCACCATGATACAAAACCACATTCCAGAGGGAAAAAAAAAAAAGGCAAATTCAGTATACAAATACCATCTACCATTCAAATAATCTACCTCTCCAGACCCATTCACTCTATCACTAACTAGTCTAATCCCACTGCTCCCGGGTTGAATTTCCTGTTTTGTTTTTGTTTTATTTCAGATAGAGACAGAGACAAAAATACCACAACACTTTTCCACCCTCTGTGGAGCCTCTCCTGGGGCCTCAGTGCTCCCAAGTGATGGCGGAGTTCGAACCCGGAACCACGTGTAGGGCAAGACACACACCCACTCCCAGCTCCACTAGTCGGAGAGGTGTCTTGCTTCCTCAGTGGCTGGGCTTAATGGCACCTCCTTACCTGGTATATGTCTAAAGCCTGCATTGCATATTTCACAAGCTTTATGTAAATCTGAGTCTCTTTGGGTTGCAACTGCTTGTTCGGAATGAACTGAGCTTCTGGAAGAAAAGAGAGCAGGTTAAGCCAACTCAAATAAGTCCCGCTGTGTAAGCAACACTGCTGGTTGAAACATTCAAGAGCAGAATTACCACCAGGCGCCTTGCACGACGTTATGCCCCAGGTGATGGTTTTCACGCCGCACACCAGGGTCTTCACCAGACTGCGGCAGTCTGTCACCTGGAACGTCTGTTTGTCCTCTTTGTCCTTTTCCCCTTGCTTCTCAAAGGAAGGCACAGGGGCTGGCGTCACAGGGGTGGCTGGTGTGGGCGGTGGGGGTGGAGCTGGGGCAGGGGTGGGCACAGGGGCTGGTGAGGGAGCAGGGCCTGGAGCTGCGGGTGCAGTGGGCACCCCGGGCAGAGAAGCCTCTACCGCCCCAAGTTCCGACTGCGGCTTGCACTTCTTAAAAATGGCAGACAGCTGGTACCGAGCAATGGTGTGGAATTTCAGAACAAATACCTGGCAGAAGAGTAGAGAAAGACAGACCTCAGTCCTTCCCAACAGGCCAGGTATGAGACCTTGCCACCAGCATGTTTCCTCCCACCCCATAGTAGCAGCACCCCCCTCTCCTCTCAATATGAAGACTCCAGAAAGGTGGCACTGGTCTGACCAGAGAGGCACCCCAGAATGGCCACATGTCCACACAACCCACTCACTGGCCCCAGGGCTGGACACTGGCCCTGGCCTGGGTGCCCTCCTGATGCTCACAGAAGTTCATTGTGTTCTGCAGTGGTCCAGAAAAGACTTGCAAGGAATTGTGTGCTACTAGGCCACTCGTGTCTTTCTGTTTAGCTGCCTCAACTATGCCAGGCAAACAATGACTGGCCATGGCTGACACTGAGACATCAGCTGTCTTGTCCAAGGACATGTGGCAAGTTAATGGTGGGGGGGGGGGGCAGGATCTGTACCCAGGTGCACAGCTCCTGGGGCCTGCTGAGAAGCACCCAGCCCAGCCGGAGGATGCAGAACCCACCTCCAGCATGCGCATTAGGACATCCCGCCCATTGCCGCTCTCCTGCTCACTCTTGGAGCGGATGCAGTCCACCAGGTTCAGCAGCAGCTTGCAGGACATGGTCTGGATACTGCTGGGCAGGGACTCATCGTCGATATTCTTTGCAAAGAGCTGGACAGCGAGGGAGAGGTCACTGAGGGGCAGGTGCTGTCGGACATGGTGCACGAGGTCGGCCAAGGTACTGTAGGCAAGGGGCCTGCGGGTGGAGACAGCTGCTAGTGTGCATCCCTGAGGGGCCTCCTCTGCAGGATACCATGCGTGCCGGGGCCTGGCCCAGGACACCGCCACTGGGAGGGCACATTTGGGACATGCTGGGCATGGCTGGCTCCTTTCCCCCACTGTCTTCTGGCTCAGACCTTGCTGCTGCCTAGATCTCTCTAGACCCCAGCTACCCCAGGCATGCCCTACATGGCTCCACTAGTGCAGTTAAGCTGAGCAAGAGCACTTTGTTCAGGCCTTGTTGCTCAAAAGAAATGTCAACACCTACATATTGTGAGCCGACTTAGAGGCACAATAATGTCTAGACCACTGAGTACTTCTAACTCTATAAACATCTGGACATTGAGCCAGGCACCAGGCACACTGTAGTAACCAAGGTTAAACACTGCAGTAACCACGGTAAACAGGGTCCCTGCCCTGAGGAAGCACGTTGGCAGGCAGGAAACACCTAAGTGGAGAAACTAACAGTATGGGTTGGAGATGCAAGGCCGAATACGAACAGGGCACCTTGGAGGAGTAGGCAAGCTGCTGGGAAGCCCTTGAGCCGCAATGACCCAGAGAACCAAAGGACAGATAAGGGCCATGGGGGTAACAGGCCAGAGACACAAACAGATGGAGGAAATGGGAGGGTAGGGCCCTCTGTGGAGACTTCCCAGGAGGGGAAAGCAACACAAGACTTTCGCTTTCCCCTTTAGAAATGAGTGTGACCACACACTGCAGGAAAAACCATGGCTAGAACTAAACACAACAGAACATCAGCTGTGCTCTTTAACCTTCTGGCACAGGACCAAAAGGTTTTCCTTCTTTCTTCATACTAGGTTATCAAACATCCCTTTATCAGAAGATGACATGTCTTTCTGTAAAAACCTAGCGCTAGTCAAATGATGTGTATCAGTTACAATAAACCAAGCATACTGATTTCTCCCTTTACATTAAGCACAAAAACGATCAACAGTTTTCCAGATAGTCCCGCTACCCTAGTTGTTCTGTTTGTTTTTAATCATCAGCCTTCACTGCTCTGGAACAACTTTTTCAGACAGAGACAGAGACAGAAACAAAGAAGCAAAGAGAGAGTTAAAGAGACACCGCGCCAAAGCTCCCTGCAGTGCAATGGGGGCCAGGCTCAAACCTGGGTTGCGCACGTGGCAAAGCAGGGAGCTGTTTTGCCAGCCCACTCCTGCAATGAATTCTGATGATATGAAAAGTCAGGAGACCCTGCCCACCCCCTTGATGCCATCAGATGTGTGGGTCTAGCCTCCTACCTGAGCGTCTCTCGAGCAGTGTATCCAGAGCCGATCAATATGGATTCATCAAACAGCTTGTCCATGCACGGGATGAACTCTGAAACACAAACACCCACTGGACAGGTCACTGCAAGTCCCTTTGCAGTACATTCCCTGCTGATGGTCCGTAGTCACCCATCCATCCAGATTTGGAAAAAATGCTGGAGTCCCCCCACCACCACCACCAGGGTTTTCGAGGCAGCTTTATGGATGCATGGTTCCACCATTCCTGAAAGACTCCCCCTTTCCTCTAAGCTAAGGTTGGAGGTGGGGGGAGACATCACAGCACTGCCCCACCATGCACGGCCTGCCTTGTGCAGGTGCTCCCAGAGTGGTGGCAAGCTCTAGCCTCATGGAGGTGAAGTGTGCACTCCACCAAATGCCCAATCTCCAGGTCTCCAAGCTAAATGCCACCAGGGCTATCCCTGGGCCTTAGTGCCTGCACTACAAAACCACTGTGCCCAGCAGCCACTTTTTCTTTCATTTTATAGAGAGAGAAACTGAGGAGAAAGGGGGAATAGAAGGAAAGTGAGAGAGACACTTGCAGCACCTCAAAGCGTGAGCCAGAATTCTCATGGCAATGAGCAGGGTGATGTGTGTCCTCTAGCAGGCATGCTAGTGTCTAGCCCCAAGCTATCTGGGTTCTTTAGGCAGTTGGGACCTGGATCTCATGCAGGTTTAATGCCCCTGAACATCTCTTCCCAGCTCAACTGTTTACTCTATGTCCTTACATGAAGGAGAGAGGGAGTGGGACATTTGCACAGCTAAGACAGTCTCCCAGTGGATTGCCAGCTAAGGTTCTCCCCACCCCCAGGACCTGGGGCACATGCAAAGACAGTGGACATACGGTTTCTCAGCTCTGTTGTAAGGATATGCTTTGCAGCAATTAGGAGTTCCTTCCTGAGGTGTGCTGTCTCCGCTGGACAATTTGAAAGCAACTGCAACATTCCTTTTACCATCTGTTGAGAATACTTAGTTACCAGCTCCTAGGAAAGAAAGGAGCAAGACAAGAGTTACCCTGAACAGGTGTCAAGAGAAGCCCACTAGGTCACTGAAAACCTAATACAAGAATGAGCTTGGCTCAGAGGATCTTCCCAGAGTAGCGAGAAGGTTGTAATGGTCTTTCTGAGTCTTTACAGGAAAATAAAGAGCAACACAAATAGCACCTTCCCCAAGGGATGTGAACATTTCCTTTCTACTTTCTGTGTTTCACTCAACTTTTAACAATGAATAAATCAGTTTGAGCCCCCGTTCCCAAGAAAACAGCTCTCAACAATACGCATTTGTCAATTCATATACACCTATAAAAGGTGAACTTAACCGCATATAAACTCTGAGTAAGTCAAAAGCCAGTGAGCCTACCTGGTAAATTCTAATGATATAAGCTAAAAATGACAGTGTTTTAATCTGAGCAGCAATGAAATCAGCATATAACTCCTTGTTATAAAGCTTATGTTGCCTGAAAGAGAAGCAAACAAAATTAGTTGTCAAATCTTCAGGTAATATTCACATACACATGCAAGCCTATTGTATCACTAAGCCCTAAATTTGATTCCTACAGACTAGAACACAACAGTAGAGCATGCTCCTATACTTTTATGCTAGTCCCAACCATGTGAAGGGTTTAAAGGTGTAAAGCAAACAGTTCCCCAGGTCATTTTACAGCAGTTACCAATACAAAGTGAATCCCATCAAGCCCTTGCCAGAATGGCCAACTAGCAGATCATTCAGAGGATGGCACCAGAGTCCTTATGTGCTCAGCATGAGCGCCGGGAGAGGGCAGAGGGGCTGTCAGAGCCGATTCACCTTCAGAGCCAGCTCTCAACTTATTTGCAAGACAGCAAATGGAGTTTGAGAAATGACTTCACAAAGAGGTTTCAAAGGGTGAATGGGGTTGGCTTAATGCAGTGACCATTTGCTAAGGACAAATATTCAGGCCCTTGTACTGAAACAGCAGCAAGAACCAGGGCTTGGGGGTGAGAAAGGCTTGAGTATTCTCCAGCTATGAGTAATGATGCCTAATAATCATTCTAAGTTTATATGTCACTAAAAATTGAGGCATTCATCTTTTCAAAAGAAAAAAAGTTACTGGCATCACTGAAATACAAATTTAAAAGTTAAAAAATAAAATTAAGTAAATCTATTACAGATTTTTTTAAAAAAAAACTTTAAAAAGCATATAATCTTACCAAAATATTATCACTCACAACTTTCAAATCTTACTAGTGATGACAACAAATGACTTTTTTTCTCCAACCAAGATTAATATTGAGACTCCAAATCTGTACTGTGTACTCCCAGGGAATTTTTTTGTTATTTTTGGGTAGAGTGACAGAGGGAGAAAGGCAGAAGGAGAGACACCACACAGTGCTCCACCATTTCTGGAGCTTCCCTTGGGCAGGTTCTCTCAAACTCAAGCCCTCCACGTGGTGACAACATGTGTGCTCTCTCTGTCAGAGTCAGCCATCTCCCTCCCATGCCTTCCCACCCCCATTTCCTGTTTATTTTCTTGAAAATTACAACCCAGAGACCATCAGCTGTCCAAGTACATCTCACCTGGCCTGTGCAGACACCTGAATCGCAATGGTGTTCATGATCAAGGGCACAAATTCTGCAACAACGTTGTGGATGTTCAGTTTATAGAGCTGAAAGCAAGCACAGATGTCCATGTCTCTGTTCACTGCTAGTGCAAAACAACAGGGCGCAGCATCGGAACCCCAGGCTTTGCGACAGTAGTTAGCGTGTAGGCATCATTCACAGATATCCACCCCAGAAAACAAGACACCAAAGACCCAAAGGACTAATAAGTAGCCCATACACATACACCCAGCACTTATACACACCTGATACATTAGCACTACAATGATGGGCAGCTCTGCCAACACTTTCAGAGAAAGGGATCCTCGTGGAATGATGGAGTGCTGTAAGACAGGAACAAGAAGACTGAGGCCATCGCTGGGGGATTTAAAAGAACCCAAATAGAAACTCACCACTAAACGTCACTCCACTGAGATCAAAGATAAGTGGAAACGGAACATCACTGTCAGTATTTGTGGTTAAAGATCCTGATTACTTTGCGTCTTTACACAAAGGTAACTGGGGGGCCAGGCGGTGGAGTATCTGGTTAAGTGCACACACAGGACAGAGCTAACCTTTAATGGGGAAGTTTACCCACCCCCCTAGCCCCAATTTAATCTCCTAGAGTAACTTCAGGAAACTCTGTCAGAACTGAAATTCAACTTAACTGAGAAATTCTTTAAATGTTATTTTACTTAAAATAATAAAAATACAAGTAAAAGTTTACCCACTTTTAGTCTAATGCATTTTAAACAGCAATAATGCTTACAGTAAATATAAGAATAAATCTACTAGTCTATCATAAGACTGATAATGGAAATGTCAGACTGAAAAAGTACAAATGGGTGATGGGCAGGAAGAGACAAATGAAACACAGAGACTGATAATCAGAAAGTAAGTTTCCAGTTCAGGAAGAGCAAAGGCAGGAGAGCTTGATCCGCAATGTAGTTTCTTGCTTATCTAAGCACAAATTGGAACACTCTGGAAAACCATCTCAGCTTACAGATGAAGAGGACAAACTAGTCTTCACTGGATCACAGCTCAGATTCATAGCAAATGCTTGATATATGTTATCTATGTGTAGACACTACAAATACGTTACCTGCAGACAACACCAGCATTACCTTCACAAAATTCCATGAGAGGTTTTTCAGGTAATGAGAGGAAAAATAAGATCAGAGAGAAGATTCATGAACTTTCCTATAGTCAGAGCACTCAAAGGAGTGGGGCAGCAGTGCCGGCCCAGCACACCCTGCTCCCAAAGCCCACACATTCAGCAGAGCCACACGCAGAAGAGACAGAGCCCTCAGGGCTGGCCGGTTTTCTTTTCTCCATGTGACCCTGATGTCTCTGCATCTCCGCACCCACCGTGGCCAGCAGCTCCCTCTCACCACTTCCAGACAGCGTAGCAGAGTCAGGGATGCTTTCTCTCTCTTTTTTGAATGCCTCCAGCTGTCTAAGGGAAACACGTGAATGATCTAAAAACAAGCTAACAGTCTCATTCTGCCCTCTGCAGGAACACTGGATGAAAACAGCAAAACAACAGAAAGAACTTACTGTTCTCGTCTCACTGTCCTCACGCTCAGGGTTGACTTTTACAGCAATTGTTGTAATCATACCAACCATTTCTGGGGGAGGCACTGTGTTCTCGGGGATCACCTGAGGATTTTCAAAGTAGCGGTTCTACAGAACAAGAGAAATCCCTTTGTTTAGTCAAACAATATTTTGTTTTTCTCAACAAAATTATCATTTAGACTTGGTGTCTACACAATTTCACAGCAGCCTGTTTTCATTTTGTTGTTGTTGTTGTTACAGGGTGAGAGAGACAGTGGCGGGAAACAGCTATAGCACTGGTCCACTGCCTATTCACTGGTCCATTGAAGCTTCCCTGTTACAGGACAGGGACTTGAACCCAGGTCCTCCTGTGTGGTTGATGTACGAGGTATGCCTTCACACCCCAGGCCCAACCAAGTAAGTCTGTTCTTCTACTAAGACACACACAATAAGCAGGGAGGAATGCCAAGTGTTCCACTTACTTGGCCCAAACCCTAGTTCTCGAGGCTTAAGCATTCATTTTCCAATCCTAAAAGGTCAGTTAAACATGAAATGTTTCCTCTTTATCCAGGACCATCCATAATGGTAACATAATAGGTAGGGAGTTATCATAATGGGAGAAACATTTGGGGTGTGTTTAAAATAGTATAAGTAAAATACAAGGTTAGTAGCTCTTTACAAGTAGATGTTTTATTTCATTTTACTCAATTCCCATAGAAACATTTACTGTTTTTGTGTCAAAGATTATTTAATATCAACAGTAAAACTAAAAACTCTTAAGGCTCATCAACCACCAATAACATTCCCCACCTAAACTAGCAGCTCCCAATGATTCCTTTAGCACGTTTCCTTTAGCATGTTTCAAATTCCTTTTAGAGTAAGTAGTAAACACAAACTCAGTATTAAACACATACCACCACTTTTGGAAGCTCCTTATAAATTTGTTTCACAAAATCCAAAAAATGATGAATCTAAAAAGAAAATAGGTCTCATAAGGATACTTAGTAAACAAAATTCTTATAACAAAGAAAAATGTTTAAGTCTGAATATATAAAAGTTTATTAAACAGGCTAAAAAAAATACCAGGCTCAAACCCAAATAGATACTGGATGTGTGCAGGCAAATGAAAAATAGAAAAATACAGAAAACACCCTTCTTTTTTTTTCCCCCTCCAGGGTTATTGCTGGGCTCGGTGCCTGTACCATGAATCCACCACTCCTGGAGGCCATTTTTCCCCCTTTTTGTTGCCCTTGTTGTTGTAGCCTCGTTGTGGTTATTATTATTGCCATTGTTGATGTTGTTCGTTGTTGGACAGGACAGAGAGAAATGGAGAGAGGAGGGGAAGACAGAGAGGGGGAGAGAAAGATAGACACCTGCAGACCTGCTTCACCGCCTGTGAAGCGACTCCCCTGCAGGTGGGGAGCCAGGGGCTCGAACCGGGATCCCTACGCCGGTCCCTGCGCTTTGTACCACGTGCGCTTAACTCACTGCGCCACCGCCCGACCCCAGAAAACACCTTTCTAATTAAGGAAAAACAGAAAATGAAAATAGTAACTTTTTTTTTTTTTACTGGATAGAGAGAAAAATTGAGAAGAAAGGTGGACATAGGGAAAGAGAACTTCACTGCTGGTGAAGCTTCCCCTCTGCAGGTGGGGACCAGGGGATTAGTCAGGTGTGCCATCACCTGGTCCCCAACAATAATTGTCTTCCAAGAGAGTCCAGAGACAGCTCACCCAGTAGAACACACACCCTTAGAATCAAGAGGCTGGTGGTCCGGGAGGTGGCACAGTGGTAAAGCTTTGGACTCTCAAGCATGAGGTCCTGAGTTTGATCCCCAGCAGCACATGTGCCAGAGTGATGTCTGGTCCTTTCTCTCTCTTCCTATCTTTCTAATAAATAAAATCTTAAAAAAAAAAAAAAAAAAAAAGCATGAGGCTGGGGGTTGGGCAGTAGCGCAGTGGGATAAATATACGTGGCAAAAAGCACAAGGGCCAGCATGAGGATCCCATGTGACAATCACGGTCAGACCCCCTGGTTGCCCACCTGCAGGGAAGTTGCTTCACAGGTGGTGAAGCAGGTCTGCAGGTGTTTTTCTCTCCCCCGCTCTGTCTTCCCCTCCTCTCTCCATTTCTCTCTGTCCTACCCAGCAACAATGACATCAAAAACAATGATAATAATAACCACAATAATGATAAAACAACCAGAGTAATAAAAAGGAAAAAATGGCCTCCAGGAGCAGTGGATTTGTGGTGCAGGCACTGAGCCCTGGCAATAACCCTGGAGGCAAAAAAAATAAAAGCATGAGGCCCTGGGTTCAAGTCCCAATACCACATTGGGAGCACTATAGATGTTATCAGGACAGCCCCACGGATGGTGGAATGGTGATGGTGTTTCTCCCTCTCTCCTTGATCAGAAGATAATGAATGAAAACTAGTCCTGGGAGACTTTTCAGTGGTAAAGCCCTGGACTCATTCCCTAACAGTGCAAAAAAGAAAAAAAGCCTTCCAGAAAAACAGTGCCATGCCACACTGAAGAGAATGCAACAGGAGAGACTATGCCAAGGGAAGCAACAGCTACTGGAATCTTTCTGAAAGTCAGTCTGACAATAGGTATCAGCAGAATTCAAACATCAGCACCATTAACAGAATGCTACTTTGTTTTGCCTCCAGGGTTATTACTGGGGCTCTGTGCCTACACCACGAATTCACTGCTCCTGAAGGACATTTTTTCCCTTTTGTCGCCCTTGTAGGTTTTTATCATTGCTGTAGTTATTATTGTTATTGATGTCATTGTTCTTGGATAGGACAGAGAGAAATGGAGAGAGGAGGAAAAGACAGAGTGGAGGAGAGAAAGATAGATACCTGCAGACCTGCTTCGCCGCCTGTGAAGTGACTCCCCTGCAAGTGGGGAGCCAGGGGCTTGAACCTGGATTCTTGCACTTTGCGCCATGTGCACTTAACCAGTTGCACTACTGCCCAACCCTCCAAAATGCTACTTCTACAAATTCAGTCTATGAAATAATCTGAACTGGAAATGATGCCTTGTGACTCTTCGAAAGTCTTCACTACCTTAACAACAGAACCCAGGAGAAACAGTATTAAGCAGCCATTGAAACTAATTTTCTAAAGATGTTTTGTGCTTGTGAAATGTTTCTGTATTATGTTAAGGGAAATAATCAAGATACAAAGTGTCATATACAATACTAATACAACTTGATAGAAGATATTCTGATACACATGTTAAGAAAAAGGGGGAGGAAACCAAGATCATCTTTAAAATGGAAGGAATTCTGCATTATCATCATGCTTCTATTTTTTTTTTTTTTTTTTGCCTCCAGGGTTATCACTGGGGCTCGGTGCCAGCACTATGAATCCACTGCTCCTAGAGGCCATTTTTCCCATTTTTGTTACCCTTGTTGTGGTTGTTACTGTTGTTATAACTGTTGTTGCTGCTGGATAGGACAGAGAGAAATGGAGAGAGGAGGGAAAGAGGGGAAAAGAAAGACACCTGCGGACCTGTTTCACGGCCTATGAAGCGACTCCCCTGCAGGTGAGGAGCCAGGGGGCTCGAACCAGGATCCTCATGCCAGTCCTTGCGCTTTGTGCCATGTGCACTTAACCTGCTGTGCTAGCGCCCAACTCCCCATGCTTCTAATTTCTAAATAATTTGCAAACAGCAGTTACTTAGCATCAGAGAAAATGGCGTAATACAGCATATTTAATGCTTACTATGTAGGCATAGCAGTCTGTGCTAAGAACTTTAGCTTTTTAATTAATTCTTCAAGCACTCATTAAGCAAAACAAATAAATAGGGCAGGGGCGATAGCATAATGGTTATGCAAAGTTTGGTGCCTGAGGCTCCAAAGTACCTGGTTCAATCCCTACCCAGCACCATCCATCATAAGCCAGAGTTGAACAGTGCTCTGGTAAATATACATATATAGTAAGTTTGTTATTTATATAGTAGGTTTGTTATTTCTATATTAACGTATACTTTAAATAGATAAGTAAGTCACAATATGCTGTGAGAAGGCTGTAAGTAATTAAGAGCTGATCAGTTACCGACCAGCCACTAAACTGCACAGCTAAGATTCAAACACAGCTCTGACTTCAGAACTCACACCTTAACCCTGTAGGAATAGGGTGACTGCAGCCTTCTAGCACCTCAGACGTAAATATCAAGATCACTGGGCAGTTAGTTATGTTTCAACTAGTGAAAATTTGAGCAAAATAGTAATATACGCATTGAGAAAATAATAAAAGGGTCACTGCTAAATCCACAAAGGCCTCCCCCCAACGTAGGCCAGGCTTCTTACACCTGAAAGCAACATGCTTTCTGTCAACTCTGATAAAAGGTAAAAATCCCCAGAAGAGACCTGTCAGTGCTTTGCACACAAATCCTATCAGGATACTTACTTCTTGTGTGATGGGTGGCCTGAACTGTTTGTGTAGCTCAATAATTATTCTTAGACAAATCAGGACATTTTCTTCATTTTCCGTCTTTAAAAGAAAACATTTAAAGGAAGAGTTATACTTCAAAGGACTTGTTTTCAACATTAAAACACCATTTCCGCTACAGTGCACAAGGACCCGGGTTCGAACCCTGGCCCCCACCTGCAGAGGGAAAGCTTTGCGAGTGGTGAAACAGGTCTGCAGGTGTCTGTCTATCTCTCTATCTCTCTCTCTCTAGCTTCCCTCCTCCTCTCAATTTCTGGCTGTCTCTTTCCAATAAATAAAGATAAAATTAAAAAAAAAAAAAAACACCATTTCCTAAGCTTTGCCTGCATATGCGCCCTCCAGCTGCCAATCAGATCCATTCTGCTGGTAAACACGGAGCACTACTGTCCCACAGAAGGCATTCATGGGCTTGGGTTAGGGCATCTTGGTCAGGACAGCCCACTTCAAAGTTCTGCGAGAGTGGCTCTGGCAGAGGTGGCCACTGGCGTTAGTGGCCAGTCACACCACGATGATAACTGCTCACAGTTTGGAAGACTGCCCAAAGAACAAAGGTGGGGCTTCTGTGCCACAGAGCTCCTGTGCTCACCACGTTACACATGCTGGGAGAGGGAGCATGCCATCTGTGTGTCAGAAAGCTAAACTCTGGAGAAAGTAAGCCAACAAGCTCACACAACACACCTATGACCGGCAAAGCCAGGTTCTTCTGAACTAAAATCTGTCTGCCCCCACTCTGTACTCATCTCTCCACTGGGTGCAGAAACACAACCGAATTATCAGCACATAGAGACTTGTCATACACCAGAGAACCCAAGTTTATTGACCAAATCGTTTTTGCAGATTTACTCCATTCCCCCAGATGACTGAATTCCCCCAAATGGTCTTCAATGTTTCTTAGTAATCAGTTGTCAAAATGGGGGTAAGAAATACTAAGAAAGGATTACTGGTGAAGACCAGAATGTTAGTGGAAGGAAATAATACCATAGTGCAGAATTTTACAACGAGAAAAACAATTGAAGGCTAAACAGCTAGAATTCCCCAAGGTTACCTCTAAAAACCGAAACATCACAGACAACACATTTTTCGTATGAGGACGAAGATGCTCATTGGTCGGTATTCTATGGATTATTTCAAGAACTAGCTTCCGCAGTTGCTGACAAAGAAAAAAGAAAATATAAAGTCTTTTCAAGCGTTCCAAGTAACGGCTTCATGGTCTACAAGTCACAAGGGTGACCCCACCCTGTTAACCGCTATACTACAAGGTGGGTTTCATTTTAGAATGACCCACAATGACCCTGGATCCATACTCCCAGAGAGATAGAGAATGGGAAGGCTATCAGGGGAGGGGATGGGATATGGAGACTGGGTGATGGGAATTGCGCGGAATTGTACCCCTTATTCTATGGTTTTGTTAATGTCTCCTTTGTTAAATAAAAAAAAAAAAGAAAAAGAAAAAAAAGAAACTATTCTTTTTCACAGAAATGTCAGTTTGGACTGGGAGGTTGCACTGCACATGGAGTGTTAGGAAATCAAGCATGAGATCCCAGGTTTAATCCCAAGTAACTAATGTGCCAGAGTGTTCTCATATTACACACACACACACCACACACTATCCACAGCATTGCTCAGCTCTGATTTATGGCAGTGCTAGGGACTCCGATACCTTGAGCATCAAAATTTGTTGTATAAACCACTGTGTTGTGTCTCTGCCAACAACAAGTGTTATTTTTAAATTGAATAAAAAGTAATAAAAAGTATGTACTACAAACTATTACTTTTACTATCTATAAACTTCCATAGCACAAAGCAACTAAAGTCACCCTCCTTCACAACTTGTCAGTGTCTGCAGAAGAGCTGTCTGAATATAGAGTAGATCTAAGGTGAGAAGGTAAAACAGGTCTGACGGAGACAGACAGCATAATGGTCCTGCAAAAAGACTTTCATGCCCGAGGCACAAAAGATTCCATGTCCCATGATTCAATCCCCAGCACCACCATAAACCAGAGCTGAGCAAGGTTCTGGGGAAAAATAATAGTAAAACCAATAGCACCTCATAATCTCAATAATGTCATTTCAATTATTTTGGGCCAAGATCTAATATGACTGGTTATAGAGGTGATTGTTAAAAGGTACTTAAATATGGAGAGTCAGGCGGTAGTGCAGCCGGTTAAGCACACGTGGCACAAAGTGGTAAGGATCCCAGTTTGAGCCCCTGGCTCCCCATGTGCAGGGGAGTCGCTTCACAAGCAGTGAAGCAGATCTGCAGGTGTCTGTCTTTCTCTCCCCATCTTCCCCTCCTCTCTCCACTTCTCTGTTTTATCCAACAACAACAACAATAATACCTACAACAATAAAACAACAAGGGCAACAAAAGGGAATAAATAAATAAATAATTTAAAAATCACCAAAAAAAAAAAAGTAGCTATATATGTCAGATCTTTAACCGGCACAGCAGGATGATTTATTTAGCAATACATTTCCACAGGAAGTATGCTGGCTTTTAAAGTTGTCTTTTTTTTTTTTTTTTGAGCATACACAATACTTGGAGATAAAACAGATTTTTCTGAATTCTCAAAGTGGGGCGGGGGGTTAAGAGTAGGTGGGGCACAGGAGAAATGAAACAAAACCAGAGTTATAAGAATTTGAGTATAGCTGCCAATCTATGCAGTCATTAAAGAATGTCCTTCCTTCTAATTTGTCTATAATAGTGTACATGAGCATCACCAGTGGACAAAGGAATATTATAAATTGTAACAGAAATGCCCTGCCTAGAATAATAAAACCGAGGGCAGGGGTAGATAGCATAATGGTTATGCCCACAGACTCATGCCTGAGGCGCAAAAGTCCCAGGCTCAATCTCCCCCACCACCACCACAACAAGGGCTAAGCAGTGGTCTGGCTAAATATATATAAAAAGGAGACTTTTAAGCACAGAGGCAATGACCTCAAAGTTATCCTTGTGTGATGAAGGTTTCTGTTTTCAAGTGGAACTGTAAAGTCTCTGAGTTGTTTCAAGTTATGAATGCTGGCAATCCCATGGGGTGGCATTTGTTTCCTTGCATATTACCTGGGCTGGTTTCTCCTGAAGAAACTGAACTTCTCCATCTTGAAGAAATGTAAGGAACCGAGGGATGATATGTTCCAGGAATGTAGAATACTGAGGAGATGATGTCACGTTCTAATTATGCAAAAAAGCAAAAGAAAAACCCAGTGAGTAGGTACATTCATTTTCAAGTTTACACAGCAACATGTTCAAAGAAAATAAAACACTGTAGCAGAGTAAGCATCAAATTTTAATACATTAACACTTTAGTGGTAACTAGAATATTTCAAAAAATTAGGATGACCTGTTAGAATTCAACTCAAGAACACTACAAGCTCAACTTTACTAGAAAAACTGCTGCTATAGGAAATGCTCAGGTTGGAGGCCTCTCTCAGCTACAATCAAACTACAAGATCTCTGAAGAGTCATTCCACTTTTAGTTTTTCATCTGGGTGAAATATGAGCTCCACATAACTTTTTCCAATCTAACTTATCAAATATGTCCATGTTTATCTGCTCCAGTCCCTCATTTACCCCAGCACTGACTTTCAAAGGAGAACCAGAAAGAAACACATCTCTTGGAGGCAGTGTAGTGGAATGGTTACCACTGCAGCTTCTGGTCCCCACTCAGGGTAAGTCCTGCACAGATACTTATCCCCTAGGTCTCAGCATCGTCAGCTCCTGTTAAATGAGGAAAACAAAACTTCCCACCTTGGGGGGGGGGGGTCAGGAATACATGAGATGTACAGCTTATAACGCT
Organism: Erinaceus europaeus; assembly: GCF_950295315.1. Taxonomy (NCBI): domain Eukaryota; kingdom Metazoa; phylum Chordata; class Mammalia; order Eulipotyphla; family Erinaceidae; genus Erinaceus; species Erinaceus europaeus. Next base: position 24,295,107 of record NC_080176.1, on the reverse strand, counting down.
GACTATGATAAAAGCTCAAAGAATGTGACCTGGTGGCCCAGGAGCTGCCTCAGTGGATTAAGGGCTGGATGTTCAAGCATGAGGTCCCAAGTTCAATCGGCTTCACATATAACCGGAGTGGCATTCTGATTCTCTTTCCTTCTCCCCTGCCCCATAAACAAACAAACGAACAAGCAAACCTTCCACAATTCTTTTTTGTTGAAAGTGGCCCGATTCGGCTATCAGAGCACCTGTGCCGTACTGTACTGTGTGCCTTACCCTCTTTCCACCTTAGTCCTCACTACACAAAGGAGGAAGCTCAGAGAGGTTGAAAAACTTGCTGACTATATCAAATTTTGGAAGTGGATTCAAATTCTTTGTATCTAACACCCAAGTTCTTTTCTCCTTCACTTGTTCATTCAACTGAGTTCCCCTCAGATTCTCAATAGGACCTGATGGAGGTGCATTCAGGCTCTCTGAGGTGGAGCAGACAGGTACCAAAAGAGAACTAACACGGAATCATGAAGAGGTGTTGGCAATGAGGGGACATGTAACAGAAGAACACATTACTGCGTAAGACTAGCAATTGAGGGAGTCGGGTGGTGGTGCAGCGGGTTAAGCACACATGGCACAAAGCGCAAGGACCGGTGTAAGGATCCCAGTTCGAGCCCCTGGCTCCCCACCTGCATGGGAGTCGCTTCACAGGTGGTGAAGCAAGTCTGCAGGTGTCTTTCTCTCCCCGTCTTCCCCTCCTCTCTCCATTTCTCTGTCCTATCCAACAACAACATCAATAACAGCAATAATAACTGCAACAATAAAACAGTAAGGGCAACAAAAGAGAATAAATAAATAACTATTTAAAAAAATCTTGGGAGTTGGGCGGTAGCGCAGCGGGTTAAACACAGGTGGCGCAAAGTGCAAGGACCAATTAAGGATCCCGGTTCGAGCCCCCGGCTCCCACCTGCAGGGGGTCATTTCACAAGTGGTGAAGCAAGCGTCTATCTTTCTCTGAGCTCTCATCTTCCCCTCCTCCCTCCATTTCTCTCTATCCTATCCAACAACAACAGCATCAACAATAACTACAACAATAAAACAACAAGGGCAACAAAAGGAAATGTTTGGTTTTTTTTTTTAATCTTTTAAAAAAAAAAAGACTAGCAGTCGAGGATGCCTCCCGCAAGTGAGACTTCTTTCTACTCAGGTCTCTGGAACTAACATGAACAGGCCAGACCGATCACCGCTAATGAAATTGAAACAGTTATCAAAAATCTTCCCAGAAATAAAAGTCCTGGACCAGATGGTTTTACAAATGAATTCTACAAAACCTTCAAAGAAGAACTAATACCTCTACTTTTAAAAGTCTTCCAGAAGATTGAAGACACTGGAATACTCCCTGCCAGCTTCTATGAAGCCAACATCACCCTGATACCAAAAGCAGACAGGGACACAACCAAAAAAGAAAACTACAGACCAATATCTCTGATAAACATAGATGCAACAATATTGAACAAAATTCTAGCCAACCGGATACAGCAGTGTATCAAAAAGATTGTTCATCATGACTAAGTGGGGTTTATCCCAGGCATGCAAAGTTGGTTTAATATACGTAAATCAATCAATGTGATCCACCACATCAACAAAAGCAAGACCAAAAACCACATGGTCATATCAATAGATGCAGAGAAAGCCTTTGACAAAATACAACATCCCTTTATGATCAAAACACTACAAAAAATGGGAATAGATGGTAAATTCCTCAAGATAGTGGAGTCTATATATATAGCAAAACTACAGCCAACATCATACTCAATGGTGAAAAACTGGAAGCATTTCCACTCAGATCAGGTACTAGACAGGGCTGCCCACTATCACCATTACTATTCAACATAGTGTTGGAAGTTCTTGCCATAGCAATCAGGCAGGAGCAAGGAATTCAAGGGATACAGATTGGAAGAGAAGAAGTCAAACTCTCCTTATTTGCAGATGACATGATAGTATACATGGAAAAACCTAAGGAATCCAGTAAGAAGCTTTTGGAAATCATCAGGCAATACAGTAAGGTGTCAGGCTATAAAATTAACATTCAAAAGTCAGTGGCATTCCTCAATGCAAATACTAAGTTAGAAGAAATTGAAATCCAGAAATCAATTCCTTTTACTATAGCAACAAAAACAATAAAATATCTAGGAGTAAATCTAACCAAGGAAGGGAAAGACTTGTATACTGAAAATTATGAGTCAGTACTCAAAGAAATTGAAAGACACAAAGAAGTGGAAAGATATTCCATGTTCATAGGTTGGAAGAATTAACATCATCAAAATGAATATATTACCCAGAGCCATCTACAAATTTAATGCTATCCCCATCAAGATCCCAAGCACATTTTTTAGAATACAAAAAATGCTACAAATGTTTATCTGGAACCAGAAAAGACCTAGAATTGCCAAAACAATCTTGAGAAAAAAGAACAGAACCAGAGGCATCACACTCCCAGATCTCAAACTGTATTATAGGGCCATTGTCATCAAAACTGCTTGGTACTGGAACATGAATAGACACGCTGACCAGTGGAATAGAATTGAGAGCCCAGAAATGAGGCCCCACACCTATGGACATCTAATCTTTGACAAAGGGGCCCAGACTATTACATGGGGAAAGCAGAGTCTCTTCAAGAAATGGCATTGGAAACAATGGGTTGAAACATGCAGAAGAATGAAACTGAATCACTGTATTTCACCAAATACAAAAGTAAATTCCAAGTGGATCAAGGACTTGGATGTTAGACCAGAAACTATCAAATACTTAGAGGAAAGTATTGGTAGAACTCTTTTCCGTATAAATTTTAAAGACATTTTCAATGAAACGAATCCAATTACAAAGAAGACTAAGGCAAGTATAAACCTATGGGACTACATCAAATTAAAAAGCTTCTTCACAGCAAAAGAAACCACTACCCAAACCAAGAGGGACCCCTCACAGAATGGGAGAAGATCTTTACATGTCATACATCAGATAAGAGTTTAATAACCAACATATATAAAGAGCTTGCCAGACTAAACAACAAGACAACAAATAACCCCATCCAAAAATGGGGGGAGGACTTGGACAGAATATTCACCACAGAAGAGATCCAAAAGGCAGAGAAACACATGAAAAAATGCTCCAAGTCTCTGATTGTCAGAGAAATGCAAATCAAGACAACAATGAGATATCACTTCACTCCTGTGAGAATATCATACATCAGAAAAGGTAACAGTAGCAAATGCTGGAGAGGGTGTGGGGTCAAAGGAACCCTCCTGCACTGCTGGTGGGAATGTCAATTGGTCCAACCTCTGTGGAGAACAGTCTGGAGAACTCCCAGAAGGCTAGAAATGGACCTACCCTACGACCCTGCAATTCCTCTCCTGGGGATATATCCTAAGGAACCCAACACATCCATCCAAAAAGATCTGTGTACACATATGTTTTTGGCAGCACAATTTGTAATAGCCAAAACCTGGAAGCAACTCAGGTGTCCAACAACAGATGAGTGGCTGGGCAAGTTGTGGTATATATACACAATGGAATACTATTCAGCTGTAAAAAATGGTGACTTCACCGTTTTCAGCCGATCTTGGATGGACCTTGAAAAAATCATGTTGAGTGAAATAAGTCAGAAACAGAAGGATGAATATGGGATGATCTCACTCTCAGGCAGAAATTGAAAAACAAGATTAGAAAAGAAAACACAAGTAGAACCTGAAATGGAATTGGCATATTGCACCAAAGTAAAAGACTCTGGGGTGGGTGGGTGGGTGGGGAGAATACAGGTCCATGAAGGATGATGAATGACATAGTGGGGGTTGTATTGTTAAATGGGAATCTGGGGAATGTTATGCATGTACAAACTATTGTATTTACTGTTGAATGTAAAACATTAATTCCCCAATAAAGAAATAAATTATTAAAAAAAAACAAGGGCAACAAAAGGAAATAAGTATTTTTTAAAAAATCTTTTATAAAAAAGGACTAGCAGTCGAGGATGCCTCCCGCAAGTGAGACTTCTTTTTACTCAGGTCTCTGGAACTTTCACTATGAGACTCAGCCTGTCAGTGCTATGGAGGCAACTAGTTTTCAAGTCTAAAAGACCAGGACAGAGAGTTCACTGGGCGGGCAGAGTATGCACTTTGCCAGAAGTGCCACCCAAGTTCACACCCAGACACCACACAGGAGGTTCTTGGGCACCTCAGAAGTTCTCATGCTGTGTTCTCTCCCCCGCCCCCCTTCTCTCAATCCCTCTCCCTGCCTACCCAAATAAAAAGGAAGACCAGAAGCAGTGAAACTGCGCACAAGCCAGATCCTGTCTCAGCATAAATGGTCAGTATGAGCCAACTACATGAAGAAGTGGAAAAGATTTTAAGAAAAGTACATGCAAAGGCACAAAACGAAGGGCTCATTTGCAGTGAGGAGGACTAAACTGGTGGACCCAGAGGTAACTCAACTGGTCAAGCACACACCCTGACCAAGGTGAAGAAGATTTGGGTTTGATCCTCAGCAACATGGGAGCCCATGGATGATGGGTCAATGTCCAGTGTCTTCCCATCCAAAAATGGGCAGAGGATATGAACAAAACATTCACCTCAGAGGAGATCCAAAAGGCTAACAAACATATGAAAAACTGCTCTAGACCACTGATTGTCAGAGAAATGCACATTAAGACAACATTAAGATACCACCTCACTCCTGTAAGAATAGCATACATCAAAAAGGACAGCAGCAAAAATGCTGGAGAGGCTGTGGGTACAGAGGAACCTTTTGCATTGCTGGTGGGAATGTAAATTGGTACAGCCTCTGTGGAGAGCAGTCTGGAAAACTCTCACAAGGCTAGACATGGACCTTCCATATGATCCAGTAATTCCTCTCCTGGGGATATACCCTAAGGACTCCATAACACCCAACCAAAAAGAGGTGTGTACTCCTATGTTCATAGCAGCACAATTCATAATAGCTAAACCTGGAAGCAACCCAGGTGCCCAACAACAGATGAGTGGCTGAGAAAGCTGTGGTATATATACACAATGGAATACTATGCAAAACAAAGAAACCCACCTTCTCTGACCCATCTTGGACAGAGCTAGAAGGAATTATGTTTAAGTGAGATAAGTCAGAAAGATAAAGATGAGTATGGGATGATCCCACTCACCAACAGAAGTTGAGTAAGAAGATCTGAAAGGGAAACTAAAAGCAGGACCTGACTAAATTGTAAGTAGGGCACCAAAGTAAAAACCCTGTGGTGAGGGGTAGACATGCAGCTTCCTGGGCCAGTGGGGGGTGGGAGTGGGTGGGAGGGATGGGTCACAGTCTTTTGGTGGTGGGAATGGTGTTTATGTACACTCCTAGTAAAGCGTAGTCATATATATCACTAGTTAATATGAGGGGGAAAATTAATTGTATGTCTTGAAGTTTTTAAAACACAGACTGAGTCTTTTTAATATATAGGCTGTGTATTTGATATGCGGACTCTATCAAAAGCCTAGACCAAGTAGATCAGAAGTAACCAATAGCACAGCTATATGCAAGATACTGGGTACTGTACAGCAAACCCTAACAAAAGGACTTTTCAAAGTTAACCCAATTACCAATGTCCAGTGTCTCTCTAAGGATACAGAATAAAAACACCTGGCCCAGGCAGACTGTTCAGCAGTACCTCCCATGCACCAGGCCCCGGGGCCTTTCTGGCAGGGTTGGGAGTATATGGGAGTGGGAGTTTTTTTGTTTTTGTTTTGTTTTTTTTTGCCTCCAGGGTTATCACTGGGGCTCGGTGCAGGCACTAATAATCCACTGCTCCTGGAGGCAATTTTTTTCTATTTTTTATTGGATAGGACAGAGAGAAACAGAGAAGAGGGAGAAACAGAGAGAGGGAGAGAGATAGACACCTGCAGACCTGCTTCACCACTTGTGAAGTCCGCCCCCTGCAGGTGGAGAGCCAAGGGCTCGAACCAGGATTCTTGCATTTCGTAATATGTGTGCTTAACCAGATGCACCACAGCCCAACTCCAGGTTTAACTCTCTCTCTGGCCCAAATCTGACAGAGCACTGAGAAGAATAGCAGGGCAGTTCTTTCACTGAAGTGTCTCCACTCCAGATGCTGACCTGGGCTGAAGAGGATAACCAGGTCATTTCCAAAATCCACAAAAGAAGGGAAGAGGCCAAAATCAGAGAATAACATGGCGCTGCAGTTGTAGGCGCGTGCCCTGATATGAGTCTTCCGGGGCCTGCCCAGGCACATTCGAGAGGCCATACTAACACAGAACAAAGTGGGTGGTGCTGCCCACGCCCCCCCCAGAGGAAGCTGGGCAGTGCCTCAGCCTCCCAAGTAGACTTAATTCACTGGGAGGCAAGGGCCCTGTCACCCTTCTCCACAAAACTTCACACATTCCCAGAACTCTAAGGAGAGACTCAGGCTTGAAGATAGATCAGCAAGGCCCCAAGGAACTCAAGCTCATCCACACAAAAACCTGCGCTGACCCAATTCCACACCTTTCAAAATATCCAAGTTGCAAATTTCTCCAATGAAGGGTTCATGTAAAAAATACAGACCCGGAATTGGCATACTGCACCAAAGTAAAAGACTCTGGGGTAGGTGGGGGGAAGAATACAGGTCCAAAATGGATGGCAGAGGACCTAATGGGGGTTGTATTGTTATATGGAAAACTGGGAAATGTTATGCATGTACAAAGTACTGTATTTACTGTTGAATGTAAAGCATTAATTCCCCCAATAAAGAAATTAAAAATTAATAGACAAAAAATATAAGGACCCACTCAACAGCTGTTTAGATATTCCTTCAGTATTCCAACTCAGCCCTGTTTTTAGTTCATATGAATTTTTCATGCAATTTCTATCTTGGTTTTTTTATTTTCTGCCCTAAAAGATGATGCACGGCAGACCAGGAGGTGGCTAGAGTGCTCAACTCAGGAGCATGAGATCCCTAGCTCAATCCCCAGCATCACAAATGACAGAAAGCTGCTCTGGGTTTATCATTGGTAAATAATTTTTTTTTTAAGATTGTACTAATTCTATATAAGAGAGTATCACATGAGGCAGAGAGGAGAGATAAGCCGGTAAATGTGGATTGAGGTTCAAACCGGGAATCTCAGGCATGAGAGCATTTCGGTTTGGTTTTTGTTTGATTCTTAAGCATCAAACGTCAGGTATGGAGTTTCATGTTCTACCAGCTCTGCCCCTTCCTCAATGGGGAGCAATAAGATAGCTCACCTGGACACTGGCTTTTGCTTTCTCATGAGCACAGCCTAGGTTCCAGCCTGCCCCAACCACAAGGAAGCCTCGGTGCTATGAGGTCTTACTAACCCTTCCAAAAAATGGTGGCCTAGAGCAGCAAAGCCCCAATGACAACAAATAAACAAAGCCCATACTCTCAAAGTTAGCACAAACTAATTTGTTTTTTGATCAATTTTTTTTTTCAGAGCACTGCTCAGCTCTGGCTTATGACGGTGCTAGGGGTTATACCTAGAACCCTGGGTGCCTCAGGCATGTAAGGCTTTGTGCATAACCATTATGCTGACTTCCCAGCTCAGCACAGAATCTTATACCTAAGAGGCTACTGGAATGAATTTCTAAGAATTCTAAAATCATTGGGTGTCGTATGCTTTACATTGGTTTGTTCTAGCCCTCCCCCGCCAAGAGAATTGGATGAGTCCTGTTAATTTCGCGGGCCTGCTTGGCCCCGCCCAAAGGAACCCAGAGAGAGGGTTCCTGAGTCCGAGAGTGACAGAGTTAGAGTTCGAGAGTTCCAGAGTTGGAGAGGGTTTCCTGAGTACAGAGTAAGAGAGAGTGCTTGCGCCGCCGCAAAGAGACAGCAGAGTTCTGTTTGGTGATTAGTTTGTCTTAGTTTATGAATCGTTGTTCCTGAATAAAGAAATACAGCTTCCCTGCCCAGCCGTATGTCTCTGGTCGTCTCTGTTACCCGCCCGTGAAGCTAGCTAGAGCCAGCTAGAGCCAGGCCAAATTTTAACAACAATTGGGCATGGTTTAATTCCACTGTTCATTTAAGTACTTTTCTAGGGAAGCAGTGATGGTTTAGTCTCCCTCCCTTCATTCATTCATTCATTCCTTCCCAAAGCACCACTCAGCCTTAGCTTCTGGGGATTGAACCCTGGGCCTCGAGGACTCTGCTATAAGTAGTTTCTGCCTGATAGTCACTCTCTGAAGGTCTAAGTGCCCTGAACCTGATTTAAGGTAAATGTTTATGTTCTACTGATTTGAAAAAGCCTCAGGCATACCACCTTCCTGTCCTGATCCTACTAAATAATAAATGCTTCAGTACAAGGAAGGACCTGGTGTGTTGGGGAGCAGGTCAGACACTGAGCCCAGGGCACCCTGGGCCCAACTGCCTGCAGGTTCAGAGGCACTCCATGACCTCAGCCTCTCGATGAGCCTGCGAGGCATATGGCTCCAGGGTCAGTTCCTCCACTAAAAGCAGACCACAGGCCTAGCTGGTCCAAAACCTCCCACCTTCTTTGTGCTATTCTCCACAGCTTGCATTAGCAGCTTGGCAGGAGAGAAAGCTCTTCGTCTCTAGTCTAAGGACACTTTTCTGGTTCCGTGCAAAGCAGCAAGTCCTTAAAAATGCCTGTGTCAGAATAAATTTAAAAGCCCTGCCAAACTAGAATACTTTTAATAACAGCTGAAGGCTACCTGGCACACTCCTACTAGCACTGACTTCACCTTTACTAACTACGACTACACCAGGAAGCATGCTATCTATCCCCACTCATATTAAGTCTGTGTGGTTTGCTTTTTAACCTGCCCACTATGGAAGATTTTATTATCCCCTCATTCAAAGTAAGAAACATGCCTTTCTCTTCTGCTTCTGACACCAACAGGCACTAGACTACCCATAAATATGAAAGAACATTCTTCAGGGGAAAGGCAGTCATGAAAGACAATGCTGGGTCCAGGAGATAGCTCAGCAGGCAGAGAGCAGGCCTGTGATGCAGCCCTGGGTTTGACCCCATGCACAGTGCAGTGGTGCTTTGCTGTCTCCCATTTTCACCATCTCTGCTCCTCTCCTGCCCACCCTGGGAATAGAGAGTAAAAAATGAGGGCTGGCAAGCACCTTGGCAGTATTGAAATCATATGTAAGGCCCTTGGTTCCTTCCTCAATGCTGTGCTAAAGTTTTTCTTTTTGATTTATTTATTTTCCCTTTTGTTGCCCTTGCTGTTTTTTCATTGTTGCAGTAGTTATTATTGTTGTTATTGATGTCATCATTGTTAGATAGGACAGAGAGAAATGGAGAGAGGAGGGGAAGACAGAGAGGGGGAGAGAAAGACAGACACCTGCAGACCTGCTTCACCGCCTGTGAAGCGACTCCCCTGCAGGTGGAGAGCCAGGGGCTCGAACTGGGACCCTTATGCCGGTCCTTGCGCTTTGCGCCACGTGCACTTAACCTGCTGCACTACTGTCCGACTCCCTGTGCTAAAGTTTTTATTTGTTTTAAAAAGAAGGAGAACGCACAAGCTGAGCTCCACAATGACACCCCTCTGCCTAGGAACCATGTGTTTACTTGGGCTCAGCAAGATGGGGATGAACGATGAACGGGTGGAAATCTGCAGGGCGAAGCCCTTGAGCCCAAAAGGAACTACAGAATGGAAGTGGAGACGGTCTCTCATGAGTCCCTGGGGCCTTGACTGAGGATTTTGGAATGCAGTGTGGGACTACCTGGGCCTTTCCAATGTGACAGCTTTTGAACTGAGACAAACAGAAATGTCAGAGGTCTAGTGTTACTGGAGGTTGGGGTTCCAGCTGCCTCGGTGCAAAAACCTGAACACCTGACTACAACACACAGATGCTCTGATCATAAAACCAGGTCACCTAGCTAATCACCCGTCATATACCACACTGAGAAAGGGCCAGGCCTTTAAATGCAGACCCATCCTGAGGACAACTAAAAACCAGCCTCTGGTAAGAGCCAGACTGAATCACATCAGGTTAGCACTGGGCTCAGCACAGAGCCTCTCTACCACAGAAAACCAAGGCTCAGCACCCAGCCATGAACCGCTAATGCCAGTAAAAAAGTCAACATTCTTCAGAGGAGGACGAGAGAACCTGGAGACCCTATGTTTGTTTCACAGGCACTGTTCAGTACAGAAACTGCCAGTCACACAAAGATGATGGGTCATGGAACCCAAAGTCAACAGAAATCCAATCATCCTCCAGAGGCCAGGAAATCATCCTCCAGAGGCCAGAAACAGGAAACATCCTCCCAGCACCACATGGGAGCACCATGGAAGGTACCAGAGGGAGTTTGTCTGGGCGGAACACCGGTCCCTCCCTTTACTTGGTTTCTCTTTCTCTATCAGGATAGGTATAGACTAATTAAAAAAAAAAAAAATGGAAGGGGCCAGGCAGTGGCACACCTACCGTATTGAGCACACATGATACAGTGTACAAGGACCCACATTCAATCCTCAGCCCCCATCTGCAGGGGGGAAACTTCCATGAGCAGTGAAACAGTGCTGCAGGTCTATCTCTAGCTCCCCCTTCCCTCTCAATTTCTCTGTCTCTAACCAAAAATAAAGATAAAGGATAAAATTAAAAGATGGGCCAGGGAGCCAGCTCAGGGTATTGCACATGTGCAAGGTCCTCAAATGTATTCCCTGGCACCAGTTTGGTTTTTTTTAATCAAGCTTTGTAGAAGGCTAATGTATTTGGTCACCAAGGTCATTAAAGCAGTAACTAGTGGTCCGGGAGGTGGTGCAGTAGATAAAGCACTGAACTGTCAAGCAGTTCCCAGTTCCCAGTTCAAACCCTGGCAGTACATGTACCAGAATGATGTCTGCTTATTTTTCTCTCCTATCTTTCTCATTAATAAATTAAATTTTTTGGGAGTCAGGCGGTAGCACAGCGGGTTAAGTGTATGTGACGCAAAATGCAAGAACCGGCATTAAGGATCCCAGTTCGAGCCCCCAGGTCCCCACCTATAGGGGAGTCGCTTCACAAGCGGTGAAGCACATTTGCAGGTGTCTATCTTTCTCTTACCCTTTGTCTTCCTTATTCCTCTCTGTCCTATCTAACAACAATGACATCAATAACACCAACAGTAACTACAACAATAAAAAAACAAGGGCAACAAAAGGGAAAATAAATATAAAAAATTTTTTAATTAAAAATTTTTTTAAATATTTTATTTATTTATGAGAAAGATAGGAGAAGAAAGAAAGAACCAGACATCACTCTGGCACATGTGCTGCTGGGATGGAACTCGGGACCTCATGCTTGAGAGTCCAAAGCTTTTTCACTGCACCTCCTCCAGGACCATGAAATTAAATTTTTTTTAATATTTATTTATTTCCCTTTTGTTGCCCTTGCTGTTTTATTGTTTTAGTTATTATTGTTGTTGTTATTGATGTCATCGTTGGACAGGACAGAGAGAAATCGAGTGAGGAGGGGAAGATACAGAGGGGAAGAGAAAGACAGACACCTGCAGACCTGCTTCACCACCTGTGAAGTGACTCCCCTGCAGGTGGGGAGCCAGGGGCTCGAACCGGGATCCCTACACTGGTCCCTGTGCTTTGTGCCGCATGTGCTTAACCTGTTAATTAAAATTTTTTTTTAAAGCAGTTACTATAAATACACTGAAAAAATAAGAAAATTCTGTCCTAGTAAATAACAACAGGTAGTCACAGGCAGGGGTAGAGAGCATAATGCAAAGAGCTTCTCATGCCTGAGGCTCAGAAGGCCCAGGTTCAATCCCCCACACCACCAAAAGCCAGAGCTGATCAGTGCTCTGGTAAGAAAAAAAAAAAAAGTCCAAATAAGCACTGGGGAGTTACACAGTAAAGTGAATTTTATAAATTCTAGAATGAAAGTACATAATTAAAATTTTAAATACAAAGTATATGTATAAATAAACTGAAATTTAAAAGTAATATTGCAAGCAGGGAGGATAGCATAGTTATACAAAAAGACTTTCATGCCTGAGGGACCAGAAGTCCCTGGTTTAATCCCCAGTACCACAATCAGCCAGAGCTGAGCAGGACTCTGGTGAACACACAAACACCACAGCACATAGACAATAACAAAAATAATAACGGGGGGGGGGGGGGGTTGTCAGGCGGTAGCGCAGCGGGTTAAGCACACATGGTGCGAAGCTGGAGTACCAACTCAAGGATCCCGGTTCAAGCCCCCAGCTCCCCACCTGCAGGGGGGTCGCTTTACAAGCAATGAAGCAGGTCTGCAGGTCTTCCTCTCCCCGTCTCCCCTCCTCTCTTGATTTCTCTCTGTCCTATCCAACAACAGCAATGACAACAAAGACAACAAAAATGGCCTCCAGGAGCAGTAGATTTGTAGTGTTGGCACCAAACCACAGCAATAACCCTAAAGGCAAGAAAGAAAGAAGTAAAGGAAAGAAGGAAGAAAGAAAGAAAATGACCTCACCCACCTTCCCCTCCCTCTTCAACTCCCCAAAGCAGGTAAAGAGGAATTATTCAATCTGAAGAACAGAAACATCTGGAGATTAGTACTTTCATGCCTGAAGCACAAAAGGTCCCAGGTTAAATCCCTGACACCACCATAAACCACAGTTTAACAGTACTCTGGTAAGGGGGTAGGGGAGGGCCAGCCAGGGAGGTAGCATGGGGTCCTGAGTTCAATTCCCAACACTGCATGTAGTAGAGTGGTGTTTTGGTTCTCTCTCTAGTCTATGATTAATATATAAATATTAAGTATATACATATAAATATGAAAATGAAGAGTCTGGGGGACTCTTAAGGACCCCAGAAAAAAAAAAAAACTGCAATATCACAGTATTTATCAAGTAACCGGAGCCAAAACTGTCTCATTTCACAGTGACATACTATCACCTGTACATAACAAATGAAGAGGTCAAGTGCACCCTGAACTCAAAAGTATCCAGCTGAAAGAATTAGGATACTTTAAAAAAATGGAACATGGGGGAGTCAGGCAGTAGCACAGGGGTTAAGCGCACATGGCGCAAAGTGCAAGGACAGGCAAGGACCGGCATAAGGATCCAGGTTCGAGCCCCCGGCTCCCCACCTGCAGGGGAATTGCTTCACAAGAGGTGAAGCAGGTCTGCAGGTATCTATCTTTCTCTCCCCCTCTCTGTCTTCCCCTCCTCTCTCCATTTCTCTCTGTCCTATCCAACAATGATGACATCAACAACAACAATAACTACAACAATAAAACAACAAGGGCAACAAAAGGGAATAAATATTTAAAAAATACAACATGAACTGACTTAGGACAAAAGCAGCCTTTTAGTTTGCTGCTCTTAGTGCAAGGAACTGGATCAGCTGCATGTCTCCAAAGCTCCATCCTGACACAGTACAGGACACTAACAAAGGCTGCTCAGATCAGCTGCATCCAGCACACGGACCAGTGAGCCTGAGCCACTAGCAGGATCGGCAACAGGAAAGCACACCAAACACTGACAGTATGAAATAGAAGGGTCTTACCTCAAAGTTTTCGCTCACTTCTTGCATCATTTTTAATTTGGTTTCATCGGCTGTGAATAGCAAGACAAAGACACCAGGTCACCAAAATTGTGAAGAATGTCCCTATCATTACTAAACTTAATCGCTGGAGAGAAGCAATCAGATCTTATCAGTTCGACTGTCATGATCCAACAGAAGGCACAGAGCTAGTCCCTACCGCCAGCCACACACACATTCATGCTCCCTCGCATACGTGTGCATGCACAGACAAGAATACAGACAACCACACACACAACCACATACACACATGTGCCTCTTTGGAGCTCCAGCCAGCAGTGCTCATCATTTTGCTTCTGGAAAATTAAGGGTACTGGTACTATTTCCCTCAGTATGCACCCCATCTGAACTTAGTGACAAAAATGATCAACTTACGTGTATTCACATCCGTGAGGGCGGCCACAAACTGAAGGTACTTCTTCATCAGAGTGGTCTGGTCGACCACTGTGGCCCCCTGCGTTGCAACAAATGCCATTTTTCTTTTGGTGGGGGGAGGTACTTTTCAAAAGAAAACTGTCAGGTCCATGAGTTCACCCAGCCTATGAAATGAAGGCATAGTTAGCACATTTTAAGGATACAAGTTTACAATCATTAGGCAGCCCTATCAAAGCCTCCCCCACACACATACACATATTAAACATTAAATTAGATACTTGGGACTGGACCCAGGATACACTATTGTCAGGCATTTTAAAAGGAAGGCTTACAAAGTCCACTACACTACATTTTGAACTAGCAGAGGCTTTCCCTAGCTTCTAGCTTGCCTTGCTGTGTCAAGCACCAGCCCGCCAGAGAGGGGTCACAGACCTGACAAGAAAGCCTGGCTGCATGGTCCGGGAGGTGGTGCAGTGAATAAAGCATTGAACTCTCAAAGCCAAAGTCCCAAGTTCAATCCCCGGCAGCAATGTACTAGAGTGACGTCTGGTTCTTTCTTTCTCTTTCTCTCTCTCTCTCTCTCTCTCTCTTATCTTTCTCATGAATAAATAAAATCTTTAAAAAAAAAAAAAAAAGAAGTGGTCCAGGAGGTGGTGCAGTGATAAAGCTTTGGACTCTCAAGCAGATCCTGAGTTCGATCCCCAGCAGCACATATGCCAGAGTGATATTTGGTGCTTTCTCTCTCCTCCTATCTTTCCCATTAATAAATAAATAAAATCTTAAAAAAAAAAAAAAAAAAAGAAGACGACGACGACGCCTGGCTGTCACCACCAGCATTTTGCTGGTGGACATGAAAACATAAATGGGCATTACAAAATAAAAAGCCGACCCACACTAACAACCGTTCTGAGCTCCTGGACATGGCAGGAAGCCCAAGACCAGGTGCAAGGACCCAGGTTCGTGGTCCCGGCTCCCCACCTGCGGAGGGGTGGGGGTGGGAGTGGGGACTTCACAAGCGGTGAAGCAGGTCTGCAGGTGTCTCTCTCTCTCTCCCTCTCCTCCCCTGATTTCTGTCCTGTCCAATAAAAAGGGAAAAATAACTTCCAGGAGCAGTGGATCGGCAGTGCCGGCACCAGGCCCCAGAAATAACCCTGGAGGAGGGAAAAGAAATCACCAGGTGCTGAAGGCTGGACCCACCCACCCCAAAGTCCATCCTGAGACCAAAAATGCTGTGAATTTTGTATGCAGCTGACACGCAGCTGGTACTCAAAATAATAACAGTAATAATAATACTGGTGCACTCAATGCTCAGACAGACTGGAGTCTGGAACAGGGGTGGGGACCCCTCCGCTCAGGGCAGTGGCCGGCTGGGTGTCCCGCCCCGCTGTAGGCAGCCTCGCCTTCTTGGGGGACCCCCCAGCACCGGACACCCCCCCCCGCGGCCACCACAATCCAAGCCCTCCCGGACTAACACCTGTGCCCCTCATGCCCCTCACACCCCTCACCCCCCCCCCCCCGTGACAGCCAAAGTCACCAAGGAGCCGAGAGGGACGGGCACCCGAGGCTGCTGAGGGGCCGGGGACTCCAAGACTTGAGGGCTGGGCGGGGAGGAAGGAGGATGGAGAAGGAGGTTCAGCAGGGACACCCCCTCCGCTCAGAAACTCTAGTGGCGCCCACGCTTCCGAAGGGTGCCCCGTTTCGTCACCGCAACCATGTCACGGGGCACCCAGACTTTCCTGGGTGCTGGGGGGGGGGGGGACGAGACAGCCGGACGGTGGCTACTGGCGCTTGCGGGGGAGGAGGGGTCCCTCAACTCCCGGGTGGGAGTGGGGATGCAGGTGGGGGTGCAAGTGAGGGTGCAGGTCGGGGTGGGGGTGCAGGTGGGGGCAGGGACGCAGGTGGGGCTGCAGGTGAGGGTCGGGCGCCCCGCAAACCGCCCCCCGCCCTCCGCGCTGAGGCGGCGCCGCCCGGCCACAAGGGGCGCTATGGCCACGGCCCACCGCTACCTAGGCTCTGCGCGCCGCCCTGAGCGGCCGCGGCCTCGGCGGGGCCCTGCCGCCCGAGCCGCTTGAGGGGAGGCCTGCCCGGAGTCCTGGCGCCCCCACGGCCGAACGGCCCTCAGCGCCCCGCTTCCGTCGCCGCCCGTCCCCTGCGCCGCGACGCCGGCCCGCCTGGCCGCCTCCGGCCGCGCTACGGCAAGCGCCGAGGGCCCATCCGCGCGCACGCGCGCCCGCCCGTCCGTCAGTCAGTCAGCGCAGCCCGACGGCGCCGCCGGAGCGGGGAGGCCGCGCTCAGTCTCCGGGGCTCGAGCGGAAGTCCGGGACATTCGCAGCGCCGCTCCGCAGGCCCGCCGCCCGCCGCCCACCCGACCTGAGCGTCCCCGGCCGGCCATACTCACCCGCCTCGGCCGCCGGCCCCGGGGTCCGGCCTCGCCGCGCAGCCCTGCCACCGCTGCCGGCGCGCGGCGCGCGGACTAAATTAGGCCCGGCGCGCCGCCCCCGAGTGGGTGCGGCCTGGCGCGGAGCGGGCGGGCGGGGCGACGGCAGCGGGCCTGCGGGCTTTTAAACCTTCGGGGGCGTGCCCTGTGTTGTGGGCGTGGTCTGATCGTTGGGCGTGGTCCGGGCCAGGCAGGCGGGCAGGCAGCCAGGTGCCAGGTGGGGGGCCGCCACACACCGGGGGCTCCTCGTCTCCCGCCTGGGGTCTTAGCGTGACAGGGGGAGGAGGCCCCCGAGGGTCTTCCGGAAGACGAAGGCTGGCGAGCAGAGTTTTTGAGAGTCTGAAAGCCAGGGCAACCCAGGTGTCCTGCTGGGAGGGGGTTGCCTTGTCATTTCCTTGTTCTTCTCTCTGTCACCAGCCACACGTGTTTGTGCTCACCATGATTTAGTGGGTTCCTGTGGTCATTCTAGTCCTGTCTTGTTCGGTCAGGGTGGTCTTCTTTGGTTTTCCTAGTTGGTCCGGGAGAGGAGAGGAGATGAGATAAAGCGATCTGCTGCTGCTCGTAGCTCCGCCTCCCGTTCTTCTTTTTTAAAAGTATTTGTTTATTTAACCTGAGCACTGCTCAGAGCTCTGGCTGATGGCGGTACTGAAGACTGAACCTGGAGCCTCAGAGCCTCAGGCATGAAAGGCTTTTGCAGAACCGATGCTGTCTTTCCCTGGCCCTTTCATTTTCTTCTGCAGCTGCATCACCCCTCC
Organism: Erinaceus europaeus; assembly: GCF_950295315.1. NCBI lineage: Eukaryota > Metazoa > Chordata > Mammalia > Eulipotyphla > Erinaceidae > Erinaceus > Erinaceus europaeus. Next base: position 24,278,049 of record NC_080176.1, on the reverse strand, counting down.
TAGCCCCCCATCCTGGACAGCAGAGGTTATTTGGGTCCTTACCTAGCTGGCTGGTGCCCCCCCCCCCCACACACACACACAAGGCCAGAGCAATGGTAAGAGGGAGGGAGGAGGGGGACAATAAAATGTGCCAGGACTGGAACACCAAGGTCTGAAGAGTAAACTCACCTACAGAATCCATCCAAGAGTGGCTGCTCCAGGCAACCCACGATCACTTGCTCTTACCCACCCTAAACACCCACTTGCCCCTCACCCTCCACCAATCCCCTCACCATCGCTAATTCATCAAACCCTTGTCTACTGACAAGGTGCCCCTTTTGGGACACCAGTGACAGGTCCCTTGCCTGTCTGATGTTGTCAACTCACCTAGCCTCCACCTGAGTTTTAAAACTTTGAGGTACCATGCTTGGAGGTGGCAAAGTGTCAGGCTAAGGGGCCGGGTGGTTGCGCACCTGGCTGAGCGCATGTTACAGCACTCAAGGAGCAGGGTTCGAGTCCCTGGTCCCCATCTGCAGGGGGAAAGCTTCACAAGTGGTGAAGCAGGGCTGCAGGTGTCTCTCTGTCTCTCTTATCTCCTCCTTTCCTCTTGATTTTCGACGGTCTCTATCCAATAATTAAATAAAGATAATTAAAAAAAAAAAAAAAAAGCAAAGTGCCAGGCTCTCAAGCACCAAGTTCAGTCCCCAGGCATGCTTTGGCTCTTTCTCTTTATTACTGTATTTCCCCAATGCTCTTTCTCTCCTCCCCTCCCCCTGATATAAATAGATATTTACTTAAAAAGTGTGTGTGGACCTTTATTTTACCCTTCCCAGGAGTAATATCAATAACACCCCCCCCAAGCAGTTAAAAGGTATTCACTGACAAGCAACCTCACTCTGCTCCTACCACCACCAGCACCGTACACCCCTGCCCCCCCCCAAAAAAAAGTGGGAGGCCTGGAACTGAGTGGTGGCACACCTGGTAGAGCACACACAGTACCATGCACGACATGCACAAGAACCCAGGTTCAAGACCCCCACACACACTGCAGGAGGGAAGGTTTGCAAGCAGTGAGACAGTGCTGCAGATATCTGCAACAATGCTGGCAGAGGAGGGGAAAATACTTATTTTTAAAAGGAAAATAAAAAGGGAGATGTCCAAAGTAGAGGAAGAGTGAACAGTCTAGGGCTGAAACCAGTCAGCTGACCATTCCTTAATATTAAGTTCCAGGGGAGGGTCTTTGTGCGTGTTCAAAACAGCTGTAGACAAGTCCTTTGATCAGTTTGGACTTAATTGCTGATGATAAAGACCTGTGGTTAGGGGAAGTTCCCCGTGACCCTTATATCCAGCAAGGCACCCTGTGTGCCATCAGGGTTATTGTTGTCTTGTCTAGCTACAGAATCAGAGATGGTGCCAGCTTCATCCTTTTTGGCTTAATTACATCACACCACTCTCGTGCTCCAGTCCCTCCATGGGTCTTTCAACTCAAGCCTCTCACCTGGCCCGTTACCACCCACCGTATTTATTCTGTGCTAGCCACTGCAGACCCTGCCTCATGCCCACCTTGGACCTTTGCAGCTAAATCTCCTGTCTGGAATGTTCTTCCCTCGAAGATACAAAGTTGGCTCCTTGTAGCTTTGATGAGCTTCAATGTCACCTCCTCAGAGAGGATTTCCTGTAAAGCTCTCTCATATATTGTTTATTTAATTAATTTATTTATTTGCCTCCAGGGTTATTGCTGGGGCTCAGTGCCTGCACTACAAATCCACTTGCTCCTAGAGGCTATTTTTCCCATTTCGTTGCCCTTGTTGTTGTGCTTGTTGTAGTTGTTATTGATGTCATAGCTGTTGTTGTTGGATAGGACAGAGAGAAATTGAGAAAAGAGGAGAAGACAGGAGGAGAGAAAGAGCTGGGGGTTCAAACCGGGATCCTTATACCGGCCCTTGCACTTGCCCTTGCGCCATATGTGCTTAACCCACTGCGCTGCTGCCCAGCCCCCTGTATTATTTATTTTGGACAGATTCAGAAAAGCTGAGAGGCAGCGAGAAAAACTGAACACAGCACTGAAGCTTGCTTCAATGAGATAAGGGCTGGGCTTGATCCTGGGCTGTGAACATGGCAGGTCAGCGCACTATCCAAGTGAGCTATTCTGCTGGCTTATCAATACATATTGATTTTATGTGAGGGGCCAGGTGCTGGTTCACTTGATAAAAGGCATCAGAACATGGGCTCAAGGCCCCAGCCTCCAGCTACAGGAAGTGGGGCTTCATGGTGCAGTGCAAGTATCTCTCCTCTGCCTCTCTCCTTTGCTTCTCACCAACCACTATCAAAATAAAAAGAATTGGCCACTCAGGAATGAGGTCCCAACTTTGATCCCCAGCATCACATGTACCAGAGTGATGGTCTGGTTTCCTCTGTGTGTGTCTCATTAATACATGAACAAATATCTGGACCTAAGTGCACATAGACATAACAAGGAGGGCCGGGTTGTAGTGCAGTGGGTTAAATGCACATGGCATGAAGTGCAAGGACCCGTGTAAGGATCCAGGTTCAAGTCCCAGGCTCCCCACCTGCAGGGCGGTTGCTTCACAAGCAGTGAAGCAGGTCTACAGGTGTCTGTCTTTCTCTTCCCCTCTCTATCTCCCCCTCTTCTCTCAATTTCTCTTTGTCCTATCCAACAACAATAGTAACAACAACAATGGAAAAAAGATGGCTGCCAGGAACAGTGAATTCATATTGCAGGCACCAAGCCCCAGTGGTAACCCTGAGGGCAAAAGAAAGAAAAATAAATGGAGTGGGGTGGAGGAGATAGCATAATGGTTATGCAAACAGATTCTGAAGCCTGAGGCTCCAAAGTCTCAGGTTCAATCCCCCACACCAACATAAGCCAGAGCTGAGCAGTGCCCTGTGTTTCTCTCTCTCTGCATCTCTCTCAAAAATAAAATAAATAAAATATATTTAAAAAAAGAAAAGAGGGTGGGGGTAGATAGCATAATGGTTATGCAAAGAGACTCTCATGCCTGAGACTCTGAAGTCCCGGTTCAATCCCCCACACCACAATAAGCCAGAGCTGTGCAGTGCTCTGGTATTTGCCTCTGTGTCTTTCCGTCTGCATCTATCTCAAAAATAAAGTAAATAAATTTAAAAAAAAGAAAAGGAAAGAAAGGGGGGTCCGGCGGTAGTGCAGCGGGTTAAGCGTATGTGGCGCAAAGCACAAGGACCAGCGGAAGGATCCTGGTTTGAGCCCGGCTCACCTGCAGAGGAGTCGCTTCACAAGCGCTGAAGTAGGTCTGCAGGTGTCTGTCTTTCTCTCCCTCTCTCTGTCTTCCCTTCCTCTCTCCATTTCTCTCTGTCCTATCCAACAACGACATCAATAACAACAATAGTAACTACAACAACAATAAAAAACAAGAGCAACAAAAGGAAAAATAAATAAATAAATATTAAAATAAAGAAAAACAAACTATTGTTTTAGGTTTCTCTCTCTCACTTTTTTTTTTTCTTTTCTTCTTTTTTTTATCCAGGGTTATCGCTGGGGCTCGGTGCCTGCACTATGAATCCACTGCTCCTGGAGGCCATTTTTCCCATTTTGTTGCCCTTTTTGTTATTGTTGCCATTGATATTGTTGGACAGGACAGAGAGAAAAATGGAGAGAGGACGGGAAGACAGAGAGTGGGAGAAAATAATAAGACATCTGCAATCCTGCTTCACTGCCTGTGAAGCAACCCCCCTGCTGGCGGTGGGGGGGGGGCGGGGTTCAAACCAGGATTTTAACCCACTGCACTACCGCCCGGATCCCCATGTATAAACTATTGTGTCTTACTGTTGACTGTAAACCATTAATCACCCAATTAAAACAAAAAAAAAGGAAAATTGACTGCTGGGAGCATTGTATTTTTTTTTATAATTTATTTCTTTATTGGGGAATTAATGTTTTACATTCAACAGTAAATACAATAGTTTATACATGCATAACATTCCCCAGTTTCCCATTTAACAATACAACCCCCACTATGTCATTCATCATCCTTCATGGAAGCATTGGATTTTGTTATGCAGGTAACAAGCCCAGTGATAAAACCAAGGCAATAAAGAAATAGAAATAATGACAAGAAAGGCCTCTCCAGAGCTGATGTGGAGAGACTTCCATGGAGGACAGTGAGGCATCTAACCACACAGGGCCTTGTGGGGACTGGCTCTGTGAAGACAGGGATTGTCATCAAGGGCAGACTTCCTGTCATCCTGTCCTAGCTGGCTCCTGCTATGACAAAGCAGTGCAGACTGGAGGGCTCCTTCTCCCCATCTGAAGGGTGTGAGCCAGGGGCCCAGAAGCTCCTCTTGCTGTCTCAGTACATAGCAGACAAGGGGAATCTCTCATTTCCTCTCTTTTCTTCCAGCTCAACTGGGTACACAACTGCCTGATGCCCTAATTCTATCTCTAAAAGAAGGGAAAAGAATAAGAATAAGAATAAGAATAAGAATAAGAATAAGCCTCTGTGAGTGGTAGAGTCATGCAGACACCAAACCCCACAAATAACCCTTGTGGCAAAAGCACAGAAAAAAGAGAGGCAGAGGGGCCAGGTGGTGGTGCACCTGGTTAAGCGCACACATTACAGTGCACAAAGACTGGGGTTGAAGCCCCTGGTCCCCAACTGCAGGGAGGAAGCTTTACAACTGGTGAAGCAGGGCTGCACGTCCTCTGTCTCTCTCCCTCTCTATCTGCTCCAACCTTCTTAATTTCTCTCTGTCTCTATCCAATAGAAAAAAAAAAAAAAGAGGCAGAGAGAGAGATACAGTGAGAGAGAACTTGATACCACAGACACCACAACCCAAGACCTTTCTCCAGTGCACTAAGGGCTGTGCTCACACCTGGGTCTCACCCCTGGCAAAGCAGGTACTCCACCCCAACCCGCAGGCAAGCCGCCCCCCTTTCCTTGTCTTTTCATTTTCTTTTTATTTATTTAAGTTTTTTTTATTTAAATTTATTTCCTTATTGGGAAATTAATGTTTTACATTCAACAGTAAATACAATAGTTTGTACATGCATAACATTCCCCAGATTCCCATTTAACAATATAACCCCCACTATGTCATTTATGGACCTGTATTCTCCCCACCCAACCACCGCAGAGTCTTTTACTTGGGTGCAATACGCCAATTCCATTTCAGGTTCGACTTGTGTTTTCTTTCTAATCTTGTTTTTCAACTTCGGCCTGAGAGTGAGATCATCCCATATTCATCCTTCTGTTTCTGACTTATTTCACTCAGCATGATTTTTTCAAGGTCCATCCAAGATCGGCTGAAAATGGTGAAGTCACCATTTTTTACAGCTGAGTAGTATTCCATTGTGTATATATACCACAACTTGCCCAGCCACTCATCTGTTGTTGGACACCTGGGTTGCTTCCAGGTTTTGGCTATTACAAATTGTGCTGCCAAGAACATATGTGTACACAGATCTTTTTGGATGGATGTGTTGTGTTCCTTAGGATATATCCCTAGGAGGGGAATTGCAGGGTCATAGGGTAGGTCCATTTCTAGCCTTCTGAGAGTTCTCCAGACTGTTCTCCACAGAAGTTGGCCCAATTGACATTCCCACCAGCAGTGCAGGAGGGTTCCTTTGACCCCACACCCTCTCCAGCATTTGCTGCTGTTACCTTTTCTGATGTATGACATTCTCACAGGAGTGAAGTGGTATCTCATTGTTGTCTTTATTTGCATTTCTCTGACAATCAGAGACTTGGAGCATTTTTTCATGTGTTTCTCGGCCTTTTGGATCTCTTCTGTGGTGAATATTCTGTCCAAGTCCTCCCGCCATTTTTGGATGTAGTTATTTGTTGTCTTGTTGTTTAGTCTGGCAAGCTCTTTATATATGTTGGTTATTAAACTCTTGTCTGATGTATGGCCTGTAAAGATTTTCTCCCATTCTGTGAGGGGTCTCTTGGTTTGGGTAGTGGTTTCTTTTGCTGTGAAGAAGCTTTTTAATTTGATGTAGTCCCATAGGCTTATACTTGCCTTAGTCTTCTTTGTAATTGTATTTGTTTAATTGAAAATGTCTTTAAAATTTATGTGGAAAAGAGTTCTGCCAATATTTTCCTCTAAGTATTTGATAGTTTGTGGTCTAACATCCAAGTCCTTGATCCACTTGGAATTTACTTTTGTATTTGGTGAAATACAGTGATTCAGTTTCATTCTTCTGCATGTTTCAACCCATTGTTTCCAATGCCATTTCTTGAAGAGACTCTGCTTTCCCCATGTAATAGTCTGGGCCCCTTTGTCAAAGATTAGATGTCCATAGGTGTGGGGCCTCATTTCTGGGCTCTCAATTCTATTCCACTGGTCAGTGTGTCTATTCATGTTCCAGTACCAAGCAGTTTTGATGACAATGGCCCTATAATACAGTTTGAGATCTGGGAGTGTGATGCCTCTGGTTCTGTTCTTTTTTCTCAAGATTGTTTTGGCAATTCTAGGTCTTTTCTGGTTCCAGATAAACATTTGTAGCATTTTTTGTATTCTCCTAAAAAATGTGCTTGGGATCTTGATGGGGATAGCATTCAATTTGTAGATGGCTCTGTGTAATATATTCATTTTGATTATGTTAATTCTTCCAACCCATGAACATGGAATATCTTTCCACTTCTTTGTGTCTTTTTCAATTTCTTTGAGTAGTGACTCATTATTTTCAGTATGCAAGTCTTTCACTTCTTTGGTTAGGTTTACTCCTAGATATTTTATTGTTTTTTTGCTATAGAAAAAGGAACTGATTTCTGGATTTCAATTTCTTCTAACTTAGTGTTTGCATAGAGGAATGCCACTGACTTTTGAATGTTAATTTTGTAGCCTGACACCTTACTGTATTGCCTGATGATTTCCAAAAGCCTATTGCTGGACTCTTTAGGTTTTTCCATGTATACTATCATGTCATCTGCAAATAAGGAGAGTTTGACTTCTTCTCTTCCAATCTGTATCCCTTGAATTCCTTGCTCCTGCCTGATTGCTATGGCAAGAACTTCCAACACTCTGTTGAATAGTAATGGTGATAGTGGGTAGCCCTGTCTAGTACCTGATCTGAGGGGAAATGCTTCCAGTTTTTCACCATTGAGTATGATGTTGGCTGTAGGTTTGCTATATATAGACTCCACTATCTTCAGGAATTTTCCATCTATTCCCATTTTTTGTAGTGTTTGATCATAAAGGGCTGTTGTATTTTTGTCAAAGGCTTTCTCTGCATCTATTGATATGACCATGTGGTTTTCGGTCTTGCTTTTATTGATGTGGTGGATCACGTTGATTGATTTTTGTATATTAAGCCAACTTTGCATGCCTGGGATAAACCCCACTTGGTCATGATGAACAATCTTTTTGATACACTGCTGTATCCGGTTGGCTAGAATTTTGTTCAATATTTTCGCATCTATGTTCATCAGAGATATTGGTCTGTAGTTTTCTTTTTTGGTTGTGTCCCTGTCTGCTTTTGGTATCAGGGTGATGTTGGCTTCATAGAAGCTGGCAGGGAGTATTCCAGTGTCTTCAATCTTCTGGAAGACTTTTAAAAGTAGAGGTATTAGTTCTTCTTTGAAGGTTTTGTAGAATTCATTTGTAAAACCATCTGGTCCAGGACTTTTATTTCTGGGAAGATTTTTGATAACTGTTTCAATTTCATTAGCTGTGATGGGCCTGTTCATGTTATCCACTTCCTCTTTACTTAGTTTTGGAAGTTGGTAGGTATCTAGGAAATCAACCATTTCTTCCAGGTTCTCTAGCTTGGTGGCATATAGTTGTTCATAGAAGCCTCGCATGGTATGTTGAATTTCTGCAGTGTCTGTTGTGATATCTCCTCTTTCATTTACTATCCGATTTTTTTGGGTCTTCTCCCTTTTTTGTTTTGTGAGTCTGGCTACAGGTTTGTCGATTTTGTTTACTCTTTCGAAGAAGCAACATTTACTTTCGTTCATCTTTTGTATGGTTTTCCTATTCTCAATTCTTTACTCACTCCTGTTATTATTTCCTTAGCTAATGTTTGAATGTTGAACTCGTTATTTTGTGCTTCACCCTCTGGAGGACTTTTAGCTGTACTCTTGTCCTGGTTCGAGTCTCCAATATTTTTTCTTGTTGTTTTAACCATTTTATATATTATGTTATGAGTTCCCTTTATCAGTACTTTTCAAATTATTGATCACTATTGCCTGGATTGACTTGTTTCTAAGTAAGTTAATTAAAGGGTTTACAGTGGTGGAAGTTAACAGTTTTTTCAATAGTATTTAAATCTCTGAGTTGGAGCTCAGTGGTTTAAAAGCCTCTTTTTTTTTCGTCCCTGTAGGCTATGGGAGCCTGAGGGCTTTTAAACTATCAATAGGCTTCTTAGCTTAATCACTGACTCCTGACCAAGAGATAAAGCAGGGTGTGGCAGAGATAATCCAGTGGTTATGCAAAGAGACTTTCACAGCCCCTCAGCTATGCCACCGAGGTATAGGTCTTCTCCTTCTTCCTGGTTAGATCTCTGTCCCCTGGTGTCCCTTCCTGTCACTGCTCCAGATTCTGAGGGTAGTAGCAATGGAGACTCAGAGTTGCACTTGGTGAGTCTCTGGGGAGTCCTCTCCTCCCTTAAGCTGTCCCGTTGTTGGTGGAGCAGAGTGGAGGTGGTGTCTCAACTGATAAACTGCTGAACTGTTAGCAGTCACTTAATCTCTCCTTAGTCCCCTCTCTCCTCTCTGTCACCAGCCACGCGTGTTTGTACTCACCAGTGATTTACTGGGTTCTTGTGGTCATTCTAGTCCTGTCTTGTTTCATCCCGGGTGGTCTCCTTTGGTATTCCTAGTTGATCCGGGAGAGGAGAGGAGAGGAGAGGAGAGGAGAGGAGAGGAGAGGAGAGGAGAGGAGAGGATAAAGGGAGGAGAGGAGAGGAGAGAAAGCGATCTGCTGCTCGTAGCTCTGCCTCCGGAAGTCGAATCCTTATTTAAGTTTTTAACCAGAGCACGGCTCATCTCTGGCTTATGGTGGTGCGGGGGATTGAACCTGGGACTTTGGAGCCTCAGGCACAAGAGTCTCTTTGCACAACCTTTATGCTATCTACCCTCCGCCTTTTCTTTTCTTTTAAGAATTTATTTATTGGGAGTCAGGTGGTAGCGCAGCGGGTTAAGCGCATGTGGAGCAAAGCGCAAGGACCAGCATAAGGATCCAGGTTCCAGCCCCTTGCTCCCCACCTGCAGGGGAGTTGATTCACAGGTGGTGAATCACCTTTCTTTCCCCCTCTCTGTCTTCCCCTTCTCTCCCCATGTCTCTCTATCCTATCCAGCAACAAAGACATCAATAACAACAACAATAATAACTACAATAAAATAACAAGGGTGACAAAAGGGAATAAGTAAATAAATATTTTTTTAAAAGAATTTATTTATTCATGGGAAAGATAGGAGGAGAGAAAGAACCAGACATCACTCTAAAACATGTGCTGCCAGGGATCACACTTGGGAACTCATGGATGAGAATCCAGTGCTTTATCCACTTCGCCACCTCCTGGGCCACCCTCTCCCCATTTCTTTTCTTTCTTTCTTCCTTTTTTTTTTTTTTGAATAGTTTTTATTTATTTATTCATTCCCTTTTGTTGCCCTTGTTGTTTTATTGTTGTAGTTATTGTTATTGTTATTGATGTCATCGTTGTTGGGTAGGACAGAGAAAAGTGGAGAGAGGAGAGGAAGAGAAAGATAGACACCTATAGACCTGCTTCACCACTTGTGAAACGACTTCCCTACTTGTGGGGAGCCAGGGCCTCGAACCAGGATCCTTACGCCATCCATTAATGCACTTAACCCACTGCGCTACAGCCCGGCTCCCCCTCTCCTCCTTTTCATGTGAGGTGCTGATGCCTTCCTGGGCTCTCCACTCAGCTGCTCCACCAAACACAGGAGCTTCTACTGAGTCTCCAAGGAGAGACCGGCACCCAGGATGCCGAGGTTGTGAGGACCCATCAAGCAGTGGTCACTTTTCACATGCAAGACCTTGCACACATGTGGGATCATTGAGCAGCCAGCTGGCCCAACTTTTAATTTTCTAATTATCTTTATCTTTATTTCTTGGGTAGAAACAGCCAGAAATTGAGAGGGTAGGGGAAGGGAGAGAGGGAGAGAGGGAGAGAGACAGAGAAACATCTGCACCCCTGCATCGGTGCACCACCACTAGTCTTTCTTTCTTTGTTGCTCTCTCTTTCTTTTTTGCCTTCAGAGTAATCAAATCCACTGCTCCTGGAGGCCATTTTTCCTTTTTTGTTGCCAGTATTGTTATTATTATTGTTATTGCTGTCATTGTTGTTGGATAGGACAGAGAGAAACTGAGGGAAGAGGGGTAGACAAGAGGGGGAGAGAAAGACACCTGCAGACCTGCTTCACCGCTTGTGAAGTGACCCCCCTGTAGGTGGGGCATGGGGTGCTCAGACAGGGATCCTTGAGCTTCCCACCATGTATGTGCACTTAACCCGGTGAGCCACTGCCCCTCCCCTCTTTTTTTTTTTAATTTCTTTATTGGAGAATTAATGTTTTACATTCAACAGTAAATGCAATAGTTTGTACATGCATAACATTTGTCAGTTTTCCATATAACAATACAATGCCCACTAGGTCCTCTGAAGGACATGTATTCTAACCCCCACCCAGAGTCTTTTACTTTGGTGCAATATGCCAATTCCAGTTCAGGTTCTACTAGTGTTTGCTCCTCTGACCTTGTCTTTCAGCTTCTGCCTGGGAGTGAGATCATCCCATATTCATCCTTCTCTTTCTGACTTATTTCACCTAACATGAATTTTTCAAGGTCCATCGAGGATCAGCTAAAAATGGTGCAGTCACCATTTTTTATAGCTGAGTAGTATTCCATTGTGTATATATACCATAACTTGCTCAGCCACTCATCTATTGTGGGACACCTGGGTTGCTTCCAGGTTTTGGCTATTACAAATTGTGCTGCTAAGAACATATGTGTACACAGATCTTTTTGGATGGTTGTGTTGGGTTCCTTAGGATATATCCCCAGGAGAGGAATTGCAGGGTCATAAGGTAGGACTATTTCTAGCCTTCTGAGAGTTCTCCAGACTGTTCTCCACAGAGATTGGCCCAATTGACATTCCCACCAGCAGTGTAGGAGGGATCCTTTGACCCCACACCCTCTCCAGCATTTGCTGCTGCTACATTTTCTGATGTATGACATTCTCACAGGAGTGAAGTGATATCTCATTGTTGTCTTTATTTGCATTTCTCTGACAATCAGAGACTTGGAGCATTTTTTCATGTGTTTCTCAGCCTTTTGGATCTCTTCTGTGGTGAATATTCTGTCCATGTCCTCCCCCCATTTTTGGATGGGGTTATTTTTTTAAATAATTTATTTCTTTATTGGGGAATTAATGTTTTACATTCAACAGTAAATACAATAGTTTGTACATGCATAACATTCCCCAAATTCCCATTTAACAATACAACCCCCACTATGTCATTCATCATCTTTCATGGACCAATATTCTCCCCACCCACCCACCCACCCCAGAGTCTTTTACTTTGGTGCAATACGCCAATTCCATTTCAGGTTCGACTTGTGTTTTCTTTTCTAATCTTGTTTTTCAACTTCGGCCTGAGAGTGAGATCATCCCATATTCATCCTTCTGTTTCTGACTTATTTCACTCAGCATGATTTTTTCAAGGTCCATCCAAGATCGGCTGAAAATGGTGAAGTCACCATTTTTTACAGCTGAGTAGTATTCCATTGTGTATATATACCACAACTTGCCCAGCCACTCATCTGTTGTTGGACACCTGGGTTGCTTCCAGGTTTTGGCTATTACAAATTGTGTTGCCAAAAACATATGTGTACACAGATCTTTTTGGATGGATGTGTTGGGTTCCTTAGGATATATCCCTAGGAGGGGAATTGCAGGGTCATAGGGTAGGTCCATTTCTAGCCTTCTGAGAGTTCTCCAGACTGTTCTCCACAGAGGTTGGACCAATTGACATTCCCACCAGCAGTGCAGGAGGGTTCCTTTGACCCCACACCCTCTCCAGCATTTGCTGCTGTTACCTTTTCTGATGTATGACATTCTCACAAGAGTGAAGTGATATCTCATTGTTGTCTTGATTTGCATTTCTCTGACAATCAGAGACTTGGAGCATTTTTTCATGTGTTTCTCGGCCTTTTGGATCTCTTCTGTGGTGAATATTCTGTCCAAGTCCTCCCCCCATTTTTGGATGTAGTTATTTGTTGTCTTGTTGTTTAGTCTGGCAAGCTCTTTATATATGTTGGTTATTAAACTCTTATCTGATGTATGGCATGTAAAGATCTTCTCCAATTCTGTGAGGTGTCTCTTGGTTTGGGTAGTGGTTTCTTTTGCTGTGAAGAAGCTTTTTAATTTTATGTAGTCCCATAGGTTTATACTTGCCTTAGTCTTCCTTGTAATTGGATTCATTTCATTGAAAATGTCTTTAAAATTTATGCGGAAAAAAGTTCTGCCAATATTTTCCTCTAAGTATCTGATAGTTTGTGGTCTAACATCCAAGTCCTTGATCCTTTTGTATTTGGTGAAATACAGTGATTCAGTTTCATTCTTCTGCATGTTTCAACCCATTGTTTCCAATGCCATTTCTTGAAGAGACTCTGCTTTCCCCATGTAATAGTCTGGGCCCCTTTGTCAAAGATTAGATGTCCATAGGTGTGGGGGCTTACTTCTGGGCTCTCAATTCTATTCCACTGGTCAGTGTGTCTATTCATGTTCCAGTACCAAGCAGTTTTGATGACAATGGCCCTATAATACAGTTTGAGATCTGGGAGTGTGATGCCTCTGGTTCTGTTCTTTTTTCTCAAGATTGTTTTGGCAATTCTAGGTCTTTTCTGGTTCCAGATAAACATTTGTAGCATTTTTTGTATTCTCCTAAAAAATGTGCTTGGGATCTTGATGGGGGTAGCATTCAATTTGTAGATGGCTCTGTGTAATATATTCATTTTGATTATGTTAATTCTTCCAACCCATGAACATGGAATATCTTTCCACTTCTTTGTGTCTTTTTCAATTTCTTTGAGTAGTGACTCATAATTTTCAGTATACAAGTCTTTCACTTCTTTGGTTAGGTTTACTCCTAGATATTTTATTGTTTTTTTGCTATAGAAAAAGGAACTGATTTCTGGATTTCAATTTCTTCTAACTTAGTGTTTGTATAGAGGAATGCCACTGACTTTTGAATGTTAATTTTATAGACTGACACATTACTGTATTGCCTGATGATTTCCAAAAGCTTCTTGCTGGATTCCTTAGGTTTTTCCATGTATACTATCATGTCATCTGCAAATAAGGAGAGTTTGACTTCTTCTCTTCCAATCTGTATCCCTTGAATTCCTTGCTCCTGCCTGATTGCTATGGCAAGAACTTCCAACACTATGTTGAGTAGTAATGGTGATAGTGGGCAGCCCTGTCTAGTACCTGATCTGAGGGGAAATGCTTCCAGTTTTACAGTATTGAGTATGATGTTGACTGTAGGTTTGCTATATATCGACTTCACTATCTTCAAGAATTATCATCTATTCCTATTTTTTGTAGTGTTTTGATCATAAAGGGATGTTGTATTTTGTCAAAGGCTCTCTCTGCATCTATTGATATGACCATGTGGTTTTTGGTCTTGCTTTTGTTGATGTGGTAGATCACATTGATTGATTTACGTATATTAAACCAACCTTGCATGCCTGGGATAAACCCCACTTGGTCATGATGAAAGTCTTTTTAATATACTGCTGTATCCAGTATACAGAATTTTGGCTAGAATTTTGTTCAATATTTTCGCATCTATGTTCATCAGAGATATTGGTCTGTAGTTTTCTTTTTTGGTTGTGTCCCTGTCTGCTTTTGGTATCAGGGTGATGTTGGCTTCATAGAAGCTGGCAGGGAGTATTCCAGTGTCTTCAATCTTCTGGAAGACTTTTAAAAGTAGAGGTATTAGTTCTTCTTTGAAGGTTTTGTAGAATTCATTTGTAAAACCATCTGGTCCAGGACTTTTATTTCTGGGAAGATTTTTGATAACTGTTTCAATTTCATTAGCTGTGATGGGCCTGTTCATGTTATCCACTTCCTCTTTACTTAGTTTTGGAAGTTGGTAGGTATCTAGGAAATCATTCATTTCTTTCAGGTTCTCTAGCTTGGTGGCATATAGTTGTTCATAGAAGCCTCGCATGGTATGTTGAATTTCTGCAGTGTCTGTTGTGATATCTCCTCTTTCATTTACTATCTGATTTATTTGGGTCTTCTCCCTTTTTTGTTTTGTGAGTCTGGCTAAAGGCTTGTAGATTTTGTTTACTCTTTCGAAGAACCAACTTTCATTGATCTTTTGTATGGTTTTCCTATTCTCAATGTTATTTATTTCTGCCCTAACTTTAGTGATTTATGTCCTTCTGGTTGCTTTAGGATTCCTTTGTTGTTCTTCTTCTAGGTCTTTAAGACGTGCAATCAGGCTGTTTATTTGTGCCTTTTCTTGTTTCCTAATGTGTGCTTGTATAGCTATGAACTTCCCTCTTAGGACTGCTTTAGCTGTGTCCCAAATATTTTGATAGCTTGTGTCTTCATTTTCATTGAACTCTCGAAACATTTTGATTTCTTCCTTGATTTCCTCTTTGACCCAGAAGTTTTTAAGAAGTGTACTGTTGAGCTTCCACATTTTGGGACTGTTATTAATCTTTTGTTGATTGTTAAGTGTTAGTTTAATTCCACTGTGGTCTGAGAAGATGCTTGGGATGATTTCAGTACTCTTGAATTGGCTGATGCTGTCTTTGTGGCCTAACATATGGTCTATCCTTGATAATGACCCATGTGGATTTGAGTAAAATGTGTATTCCGGTTTCATGGGATGAATGACTCTGAAAATGTCCAATAGTTCTAGTTTATCTAGCTCTTCATTTAGCTCCCTTATGTCTTTACTGATTTTCTTCCTGGATGATCTGTCAAGTTGAGATAGTGGGGTGTTGAAGTCCCCTACTATGATTGTGTTACTGTTAATATATTGCTGTAGCTCTTTCAGTAGAAGTTTGATGTATTTAGATGGCTTCTCATTGGGTGCATAGATATTAATAATTGTTAAGTCCTCTTGATTGACTGATCCTCTGAGCATTAAGTAGTGTCCATTCCTATCTTTTTTAATCTTATCTATTTTAAAGTCTATCATGTCAGATATGAAAATAGCTGTTCCTGCCCTTTTTTGTGGGCCATTGGCTTGTATGATAGTTTTCCATCCTTTCACTTTAAGTCTGTGTTTGTCTTGTTGAGTTAGGTGAGTCTCCTGTAGACAACAAATTGTTGGGTTGTGTTTTCTGATCCATCTTCCTACTCTGTGTCTTTTAATAGGTGAATTCAGGCCTGACATTTATTGATATCAAAGATTGAAGATATTTTAACGCCATTCTTGTAGAGTTTTAGAGTGTTTTGATATATGTTCTATTTGTGGTGGTCTGGTTGTTTATAGGAGACCTTTCAGAACTTCTTTCAGGGCAGGCTTGGTGATGGTTGCTTCCCTCAACTGTTGCTTGTCTGAGAAGGTTTTGATGCTTCCATCTAGTCTGAATGACAGTCTAGCAGGATATAGTATTCTTGGCTGAAAGCCTTTCTCATTGAGCACTCGATAGATATCTTGCCATTCTCTTCTGGCCTGTAGTGTTTGTATGGAGAAGTCTTTGCTAATCTTATGGGTTTTCCTTTGTAGGTGACTCTTTGTTTTTCTCTTGCAGCCTTGAGGATCCTTTCTTTATCCTTATTCCTTTCCATTCTAAGTATGATATGTCTTGGTGTCTTTAGGTCTGGGTTAATTCTGTTTGGGACCCTCTGGGCTTCTTGAATCTTTATGTCTTTGGTGTTGTCTAGACTAGAGAAATTTTCAGCTATTAGGGCCTGGAGAATGCTTTCTTCCTCTCCTTTTCTTTGTTCCTCTGGTAAGCCAATAATGTGTATATTGTTTCTTTTGAAGTCATCCCATAGGACTCTGTTGTTGTTTTCAGCATCTCTTAATCTCTTTTTGAGATCTCTTACTTCTTTTTTAGTTGTCTCTAATTCATCCTCAATCTTGCTAATTCTGTCTCCAGAATTCTATTCTCTCTGCCCTCTACTGCTTTCTGGAGTTCATCTATTTTGTTGCTCTGCTCTGATACTGTTTTAGCTTGTTCAGCTAGTGGCCTTCTTAGCTCAGCGATTTCAGCTTTCAGCTCTCTAATAACCATGAGATTATTAGAGTTTTCTTCCATATTCTCATTTGTTGTTCCTGCATTTCTGATTACAATTTTTTCAAATTCTTTACTCACTCCTGTTATTATTTCCTTAGCTAATGTTTGGATGTTGAACTCGTTTTGTGCTTCACCCTCTGGAGGACTTTTAGCTGGACTCTTGTCCTGGTTCGAGTCTCCAATATTTTTTCTTGTTGTTTTAACCATTTTATATATTATATTATGAGTTCCCTTTATCAGTACTTTTCAAATTATTGATCACTATTGCCTGGATTGACTTGTGTCTAAGTAATTTAATTAAAGGGTTTACCGTGGTGGAAGTTAACACTTTTTTCAATCACTGAGTTGGAGCTCAGTGGTGTAAAAGCCTCTTTTTTTTTCTTCCCTGTAGGCTATGGGAGCCTGAGGGCTTTTAAACTATCAATAGGCTTCTTAGCTTAATCATTGACTCCTGACCAAGAGATAAAGCAGGGTGTGGCAGAGATAATCCAGTGGTTATGCAAAGAGACTTTCATAGCCCCTCAGCTATGCCACCGAGGTATAGGTCTTCTCCTGAATTTGCTGGTTAGATATCTGTCCCCTGGTGTCCTTCCCTGTTGCTGCTCCAGATTCTGAGGGTAGTAGCAATGGAGACTCAGAGTTGCACTTGGTGAGTCTCTGGGGAGTCCTTTCCTCCCTTCAGCTGTCCCCTTGTTGGTGGAGCAGACTGGAGGTGGTGTCTCAACAGATAAACTGTTGAACTGTTAGCAGTCACTTAATCTCTCCTTAGGCCCCTCTCTCTTCTCTGTCACCAGCCACGGGTGTTTGTACTCATGGGTGATTTACTGGGTTCCTGTGGTCATTCTAGTCCTGTCTTGTTTCGGTCCGGGTGGTCTCCTTTGGTATTCCTAGTTGATCTGGGAGAGGAGAGGAGAGGAGAGGAGAGGAGAGGAGAGAAAGCGATTTGCTGCTCGTAGCTCCGCCTCCGGAAGTGGAATCCTATTTGTTTTCTTGTTGTTGAGATTTGCAAGTTCTTTATATATTTTGGTTATTAGGCTCTTGTCTGATGCATGGCATGTAAAGGTCTTCACTGTGAGGAGTCTATTGGTTTGGGTAGTGGTTTCTTCTGCTGTGCAGAAGCTTTTTCATTTGATGTAGTCCCATAGGTTTATGTTTGCCTTAGTCTTCTTTGTAATTGGATTTGTTTCATTGAAGATGTCTTTAAAATGTATGCGGAAAAGAGTTCTGCCAATATTTTCCTCTAAGTATCTGATAGTTTCTGGTCTAACATTCAAGTCCTTGATCCACTTGGAATTTACTTTTGTATTGGTGAAATACAGTGGTTCAGTTACATTTTTCTTCATGTTTCAACCCATTTTTTCCAATGCCATTTCTTGAAGAGACTCTCCTTCCCCCATTTAATAGTCTGGGCGTCTTTGTCAAAGATTAGATGTCCATAGGTGTGGGGGCTTACTTCTGGGCTCTCAATTCTATTCCACTGGTCAGTGTGTCTATTCATGTTCCAGTACCAAGCAGTTTTGATGACAATGGCCCTATAATACAGTTTGAGATCTGGGAGTGTGATGCCTCTGGTTCTGTTCTTTTTTCTCAAGATTGTTTTGGCAATTCTAGGTTTTTTTCTGGTTCCAGATAAACATATGTAGCATTTGTTCTAGTCTCCTAAAAATGTGGTTGGGACCTTGTTGGGAATAGTATTCAATTTGTAGATGGCTCTGGGTAGTATATTCATTTTGATGCTGTTAATTCTACCAACCCATGAACATGGAATATCTTTCCACTTCTTTGTGTCTTTTTCAATTTCTTTGAGTAGTGACTCATTATTTTCAGTATGCAAGTCTTTCACTTCTTTGGTTAGGTTTACTCCTAGATATTTTATTGTTTTTTTGCTATAGAAAAAGGAACTGATTTCTGGATTTCAATTTCTTCTAACTTAGTGTTTGCATAGAGGAATGCCACTGACTTTTGAATGTTAATTTTGTAGCCTGACACCTTACTGTATTGCCTGATGATTTCCAAAAGCCTATTGCTGGACTCTTTAGGTTTTTCCATGTATACTATCATGTCATCTGCAAATAAGGAGAGTTTGACTTCTTCTCTTCCAATCTGTATCCCTTGAATTCCTTGCTCCTGCCTGATTGCTATGGCAAGAACTTCCAACACTCTGTTGAATAGTAATGGTGATAGTGGGTAGCCCTGTCTAGTACCTGATCTGAGGGGAAATGCTTCCAGTTTTTCACCATTGAGTATGATGTTGGCTGTAGGTTTGCTATATATAGACTCCACTATCTTCAGGAATTTTCCATCTATTCCCATTTTTTGTAGTGTTTGATCATAATGGGATGTTGTATTTTTGTCAAAGGCTTTCTCTGCATCTATTGATATGACCATGTGGTTTTTGGTCTTGCTTTTATTGATGTGGTGGATCACGTTGATTGATTTTTGTATATTAAGCCAACTTTGCATGCCTGGGATAAACCCCACTTGGTCATGATGAACAATCTTTTTGATACACTGCTGTATCCGGTTGGCTAGAATTTTGTTCAATATTTTCGCATCTATGTTCATCAGAGATATTGGTCTGTAGTTTTCTTTTTTGGTTGTGTCCCTGTCTGCTTTTGGTATCAGGGTGATGTTGGCTTCATAGAAGCTGGCAGGGAGTATTCCAGTGTCTTCAATCTTCTGGAAGACTTTTAAAAGTAGAGGTATTAGTTCTTCTTTGAAAGTTTTATAGAATTCATTTGTAAAACCATCTGGTCCAGGACTTTTATTTCTGGGAAGATTTTTGATAACTATTTCAATTTCATTAGCTGTGATGGGCCTGTTCATGTTATCTAGTTTCTCTTTACTTAATTTTGGAAGTTCATAGGTATCTAGGAAATTGTCCATTTCTTCCAGGTTCTCTAGCTTGGTGGCATATAGTTGTTCATAGAAGCCTCGCATGGTATGTTGAATTTCTGCAGTGTCTGTTGTGATATCTCCTCTTTCATTTACTATCTGATTTATTTGGGTCTTCTCCCTTTTTTGTTTTGTGAGTCTGGCTAAAGGTTTGTTGATTTTGTTCATTCTTTCAAAGAACGAACATTTACGTTTGTTGATCTTTTGTATGGTTTTCTTATTTTCAATGTTACTCATTTCTGCCCTAACTTTAGTGATTTCTATCCTTCTGGTTGCTTTAGGGTCCTTCTTCTTCTTCTTCTTCTTCTTCTTCTTCTTCTTCTTCTTCTTCTTCTTCCTCTTCCTCTTCCTCTTCTTCTTCTTCTTCTTCTTCTTCTTCTTCTTCTTCTCCTTCTCCTCCTCCTCCTCCTCCTCCTCCTCCTCCTCCTCCTCCTCCTCTTCCTTCTCTTCCTCCTTCTCCTTCTTCTTCTTCCTTAATATGTGCAATCAGGTTGCTTATTTGTGCTTTTTCTTGTTTCCTAATGTGTGCTTGTATGGCTATGAACTTCCCTCTCAGTACTGCCTTAGCTGTGTCCCAAATATTTTGATAGCTTGTGTCTTCATTTTCTTTTTTTTTTTTTAAGAGGGGGGAGGATTTTTTTTTAATATTTACTTATTTTCCCTTTTGCTGCCCTTGTTGTGATTATTGATGTCATTGTCGTTGGATTGGACAGAGAGAAATGGATAGAGGAGGGGAAGACAAAAAAGGGGAGAGAAAGATAGACACCTATAGACCTGCTTCACTGCCTATGAAGCGACTCCTCTGCAGGTGGGCGGTTGGGGGCTCGAACCGGGATCCTTGTGCTTTGCACCACGTGCGCTTAACCTGCTGCGCCACCACCCGACTCCTGTGTCTTCATTTTCATTGAACTCTCAAAAGATTTTGATTTCTTCCTTTATTTCCTCTTTGACCCAGTAGTTGTTAACAAGTGTACTGTTGAGCTTCCACATTTTGGGACTATTACTAATCTTTTGTTGATTGTTAAGTGTTAGTTTAATTCCACTATGGCCTGAGAAGATGCTTGGGATGATTTCAGTGCTCTTGAATTTGCTGATGCTGTCTTTGTGGCCTAACATATGGTCTATCCTTGATAATGACCCATGTGGACTTGAGTAGAATGTGTATTCCAGTTTCTTGGGATGAATGACTCTGAAAATGTCCAATAGTTGTAGTTTATCTATCTCTTCATTTAGCTCCCTTATGTCTTGATTGATTTTCTGCCTGAATGTTCTGTCAAGTTGAGAGAGTGTTGAAATCCCTACTATGACTGTGCTGCTGTTAATATATTGCTGTAGCTCTTTCAGTAGACGTTTGATGTATTTAGATGGCTTCTCATTGGGTGCATAGATGTTAATAATTGTTAAGTCCTCTTGACTGACTGATCCTCTGAGCGTTAAGTTGTGTCCATTCCTATCTTTTTTAATTTTATTGATTTTAAAGTCTATCGTGTCAGATATGAGAATAGCTGTTCCTGCCATTTTTTGTGGGCCATTGGCTTGTATGATAGTTTCCCATCCTTTCACTTTGAGTCTGTGTTTGTCTTGTTGAGTTAGGTGTGTTTCCTGTAGACAGCATGTTGTTGGGTTGTATTTTCTGATCCATCTTCCTACTCTGTGCCTTTTAATAGGTGAATTTAGGCTATTGACATTCATTGATATCAAAGATTACAGATATTTTAGTGCCATTCTTGTAGAGTTTTAGAGTGTTCTGATAAATGGCCTATTTGTGGTGGTGTTACTGTTTATAGGAGACCTTTCAGAACTTCTTTCAGAGCAGGCTTGGTGGTAGTTGATTCTTTCAACTGTTGCTTGTCTGAAAGTTTTTTATGCCTCCATCTAGTCTGAATGACAGTCTAGCAGGATACAGTAGTCTTGGTTGAAAGCCTTTCTCATTGAACACTCAATAGATATCTTGCCATTCTCTTCTGGTGTTTGTGTGGAGAAGTCTGCTTCTAATCTTATGGGTTTTCCTTTGTAGTTGACTCTTTGTTTTCCTCTTGCAGACTTCAGGATTCTTTCTTTATCCTTATTCCTTTCCATTTTAAATATGATGTGTCTTGGTGTCTTTAAGTCTGGGTTAATTCTGTTTGGGACCCTCCTGGCTTCTTGAACCTTTATGTCTTTGATGTTGTCTAGTCTAGAGAAGTTTTCAGCTGTTATGACCTGAAGAATGCTTTCTTCCCATACCTCTCTTTCTTCCTCTGGTAAGCCAATAATGTGTATTATTATTTCTTTTGAAGTAATCCCATAGGTCTCTGTTGTTGTTTTCAGCATCTCTTACTCTCTTTTTGAGATCTCTTACTTCTTTTTTAGTTGTCTCTAATTCATCCTTGATCTTGCCAATTCTGTCTTCAGCCTCATAGATTCTATTCTCTCTGCCCTCTACTGTTTTCTGGAGTCCATCTATTTTGTTACCCTGTTCTGATACTGTGTTAGCTTGTTCAGCTAGTTGTGTTCTTAACTCAGCTATTTCAGCTTTCAGCTCTCTCGTAACCTTGAGATAATTAGTGTTTTCTTCCAGAGTCTCATTTGTTTTTTTCTGTATTTCTGATGACAGTTTTTTCAAACTCTTTACTCACTCCTGTGATTATTTCCTTAACTAGTGATTGGATGTTGGCCTCATTATTTTGGCCAACCTCTGGGGTGCTTTTAGCTGACCTCTTGTCCTGGTCCATTTCTCCAATATTTCTTCTTGTTGGTTTAACCATTTTATATATTATTTTATGAGGTCCCTCTCTCAGTACTTTTCAAATTACTGATCACTCTTGCCTGGATTGACTGTGTCTAAGTATGGTAATTAAAGGGTTCACAGCTGTGGAAGTTGACAGTTGTTTCAATAGTTTTTAATCCCTGAGTTGGATCTCAGTGGCTTACAAGCCTCTTTTGTTCTTTTTCTTCCCTTTAGGCTAAGGGAGCCTGAGGGATTTTAAATTATAAATTGGCTTCTTAGTTTAATCACTGACTGCTGCCCAAGAGATAAAGCAGGGTGGGGCAGAGATAATCTAGTGGTTATGCAAAGAGACTCTCACAGCCCCACTGCTAGGCCACAGAGGTATAGATCTTCTCCTGAGTTTCCTGGTTAGTTCTCTGTCCCCTGGTGTCAGCACAGGGCCTCCCTGCTGCTGCTCCAGGTTCTGAGGGCAGTAGCAATGGAGACTCACAGTTGTATTTGGTTAGTCTCAGGAAAGTCCTCTCCTCCCTTCAGCTGTCTTTTTGTTGGTGAAATAAGGACTGGAGGTGGAGTCTCAACTGGTTAACTTGTGGGACTATTACCAGCCACTTAATTTCTCTAGGTTCCTCTCTGTCTATGAAGTCGTTTGTTCTAGTCCTGTCTTGTAGAGGTCACAGGTGGTCTCCTTTGGTATTCCTAGCTGACCAGGAGAGGAGAGGAGAGAAACATAGCTTCTGCTGCTCCCTAGCCCCGCCTGGAAGTCCCCCCCCCCTTTTAAGATCAAAGAGAGAGAGAACAAACCAGAGCATCACTCCTGCACATGAGATGCTGGGGACCTAACTCAGGAACTTCGACTTGAGTGTAGTGCTTTTGCAATACACCCTAACCTTTTTACTCAGCTAGAGAGAAGAGAGAGGTAGAAACACTGCATCATAGGAACTTCCCCTATGGCCATGGCACATTCCATGTTGATTGGGGCCAGAATCTGGGCTGTGTGGCCCTGAGTTCAAATCCAGGGTCCTGTGTGTGGGAAACTAGCACTCCTTTGGTCCAGGCTCTGTGGACCCATGGTCTTTTGTTTTTCTTTCTTTTCTAAAAAAACATACTTCATTTTTATATTTATTTATTTATTGGATAGAGACAGAAATTTAAAGGGGAGGGAAGAGAGAGAGTGAGGGAGAGATACTTGCAACCCTGCTACACAACTCATGAAGCGACCCCCTGTGTTCCATCCCCTCTAGCCCTGGGTGTGTGCCCTCCAAGCTAGGGACAAGCGCGCTGGGCAGTGCAGGGGGGTGGTTGGCTCCAGGATGCAGAGTCAGGGTGGGTGGTGCGATCACCCCCCCCATAGGAGGGCAGGGGGGTAGGATGGGGGATAGAGTGCTGAAGAGGAGGATGTGTGTGTGGGAGGATCCTTTGGGGGGGGGGGGCGGAGAGCGGAGAAGAGGAACCGGGGTGGGGAATGTGGGGAGGTGTCAGGTGACCAGGATGGAGGGGTCCGAGAGGGGAGCGCGGACCTGGGCGGGGGCGGGGTGGGGGGGCCAAGGTAGAAGGATGGGGGGGTCCGGGCGGGGAGGGGTAGGACTCTTGGGGGGGGATTCGAGAGCGGAGAGGAGGGACGTGAGTGGGGGTCGAGGTCTGCAAGGGTACGGACTGGGGAGGGAGGGAGAAGCGGTCAGGGGATGAGGATCCTGGAGGCGGGTGTCGGGGAGGGGAGGAGAAGGAGGTTCTGGTGGGGGACGCACCCGGGCGGGGGGCGGGCAGGGAATGAAGATCCTGTGGGTGGTGTCGGCGAGCTGCGAGGATGAACTGGGGGACAGAGGAGCATGAAAACCCTGGGGTGGGGTGCTCGGAAGGGAAGGGTAGGGACGTGGACAAGGGCGCCGGAGCGGGTGGGGAGGACCAGCGAGTAGGGTAGGGGGCTTGGGCTGCAGGGACACGGACCCAGGGAAGGGCGGGGGGCAGTCCGCAGGCAGAACAGGGGTGCCGGGAGCGTGTGGGGGGCGGCGGTAGGGAGCCAGGGGGGTGGAGGGGCGGAGCGCGGAGACTGACAGGCGGCGGGAGAGGCGGGGCGCGGTTAGGGGACTCTTGGGCCCCAGCGGCGACACAGCTGCTCCAGGAGCTGACGAGCGAGCCCGCACCTCCCACACCCTTAGCACCTCCCGCACCCCTAGCACCTCCCGCACCCCTAGCACCTCCCGCACGGGGATCGCCAGCCGCCATGGCCGGGTGGCAGCGCCTCGGCCGCCTGCTCTGGCTGCTCTGCCTTCTGCCCGCCGCCCCGGGCGCCGCGGCCGCAGGTAGGACCTCGGGTCCCCAGCTAGGAGACTGCGGCAAGGCCTTCCTCGGCCTCGGTCCTTCCTCTCCCCGGGGGTCCCTGCGCCCCCATTTCCCTGGGCCCTTCCTCTCCCCAAGGGGGCACCTCGTCCCCTGCGCATCTCTCTCGGCCCTTTCTCTCCCCAAGGGGGCACCCCGCTTCTGGAGGGGGCTCCCCGCACCCTGCGCATCTCCTTGGGACCTTCCTCTCCCCGACGGGGCACCTAGCCCTCCCAGCCCTGGACCCTTCCTCTTCTCAAGGGGTTCCCCATCACTGGAGGGGACTCCCCGAGCCCCCCGGCCCACTCCCGTCTGCCCATCATCTCCCCAGGCATCACCCTTCTGCGGAGGAAGGGGGGGGTCCCTGCGCCCCAGTGTCCTCCTTCCGCCTCCAGGTGGGCCCTGCGCTGGTGATGGGCCCCTCAGTTCCGTTGCGCTGCCTGGAGACCCCACAGCCTTGGGGTGGGGGATGGTCGGGGAGCCGGGTCTACGCCAGGATGCAGGATCCTTCACTACATCACAGCTCCCCTCCTCCGCCAGCTGCATTTCTGCTAGAAAAAAAAAAAAACTTCCCCGCCCCTCCCCCGCTACTGGACAGCGCCCCCCTCCGTGTTTGGGGTGGGGCAGGGGGGTGATGCGACGATTTCAGAACCCAAGAACCAGTCTGCCATTTCCTCTCTGGGAGCCATATCCAAGATGGACCCCAGGCTTACATTTGGGGGGAGGTCCTCCCCCTACACCTGCCATGGCTGGGGGCGGCGCCTCTGCCGTCACCGCTGCTCAGCAACCGGCTGCCATCCCCTCTGAGTTGGCTGGAGATATGGGGAGGGGCATCAAAGAGCCACTGGTTCGTTCCCATTCCCCCTCCCCATCCCATGGGAGATTATGGGGGTGGGGATTTGGGGGAGAGCCAACCAGCAGAGATGTCAGCCAATGTAAGAAAGAAAAAAAAAAACAAAGGTAAGATTCTCTTAGGGAGAATCTAGTGGGGACCCCTTGCTGACATTCTTATGTCATATTATATTATAGCTGTGGGATATTTAAAAAATATTTTAATTTATTTTATTTATTACTGGATAGAGACAGAAATTGAGAAGTGATGGGGAGATAGAGAGGGAAAGAGACAGAGAGACATCTGCAGACCTGCTTCACTAGTGAAAAACTGCCCGTTCCTATTTGTCTAGGGCGGAATGTGTTTGTGATAGGTTCCCCAGCACACTTGCCACTTTAATATTTTATTTATTTAGGTAGAGAGAAATCGAGAGGGGAGTGGGAGAGATAGAGAAGGAGAGACAGAGAGACACCTGCAGCCCTGCTTCACCATTTGTGGAGCTTGCCCCCTGCAGGTGGGGACCAGGGGCTTGAACCTGGGTCCTTGTGCACTCAACTAGGTGCGTTGCCTGGCCCCATAGCCATGGAATCTTAAGTCCAGTAGGTCAGTAAGTCTACACACACACACACATACATGAATTAACCCTAGAAAGGCATGTGTGGGTCCCAGTCAAACATCTTGCACCCATGATATAGTCAACAATAAGTGATGGGTGAAATAGCTCACCTGGACAGTATGCTGCTTTGCTAGGTGCGTGACCCAGGTTCAAGCCCAACCTTTGCCACAGTGAAGGATCCTGCTATGGAATCTCTCATTCTTTTTCTCACTTTGCCTTTCTCCCTGTCATCATCACCATCACCATCATCATCACCATCACCACCAAAAGGGGTGGGGCCAGGTGGTTAAGCACACACACTTGGTTCAGCACGCACATTACAGTGCACAAGGACCCTGGTTCGAGCCCCTGTCCCCACCTGCAGGGGGAAAGCTCCACAAGTGGTGAAGCAGGTCTGCAGGTGTCTTCTGTGTCTCTCTCCCTCTCTATCTCTCCCACTCCCCTCTCAATTCCTCTCTCTCTTTCTACCTAAATAAATAAAATATTAAAATAAAGTGGTAAGGGTGCTGGGGAACCTATCGCCCCCCCCATCCTAGACAAATAGGGCTGGGTAGTTCTTCCTGCCTCCACCCACGGTTTGCTCCACAGGGTCCTGAGAAGTGTGTGCACCCAACCACTGGTCCACTCCAGCCTCATCACCAGACTCCAGCGGTGGCCTTGGTGAACTTCTTGGTCAACCATGCACAGTGTGGAACTGCTGGGGTAGCCACTGTCTACAATGTTCATCTCTCCCTCCCCTTCCCATGCTCTGTCCTCTGAGAGAATATGGACACTCCAAGTGACAGTTCTGGGTGGAGTTCTTCTTGGGGAGGGGCAGTATCCATGGGTCAAGCTTCCTGTGGCCTCTGTCACTCAGCTTGCTGCTCTGGGCCACCTGTGGAGCCCCAAGCCCAAGCCATGTGACCTGGGAGAGTGGATGGGGGTGTGCAGCTGAGCCTGACTCCCTCAGCCTGTGCACTGCAGTCCCAGGAGCACAGAATCCTATGATTCTGCTTTTTATTGTGGTGCCAGGACTTCGTAGGAGCCCAGCATGCACTCTGCATCCCTCCACATCTGCTCAAAAAAAAAAAAAAAAAAAAGAGAAAGAGAGGGCAGGGGAGATAGCATAATGGCTATGCAAAAAGACTCATGCCAGAGGCTTCGAAGGTCCCAGGTTCAGTTCTCCGCTTTACCATAAACGAGAGCTGATCAGTGTTCTGGAAAGGGTGGAGAGAGAGAGAGAGAAGCGAGAGAGAGGTTAAGAAAAGGCACCCTGGGGGCTGAGAGATAATAAGAAAACATCTCATTGGTGTAACCGTTGAGCACATGCTACCATGGACAAGGACCCAGGTTTGAGCCCCAGGTCCCCACCTGAGAGTGGGAAGCTTCATAAATGGTGAAGCAGGGCTGCAGGTGCCTCTCTGTCTCTTTCCCTCTCTATCTTTCCCTCCCCTCTCAATTTCTCTCTGTCACTATTGAATAAAATAGAAAGACAAGAAAAGGTGCCTTGATCCCTCTCTGTATCTGGGCAGGAGTCTGTCTGCAGCCACAGCCCCCCCTCCACCCCCACTCCCTGGCTCTGGCTGCCCTCCTGGCTCCATCTCCCTGGCAACCCCCAACCTGAATACTGCAGCTCCAGCCTCTCCCAGCCTCTCCTGCTGCAGAAGCTGCATGGCCATTAGTCTGTCGCCACTGCCAGTGTGTGTGTGTGTGTGTGTGTGGGGGGGGGCTTTCTGCTGCTCCCTCCCCAGCACAGCAGCCTCCCCCACAGAAGGGAGAGAAGCACTTCAGCCAGGCTTGGTTCCTGGGTCTTGCCTCCTTGGATTTCAGGTTCTCTGGGAGCTGCCAGGATTCTCCCCGGCTATGAATGTGTCAGGGCCCCCTAGTCTGTGCTGGATGACTTTATGCTTTCAGACATGGTTCCAAGGAAAGGGATTGAGAAGCATATGTTACAATGCTCAAGGACCTGGGTTTGAGCCCCCCAGTCCCCACCTGTATGGGGAAAGCTTTGTGAGTGGTGAAGCAGGTCTCTCACCCTCTCAGTTTTTAATACTTTTTAAAAAAATATTTAATTTATTAATGAGAAAGATAGGAAGAGAGAGAGAAAGAGAGGGGGGGGACCTGACATCACTCAGGTACATGTGCTGCTGGGGATTGAACTCAGGACCTCCTGTTTGAAAGTCCATTGCTTTACCCACTGCAGCACCTCCTGGACCACTTTCCCTCTATATCACCCACTTCCCTCTCAAGTTCTAGCTGTCTCTATCCAATAAATAAATAAAGATAATACAAAAAAGAAAAAAAGAAAGAACTAGAAAAGGGATTAGAGACCGAGCTGGCACAGTGGGGACAGCCCAGAGGGCCGCAGGGTGGAGGGGGCTCAGGTGAGGACAGCGGCCAGGTTTTCTGCACCCACCAGGTCTCTTCTGAATACCTCGAGGGTGGGCTGGATGCAGGCCCTCTAATTCTGGGTGTCCCAGCACCTATGGGTGTTGGGGGGGGGTAGCAAGCAGGTGAGGGGCTGTCACTACATCTGGGGAAACCAGCTCCTGGGGAAACTGCCAGGTGGGGTGGGCCCTCTCTATGTGCCGCTCCATTACATACAGGCACTTTGCAAAGAGGAGATGGAGTTGGAGGGGGCTTCCCCCTGCCTCAGCCTCAAAGGAGAGTGGGTTTGGGAGCTCTATGCTCTCAGGCTGTCCGGAGGGCACCAAGGTGAGGAGAGGAGTCCTGGGAAGCTTCCTGGAAGAGGTGATGTCCCAACTGGTGGAGAGGGTGTATACTCCACCCTTGAAATGTGGTTAGTGTAATTGATTGAGGGATTTTTCAGTATTAATAAAAAAAAAGATGTTCTGAATTGGGGGCTGGGCAGTGGCACACTGGGTTAAGTGCACATAGTATGATGTGCAAGGATCCTGGTTCAAGCCCTCAGCTCCGCACCTACAGGGGCTCTGCTTCATAAGTGGCGAAGCAGGTCTTCAGGTATCCCTCTTTCTCTCTATTCTCTCAATTTTTCTCTCTCCTATTCAATAAAAAATGGTAAAAATGGCCACCAGGAGCAATGGATTTGCAGTGCTAGCACTGAGCTCCTGCCATAACTCTGGACGCAAAAAAAAAAAGTGGGAGTTGGACAGGCTTAAGGATCCCCATCTGCAGGGGAGTCACTTCACAGGTGGTGAAGCAGGTCTGCAGGTGTCTATCTTTCTCTCCCCCTCTCTATCTTCCCCTCCTCTCTCAATTTCTTTCTGTCCTATCTAACAATGACAACATCAGTTACAACAATAATAATAACTACAACAACAATAAAAAACAACAAGAGCAACAAAAGGGAAAATAAATAAATATAAAATAAAAAAGTTTTGAATGTGATGTGGGGCCTTCAGCTGATGTGATTAGCTGAGATGTCTCCCTGGCCATTAATATTTAATATTTATTTGTTTATTTCAGGGGGCCAGGCAGTGGCAGAACTGGTTAATCAGTACATATCACCAAATGAATGGATCTGGGTTCTAGCCCCCCAGCCCCACCTGCAGGGGGTCTGCTTCACGAATGGTGAAGCAGGTCTAAAGGTGTCTTTCTCTCCACCTCTCTCCCTCTCTCTTTGTCCTCTCTCAATTTCTCTCTATTCTACCTAATAAAAACTAGAAAGAGGGGAAAAAAAAAAAGGAAAAGTGGCCACTGGAAGTGGTGGATTTGTAGTGCTGGCATCAAGCCCCTGCAATAATTCTGATGGCAATAAAAAAAGACTTGTTTATTTTATTATTTTTCTTCATCATGCCTGAGGCTCCAAAAGTCCCAAATTTAATCCCTGCACCACCATAAGCTGGAGCTGAACAGTGGTTTGGTAAAAAAAAAAAAAAAAAAAAAATCCAGGTTCAAGTCCCTGTTCCCACATTCAAGGGGGAAAGCTTCATGAGTGATGAAGCAGTGCTACAGGTGCCACTCTCCATCTCTATCTGATCCTTCCCACTTGGCTTTTCTCTGTCTTTTTCCAACAAATAAATAAATGGTCAGGCTATCAGAAAAGACAAAGACAATGTGATATGTTAGAATAAGTAGACTGGGAGTCAGGCGGTAGCACAGTGGGTTAAGCGCACATGGTGGGAAGCTCAAGGACCAGCATAAGGATCCCAGTTTGAGCCCCCGGCTCCCCATCTGCAAGGAGGTCGCTTCACAGGTGGTGAAGCAGGTCTGCAGGTGTCTATCTTTCTCTCCCCCTCTCTTCTTCCCATCCTCTCTTCATTTCTCTCTGTCCTATCCAACGACATCAACAACAACAATAATAACTACACCAATAAAACAACAAGGGCAACAAAAGGAATAAATAAATATTAAAAAATTACAAGTAGCCAATGTGTATTTTCTGAAGTATAAACTCTTGAAATTACTGTGTATGTAAAACTATCTGTTTTAACATGCTAGCAGACTTGGGAGGATTGTAAGAGTTAAAAAAAAAAAAAGTAGACAGCAGAGGCTGCCAGGCATAAAGAGGATACCACTGAGAGATAGAGAAAAAAAACCAGTGAAGAGTTGCAAATGAAACAATATAATCATAAGATGAGAATAAGAGAGCTATTATGGGATTTTAGTGTGGGAATCACACAATAAAGACTTGTTTATTTTATATGAGGTAGGGTTTTAAAAAAACATTTAGTTATGAATGGGGGGGTGGTGAGGAAGATCGAGAGAGTAACAGTGGATCACTCAGGCACATGTGATGTTGGGGATCAAACTTTGGTCCTCATGCTTACAAATCAGGTGGTCTAACCCTACCCCCAGGCTGAGAGACAGAGACAGAGAAACCAGAGCACCACCCTGCCGCACACAGCACCAGGGATTCAGCTGCAAGCTCTAGGCATGCAAGTCCTGAGCCCCATCATCTGAATGCTTTTCCTAGCTACTAGACCAAACTGCTATTCTTTATTTTTAGGAACACAGGAGAAAACAAAGCCCAGTCCAACCACTCCTGCAGTTCCCTTGGTGCCAGCCACAGCACGCCCCTGCACTGCTGTGGATCGAACCCAGGGCCCCGTACACGGTAAGGCATGCACTTTACCTCCTGAGCTGTCTCCTGCCCCCAGTATCAATTAAACTAGTCAGGGTGAATGAACTGACATTGCATGTGACTTCCTATGTCACTCAGAGTAGTTGTGGAGCCCAGGGAGGCAGTGGAGAGACTTAAGGAGGGGTGGAGGAAGTGGGGTGGGGTGTAGTCTGGAAAGCGGGCAGAGGAGAGAATTGAATGAAAGGGAACTGAAGCTCCTGGGCCCTCCTCTCCCCGCCTTCACCTCTCTGGCCAAAGTGTGCTCAGCTGCCTTCTTGAAGTCTGGTTCCAGAAATCTCGCCAGAACTGGAAAGTGACCAGTTATCGGAAGTTGCCAGAATCAAATTCTTCAGCAGGGCTGCAGACAAGGGTCTGGGGACTTGGGCACAAAGATGGAGCGATTTTCAGGCGAACACTGGCATGCACACTCGTGAGGGTATGGGCATGTTTTTGGTAGGGTGTCTGGTGAAAATAACAGCACTTAACACCGTGCCAAGTGATTGTGGTGCACGGCACCCTCCTGTGTGCGCAGACAACCCAAGGCTGGGAGCATGTGCACTGGATGGGCCACATTCCTAACGTCTCTACACTCACTTGGGGTGTTGTGATGAAAGCATACCTGGCTTTTGTAACCGCACCTTCATGTGATAAACTGTTCTGCACCAGCCACCCAGGAGGGGATGCAATGAGTAAAGCAAGTTCTCTAGCCTGAGGTCCTGAGTTCAGTTCCCAGCATTGTGTGTGCCAGAGAGATGCTTCCTTCCTTCCTTCCTTCCTTCCTTCCTTCCTTCCTTCCTTCCTTCCTTCCTTCCTCTCTTTCTCTCTCTTTCCTTTCTTTTCTTTTCTTTACTTTTCTTTTCTTTTCTTTTCTTTTCTTTTCTTTTCTTTTCTTTTCTTTTCTTTTCTTTTCTTTCTTTCGCCTCCAGGGTTATTGCTAGGGCTCGGTACACTGCACCACGAATCCACTGCTCCTGGAGACCATTTTTTCCCTTTTGTTGCCCTTGTTGTTTCATCGTTGTTGTGGCTATTATTATTGTTGTTATTTTAATTTTATTTTTTATATTTATTTATTTTTCCTTTTGTTGCCCTTGTTGTTTTTTATTGTTGTTGTAGTTATTATTGTTGTTGTTACTGATGTTGTTGATGTTGGATAGGACAGAGAGAAATGGAGAGAGGAGGGGAAGACAGAGAAGGTGAGAGAAAGATAGATACCTGTAGACCTGCTTCACCACTTGTGAAGTGACCCCCCTGCAGGTGGGGAGCCGGGGGCTCGAACCGGGATCCTTACTCCGGTCCTTGAGCTTCCTGCCATGTGCGCTTAACCCGCTGCACTACCACCTGACCCCCTCTCTCTTTCTCTCTAATGAAGAAATCTTACGTCTACTGGCATTATCAGTGGGCGTTCAGTGCCTGCATAATGAATTCACTGCTCCTAGCAGCCATTTTATTTTTTTTTTGATTGGGTAGGACAGAGAAATCGAGAGGGGGAGAGAGAGATAGGGAAAAAGAAAGAGAGACCAGCAGCACTGCTTCACTGCTCATGAAACCCTTCTTTCACTTCCACAGGTGGGGACCAGGGGATTGAACTCAGGTCGTTGCACCTGGTAATGTGTGTGCTCAACTGGATACACCACAAAGTGCATATATATGTAATATATATATATATATCATATATATATCATATATATATTATATATGATATATATATATATATATATTACATTGCCACCAGGGTTATTGCTGGGGCTCAGTGTTGGCACTAGAAATCCATTGCTCCCAGCAGCCACTTTCCCCTTTTTGTCCTTTCTGATTTCTAGGAGTTGACCCTGTAGGTGACTGAGTCTGGGCCTATCTAGAGCAGTACAGGCCAGCGGGCCTGCTGTTTTGCATTATTTCCCAGTTTTACTTACTCCTTTGAATGAGAGATGACGGGGGGGTGGGTGGGTGGGGGGGGAGGATGCCACTCAGCTTTGACCTGTGCAGTGCACAGGGGTGAAACCTGGATTCTCAGGCTTGCAAGTCCTGTGCTCTGCTGCTGAGCTATCTCCCCAGCCCCGGGGGAACATTCAGTGCTACTAGGAACCTTCTGTATCTGTGCTGTCTAGTATGATCAGGCATTAACCACACGGAAGCACTTGACATGTGGCTGCTGTGATAATCCTGGTGGCAATAAAAAAATAAATGAAGGGAGTCGGGCTCTAGCGCAGCGGGTTAAGCGCAGGTGGCGCAAAGCACAAGGACCGGCATAAGGATCTCGGTTCGAGCCCCGGCTCCCCACCTGCAGGGGAGTCGCTTCACAGGCGGTGAAGCAGGTCTGCAGGTGTCTATCTTTCTCTCCTCCTCTCTGTCTTCCCCTCCTCTCTCCATTTCTCCCTGTCCTATCCAACAACGACAACAACAATAATAACTACAACAATAACAAAACAACAAGGGCAACAAAGGGAATAAATAAATAAAATAAATATAAAAAAATTTAAAAAATGAATAAAGTCTCAAAAAATGAAAGAAAGAAAGAAGGAAATTTAGAGGAGTGGAGAGATAGAGACAGAGACAGAGACAAAGACAGAGAGACACCTGCAGCCCTGCTTCACCACTAAGGAAGCTTCCCCCCTGCAGGTGGGGACCAGGGGCTTGAACCCGGGTCCTTGCACATTAGGTAATGGGTGCACTCTACCTCATGCACATGGCAGCTCACAGCTGGCAGCAGGTGTGTGTGTGTAGGGGGCTGCAGCAGAGTGCATCTGCCAGGCCTGCCTGGCATGAAAAGATGGCACGAGTCTGGGTCCTGGGGAGAGAGTGCCACCTGGAGCAGGTTAGCCTTGGGTTTGAATCCCAGCCCGACCGTTAATGTGACCCTGGAGCCACCCGCAAACCCCCTTCTGTAAGGAGTCTCTGTCTCTGGGTCCCCAGGAAAGTACAAGCTCCGTCTCAGCCACGACAGCCCGGTCACCAGAGGTTCCACTGCCACCATCACTGCCAGCCTGGTGCCCCATGACAAAAGCAGTTTAGTGCTGACACCCGAGTCTGAGTACCGCTTCCAGTGGGTGCACAGCCCGCTTCTGCTCACCAGCAAGGTGGACACGAGGCTCAGATCCACCGTGCGCGCCCAGGCCTCTGAGCCCGGAGACTTCCCTGTGTCCGTCTGGCTCACCAACGCCACCTGTGGGAGATGCCCACCCCTGGCCACTGCATCCTTCATCCTCCCTGTCACAGGTGAGGCCATAATTTTCTTTCCTCTCTCAATCTCTCTCTCTCTCTTTCAATAACAATAACTACAACAACAACCAGGGCAACAAAAAAGAAAATAAGTAAATATATATATATATATATATAAGCACCTTTCCTGCCTGAGGCTTTGAGGTCCCAGGTTCAATCCCCAGCACCACCATCAGCCACAGATGCACAGAGCTCTGTCCTCTCTCTTTCCCCCTCATTAAAAATAAATAAATAGAGAGAAAAAGAGAGAACCTGCAGATCTGCTTCACTGCTCCTGAGGCATCCTCACCACACAGGTGGGGAGTGGGGGCTTGAACCTGGGCCTTTGCACATGGTAATGTGTGTGCTCAGTTAGCTGCATCACTGCCTGCCTCCCAATGTGCCTTTAGATACTCTCAGTGCAGTGGGAAACAGCCAGGCCCCTGTGGCCTAGGGCTGCAGCCTGGTGAGCTCAGAACAGATCAGAGGGCTGAAAGGTGCTCACCTTGCTGTGTGTGAGGTCCTCGTCTCATCCCATGAGACCACTGCAGCTGGCACCAAGGGGGGCTTCACGGATGGTGGAGTGGTGCTGGTGTGTTTTCCCCTCCCTCTTTCTGTCTGCCATCTACTCCCTAAGGACTCACATCTCTCTCTCTCTCTCTCTCCCTTCCCAGAGTTCCTGGTGGGGACAATCGACGTTGTCCAGAATGCCAGCCTGCCCTGGCCCACCTCCTACCTCACCAAGACACTCCTGAAAGTCTCCTTCATCCTGCATGACCCCAGTGACTTGCTCAAGTCAGCCTCCTTCCTCTACAACTGGGACTTTGGGAATGGGTATGTCCTTCCCTGTGATGCGCAAAGCCTGGACCATGACTAGAAACCTGACACCATTAGCTTCAAACTTTGAGTAAGAAAGAAGTCAGTCAGGGGGTCGGGTGTGGTGCACCTGGTTGAGCCCACGTTACAGTGCGTAAGGACCCAGGTTCGGGTCCCGGGTCCCCACCTGCAGGGGGAAAGCTTCACAAGTGGTGGGGCAGAGCTGCAGGTGTCTCTCTGTCTCTTTCCTTCTCTATCACCCCCTTCCCTCTCAATTTCTGGCTGTTTCTAGCCAATAAATAAATAAAGATAATAAAAAATAATTTAAAAAAAGAAGGAAGTCAGTCAGTGGTTAGACTGGGAGGAAACACTTGAAGGGTCTATAGCAGGTGAATGTTTGACAAACCTCATATATAAAGAGCAATGAAAAATCAATAAGTAAGAATTGTCAGACTTCCTTTTGACATGATTCAGGTAGTTGTAGAGATAGAGACAGAGAAACACACACACACACAGAGACAAATGTGCTAGTGTTATCCACCCAAGATGTGGAGGTGAGATTTGCCCTGTCTTAAATGAGGGAGTAAGGTTTAGAGTCCTACAGACAGGAAATATGGACTTGAGATTCCAGGCTTCACACTCTTTTGATTGGGAAGCTGGGTGGGCAGCAGTGAACAACAGTGGAATCCTCTC
Source organism: Erinaceus europaeus (assembly GCF_950295315.1). NCBI lineage: Eukaryota > Metazoa > Chordata > Mammalia > Eulipotyphla > Erinaceidae > Erinaceus > Erinaceus europaeus. The sequence continues at coordinate 24,242,747 of NC_080176.1, read as the reverse complement.
ACTTGTCTTAACACAGAGACACAAAAAAGTACTACTGTCTCTAAGCAGAGCCAATCGACAGTCCTGGCGGGCTCTGGTGACTGCCGCCTCTTGCTCTAAGTGGTCTTACAAGTCATTTAAAAACTTTCCTTCTTGTGGTCTGGGAGGTGGCGCAATGGATAAAGGATCAGACTCTCAAGCATGTAGTCCTGAGTTCAATCCCCGGCAGCACGTGTACCAGGGTGATGCCTGGTTCTTTCTCTTTCCTCCTATGTTTCTCATTAACAAATAAATAAAATCTTTAAAAAAAACTTTCCTTCTTTTAAATAAATCTTGTATTTATATATTTACTTGACAGAGACTGAGAGAAATCAAGAGGGAAGGGGAAGATAGAGAGGGATGGATAGATAGATAGATAGATAGATAGAGAGTCCTGCAAGTGGTGGCTGGGGACTTGAACTCGGTTCTTTGTGCATAGTAATGTGTGCGCTCAACCAGACGTGCCACCACCCAGCCCCTTTAATTCTGTCTATGAGATTTATTTACATATTTATTTATTTTTATAGAGACAGAGAGAAGTTGAGGATGGGAAGAGATAAAGAGGGAGAGAGAAATAGAGACATCTGCAGACCTGCTTCACCATTTATGAAGCTTCCTCCTGCAAGAGGGGGCTTGAACCTGGGTCCATGTACACGGTAACGTGTGTGTTTAACTGGGTATGTCATGACTTGGCCTTCATCTTATTTTTGGTATAGAGAGAAAGAGAGAAGGAGAGAGAGACAAAGGCACACCCACAGCCCTGCTTCACTGCTCGTGAAGTCCCCTGCCCCCACCCCCCCAGCAGGTGGGGACCAGGGTCTTAAACCTGGATCCTTGCACACGATGATGTATTCTCCTGAGTGCATTACCGCCTGGTTCCCATCTTTCAGTTTTTCTTGTCTTTTGAAGAGTCAGTGCCTGGTACATGTGTAATTTTTCTGCTTCTGAGCCAACCTTCTCATTCAGATAGAGATTCAGAGAGACAACGCACCTGCACCTTCCCCAGTGCTTTCGGTGTGGTGTCAGGGTTCTGTAGGCCTGGCAAGGCTCTCTCTCCATCCCCAGCCTGTTCTTTTCCTCCTCTCCCCCGCCCCTGGCAGCACCCAGATGGTGACCACGGAGTCGGAGGTTCATTACAACTCTTCCATCCATGGCAACCTCACAGTGAGGCTCAAGGTGCTGGCGGAGTGGGAGGAGCTTCAGCTGGATGGCACCAAGACCTTCCTGCAGAAGATGGGTGATTTTGTCACCACCGTGAGGTTGCAGGGTGAGTGTCCCGTGTGTGGGGGTGGGGTGGGGGGTAGGGCTCTGGCGTGGGCATCTGGCCCTGTGCAGACTGGGGTGACCCTGGCAGACTCCCACCTTGTCTCGAGGCTCTGGCCAAGGAAGAGTGCATGGACTTCCAGGTGCAGTTGGTGCTCAGGCTGATGGGGAAGGGGGTCCCACTGGTCACCTGAGTCCTGCCTGCTGCCCTCAGTGCCCCCAGGGCAGATTTGTGACCAGGCCTCGAGAGAGGTCAGGCGTGGGCATACTTCCCCAGCTCACCTCCTACCCTCCCCTGAGAGCCCCCCCCCCCAATCTAGCCATCTCCCCTTGTCTTCCAGAGTTTCTGCAGGGCATCCAGGTGCTGGGGCCCAGCACCATCCAGACCTCAGAGAAGATGGTGGTGACTCTCAACTTCCTGGGGAGGTGAGTGAGCCTCAGAGTGCTCAGTGGGTCACCACTGGCCGCCTGCCCACAGTCTCCCGTGTTCCTGATCAGCTTCAGCCCCCAGCCAATTGGTCTGGGGGCTAAACCACCCCTTCTGGTTTAGTTCTGTGCTCAGGGCCCAGGGGCACAAACACTGGCCTTTGGGGGTGTGTTAGACAGGGTGGGGCAGGGGCCACTCTTGTGGCAGGCCTTCTGTGTGGCCTGAGCTCGGAAAACTGACGGTGTTGGTAGGACCAGGCCTGAGTCCTGGCACCCACAGCCTTATGGGGCTGGGAGACAGCTCAGCTGGTGGAGTGCACAGCTTACTATACACGAGCTTCTGGGTTCATGCCCTTGCACCACACGGGAGCCCCAGGGGAGCGCAGTGATGGTGACATGGTACTCTGATGTCTCTCCTCTCTCTCTGAGGATATAGAAAAAAAAAACTGAACCAGGGAGACCACTTAGTGATGTGGCCCAAAGACTCCCAGCTCACCCCCTCCCACCCACCCCCAGTTCTGCATAAAAAGCACAAGTGATGGGCCAGAGAAATAGTTCACTTGGATAGTGTGCTGCTTTGCATTTGTCTGACTTAGGTTCGAGCCTGGCCCTCATCTCATTAAAGGGAATTTTGGTGCTGTGGTTTCTCTCTCTCTCATACTTTCTACCTTGATCCAAAATAAATATAAATAAATAAAGAGCGGGTGGGGGAGATAGCACAGTGGTTCTGCAGACAGACTCTGATGCCTGAGGCTTTGTTTTATTTATTTAATTTATTTTCCCTGTTTGTTGCCCTTGTTTTTTATTGTTGTAGTAGTTATTATTGTTGTTGTTATTGATATCATAGTTGTTAGATAGGACAGAGAAAAATGGAGAGAGGAGGGGAAGGCAGAGGGAGGAGAGAAAGAAAGACACCTGCAGACCTGCTTCACCACCTGTGAAGCGACTCCCCTACAGGTGGGGAGCCGGGGGCTCGAACCGGGATCTTTACGCCGGTCCTTGCGCTTTGCTCCACGTGTGCTTAACCTACTGTGCTACTGCCTGACTGCCATGCCTGAGACTTTGAGGCTCCAGGTTCGATTCCCCACAACACATCAACCAGAACTGAGCAGGGCTATGTTTAAAATAAATAAAAAAAAAAAAAATACATAATTAGCACAACCAAAAACCAAGGGCATGGGGCTGAGTATGCTGTAACTGATGATGAGCTGTGGAGCTGCTGAGGTCAGTGGGAGGATCTACCCCTCCAAAGATTCTGGGGGGACACCTCCCCAACACATACACACAGACACACACACACACACACACACACACACACACACACACACACACACATCGAGGGAAGTGAGTCTTAAGTAGGTGTCATGAAGAGTGGCCTAGGTAGGAAGAAGCCAGCAGAGGAGGTGGGTTGGTTCCAGAGCTTCCCAAGGGCTCCAGGTACTGAGACTTATTACCTAGAGCTGGTGGCATGGATGTGTTCCACTTCGGGGTCTAGGAAGAGGAAACTCTCCCCTGGGACTCCAGAGATGCATCTGCATTTTCCAGCTTCTGAGCTGTGGCAGGCTGATAACCCAGAATGCCCTCTCCCCTTCCAAGACTGTCTGGCATGGTCTCTCCAGGCAACCTCCTCTGACTGACTGCTCCCTGAGAAAACACCCCCTCACACAAACACACACACACCAAAGGCACCTCACACACACGCTGTCCCCGTAGTCCTCTCCGCAGCCCCCCCATGACCGTGTGCTGCCGCGTGAAGACCGCGTGCCTCCCACTGGAGGAGGGGGAGTGCTACCCCATCCCTGTGGTCGGAATCTCCTTCAATGTGACCCACATCTTCCGGGAGCCGGGCGACTACTGCTTCAGCATCGAGACGGTGCATGGTGCCAACAAGATGCGCCAGTACCACCGCATCCAGGTGGCGCCCGCCAGTAAGTGACCGCCCCACCACCTGCCCCACTGCCACCCTGGGGGCTCCAGCCCTCCACTCCCCATGCTGCCAAACAGCTCCACCACCCAGGCCATGGTCACCTAGTGGTCACCCACCAGCAGCTGGCCTATAACTGCTGCCACCTGTCCCCCCCGCCAGCCCCTGGATGGCTGCTGCTGCCTCCACACAGACCCAGCGTCCCCAACATCGGCTCCCTCTGCTGCCGCCATCACTGGGAGGCTCCGACCTCCGTGTCAACAAGGCCACACTCGTCTCCACTGAATGCCTCCTCTACCCTTACCCCGCGCCAGGGCATCATGGCCAGCGCTGCCAAACTTGGCATTCCCAGGGCGGCGTTGGGGGGCTGCATCACTCTCTGGGGGTGTGGGATGCTCAGTGAAGATGAACTGTGACCCCCAGGTTTCATGAGGATGCCCCACCATCTCCCCAGGCTTCCAGGCTTTCTCCCATCCTCAAACCACCTATGGGCCCTGCCTCTCACTCAAGGTCACTGGAGGATCTGATGGTGGCTTTTCACTTCTAGGGTGGGATTCTTCCCTCCCTCCCTCCCTCCTTTCCTTCCTCCCTCCTTTCCTTCCCTCCTTCTTTTTCTCCTTCTCCTTCTTTTTTATCTCATCCTCCTTCTTCTTTGTCTTCTCCTCCTCCTTCTCCTACTTCACCTCCTCTTCCTCCTCCTTCACCTCTTCCTTCTCCTTCTTCTCCTCCTCTTCCTTTTCTTCATTCACCTCCTCCTCCTCCTTCTTCTCCTCCTTTTTTGCTGCCAGGTTTATCTCTGGGGCTTGTTGCCTGCAGGACTCCTCCATTCCCAGCATCTGTTTTTTTTTTTTTTTTCCTTTTTGTTGGAGAGAGAGACAGAGAAATAGAGAGAGGAAGGGAGGGAGGGAGGGAGGGAGGGAGAGAGAGAGAGAGAGAGAGAGAGAGAGAGAGAGATGGAACTGCAGCACTGCTTCACCACTCAGGGAGTTTCCTCTTGCAGGTGGGAACTGGGGGCTCGAACCGGGGTCTTTGTATATGGTAACGCGTGTGCTCTACTGGGTGTGTCACTGGCTAGTCCCTCTTTGGTCCCTTTGATTCCCTAAGCTGATGCTGTGCTCCACTGGGTACTGAACATCCTGTGACCCATGGGCACCTTGGGGGCACTGAGTGCCAGGACCCCTCACTCCACAGAGGAGGCAGCACTGCAGGTCTTCAGAGGCACCTTTTCCTCACAGTGGGCAGTGGGGTGCATGCCAGGAGAAGGTGAGAGAAAAGCAAAAGCCCCCCTCCAACCCCGTCACCTCCTCAAAACCCCAAAACAGCCAGGTGGGGTGGCATTGGCATCAAGAAGTCAGGCAGGAGCCGGGATTTGAACCTAGGACTATTTAACTCAGACATTGGGCTCCTAAATATTTTATATATTTATTGGATAGAGATAGACAGAAATAGAGAGAGGAGGAGGACATAGGGAGGGAGAAAGAGAGAGACACCTGCAACACTGCTTCACTGTTTGTGAGTCTTCCTCCCTGCAGGTGGGGACAATGGGCTTGAACCCAGGTCCTTGCTTACTGTAACGTGTGTGCTCAACCAGGTGTGCCATACCACTTGGTCCCTGGACATTGGATTCTTCTTGCTCTTCTTTCTAACTTCTGGGAACAGGAACAGTAAGGATCTCAAGGACAGAGGCTAAAAAGCTGTAACAGAAGTCACAGGGCTGCTTACCCACCACATGGCTCCTTGTCCCCAACACAAACCCCCCCCAGAAAGAGCCAGGAAGGAGCTGTGTTGTCTTCTGTGGCCCAGATATGGAGGTTCTATGCTGTCACTCCTGTCCCTTGCTATTCACAGGGAGCAAGTCACCAGGTCCAGCCCTCATCTGGGGCAAGAGGCAGAGAATTGAGGGACATCTCTTTCTCTCTCTTTTAAAATTTGATATTTATTTATTTACTATTAGATAGAGACAGAAATTGAGAGGGGGGATAGAGAGGGCAAGAGACAGAGAGACACCTGCAGCCCTGCTTCACCACTCATGAAGCTTCCCCCCTGCAGGTGGGGACCGGGGGTTTGAACCCAGGTCCTTGTGCACTGGTATGTAAGTGCTTAACCAGGTGTGCTACCACCATCTCTTGAAAGTCACTGCTAAGGGCCTGTGGGCCTCTTAAAGACTTTATACACCCTAAAGCCATTCCTGTGTAATCCTGGAGTTTCCTACAGAGCCGCCCAGCAGAGGAAAGACCAGTTCTTGGGGTGGTGGTTAACTTCCCCCCTGTTTGGTTTCCTCCCGGAGCACACACTCAGCACTGGGTGCCCCAATCCCTGACGCCTTTCTCTCCCTTCCAGCTGTGCAGCCGGCTGTCCTGGCTTTCCCCTGTGCCACGATCATCACCATGATGCTGGCCTTCATCATGTACATGAGCATGCGGACTGCCACCCAGCAGAAGGACATGGTGGAGGTGCGTGCTCAGACTGCTGGGCCCCAGCAGCAGACTTGGAGGAGCATGAGGACCAGACTAAGGGTTCAGGGTGACTCCAGGCCCAGGGTTTGGGGCTCTGGAGTCCAAGAAGCATCAACAGACCAGGTAGAATTACTGAATTGTCTGACTCCCTCTTCTTCCACTCAGCCCTTGCTGGACAGCTGTGCACACAGGCTGGCCAGGAGAGGGTGACTGGAAAAGGGAGGTCTGGAATGCGAGAAGCCAAGGGCATAGCCCCGGGGCTTAGTGTAATCCTGGAAGGGTGTTTCTGTACCTGCCACTACCAGGTGGCTGAACTCATAAGGCCACAGAATGGGGCTCCCCACTGGCGGGTGGGTGGGTGATTGACCTGTGGGGTTTTGTTCACCATAGGTGGCTGATTTTGACTTTTCCCCCATGTCTGACAAGAACCCGGATCCACCCTCTGAGGGCAGGTGCTGCTGCCAGGTGTGCTGTGGGCCCTTCCTGCTGGAGTCTCCATCTGAGTACCTGGAAGTTGTTCGAGAGAGCCAGGGACTGCTCCCACCCCTCTACAAGTCCGTCAAAACGTATACAGTGTGAGCCTCCCCCACCGCCCTGGTTCTGTGTGGATTGGCCGCTTCAGGCAGGCAGGTGTGAGCCGCTGGGCAGAAAGGGGTCAGCTATGTGGGCCCCTCTCCCTGGCCATCTGTCTGTACAGTCAAGCCCCTCCCAGCCCTTCCAGCCCCCATCCATCTGTACAGTCCAGCCACCACCGTGAGGCCCCGTTTCTGAAGTAGCCCCACGCAGGACCCCAACATTTGATGGGGTTCCTGTTCTCTCCCCAGTATGCCTAGCTGCCCTTCCTCCACTCCTCCCAGGTGGGTATGTCTGCTGTCCATGGGGGTTGGGTGGGCCACTTCTACGCTCCAGGCAGCCCTGCCTCTTTCAGAAAGCCAGGAAGACAGTCACAGCTGGTTAAGGATGCATCACAGAGGTCATTTCAGCAGAAGCACAAGCGCGCTCCCCAGGCCAGGTGCCCAGAATCACACCTGCTCAGTGCAGGTGTCTCGGCTGCTCTAAATCAGCTGCCGGAAATGACCATGAATAAGAACCTAAAGGAAACCTGACCTTCTCTACTCTGCCTGGTGCCTCCTGGGCCAGGCCCTTTCCCTCACGCATCCTTCCTGGTCCCCTTCTAGGACACCCTGTCCCCTGCCCGCTTGCTGGGGACACTTTGTGAGTGCCTCATGCTTATAAATGTTGCCTTCTCTTATCGAGACCATTGAGCAAAGGGCTTTGCAGCAACAGTGGTCTCTCTGGGGAGTCTGGTTCCCTGTGTATCCACCTCCTACCCTCACGAGGGAAGGGAGGTGAGTGGAAGGAGCCTCAGAAGAAGCTCTCTCCTCCAGCCTGACAGCAAGGTTGGTGGCTGTCTGGTCTATCAGGGGTGCCCGGAGTGCTCCCTTGGGGCCCCTGTCTGGAAAGGCAGAGGAGGACTGAGGAGCAGTGAGGAGCTCTGCTGCTGTAGCCTTTGCTCTCGGACATTGCTGCAAAAGCATCCTCACGGTCATGCAGCTCATCTCACGAAACACGCCATCATCACTCAGTAAAGCTAGTGTGCTCTGAATATAGCCAAGCTGCGTGGCGGTGGCTGTGTCATTTCTTGTGTCGTGGCACCTGGGCCCCAGGAGAGCGTGATTCCATCCCTCTGGACTGACATCACTCACACGTTCTATTGCGATGGAGAGATGCCACAGCACCGCTCCGCCAGCCACGGAGCTTCTCCCGGTGCCTGGTGCTCCTGTGTATTGAGGGTTCATCTTGCTAGTTCACTTAGCCATTCTCAAGCCAAAGAATGAAGAAAAAAAGAAAAAAAAAATCCACCAAGGGAGGGCCTTTCTCTACTGCAGCCACCACTTTTTAAAAGTAGCTCTTTTTTGGGAGTCGGGCGGTAGCGCAGAGGGTTAAGCGCAGGTGGTGGAAAGTGCAAGGACGGCCATAAGGATCCTGGTTCAAGCCCCAGCTCAGGGGAGTTGCTTCACAGGTGGTAAAGTAGGTCTGCAGGTGTCTATCTTTCTCTCCCCCCTCTGTCTTCCCCTCTCCATTTCTCTCTGTCCTATCCAACAATGATGACATCAATAACAACAACAATAAAAACAAGGGCAACAAAAAAGGAATAAATAAATATTTAAAAATTAAAAAAAAATTACAAGGGAACTATTCTGCACTGTTCTCACCACCAGAGTTCAGTGTCCCCATTCCCTCCATTGGAAACTGCAGTAGTTCTCCCAAGGCCACAGATATGTAACTTCTTTCTTCATTTCTGTCTTTCTGTCTTTCTGCCTTTCTTTCTTTCTTTCTTTCTTTCTTTCTTTCTTTTTTCCTTCCTCCCTCCCTCCCTCCCTCCCTTCCTTCCTTCCTTCCTTCCTTCCTTCCTTCCTTCCTTCCTTCCTTCCTTCCTTCCTTTCTTTCTTTTTGCCTTCAGGATTATCGATAAGGCTCAGTGCCAGCACTATGAATCTGCCGCTCCTGGTGGCCATTTTTTTTCTATTTTATTGGATAGAGACAGAGAGAAATTGAGGGGAAGGGAAGTAGAGAGGGAGAGAGAAAGATAGACACCTGCAGACCTACTTCACCGCTTGTGAAGTGAACCCCCCCCCGCAGGTGGGGAGGCGGGGGCTTGAACCCGGATCCTTGCTTGGGTCCTTGTGCTTTGTACTATGTGCACTTAACCTGGTGTGCCACTGCCTCCAACCCCATTTTTTCTATGGTCTTGCTTTTTTTTTTTTTTTTTTTTGTCTCCAGGGTTATTGCTGGGGCTTGATGCCTGCACTACGAATCCACTGCTCCTGGAGGTCATCCTTCCCATTTTGTTGCCCTTGTTGTTGCTGTCATCATTATTATTATTTTTGTTATTGCTATTGTTATTGTTGTATAGGACAGAGTGAAATCGAGAGAGATGGGGAAGACAGAGGTGGGAAGAAAGATAGACACCTGCAGACCTGCCTCAGTGCCTGTGAAGCGACCCCCTTGCAGGTGGGGAGCCGGGGGCTTGAGCCAGGTCCTTATGCGCCGGTCCTTATGTTTCCCACCATGTGTGCTTAACCCCTCAGCATCACTGCCTGACCCCTGTTCTCTTCCTTTCTAAGTCACATCTATTCTTATTACTATTTCCAGGCATCCTTCCTTTTGTCCTCTTTTCTCTCTGGGTCCTGATACAATTGAAGTTGCGAGCTCTCTGGTTATCTTCCCCTCACATCTCCCCCACTCTGGTAGAATGGACCAAAATTCCTTTTGGGGTGCAGAAGGTGGGAGTTCTGGCTTCTGCAATTGCTTCTCCACTGGACCCAGGTAATGGCAGGTCAATCTATACCCCCGGCCTGTTTCTGTCTTTCCTGCTGAGGTAGGGCTCTGGAGAGGTGAGGTTCCAGGACATATTGGAATTTTTATTTTAATTTTTTTATTTACTTAGTTGAGACAGGCAGATATTGAGATGGAAGGGGGAGATAAGGAGAGAGACAGAGAGAGACCTGCAGCCCTGCTTCACCCCTTCAAAGTTTCCCCTTGCAGGTGGGGACCAGGGCCTGAACATGGGTCCCTGTGCACTGTAACATGTTCTCTCAACCAGGGGCACCACCCCCAGCCCATGCATTCACCGTTTTCTATATCCAGCCCCTAGAACAGAGCCTGGAACATAGTAGGTGCTTATTGACTATTATACCCCTCCCTTGTGTGCCCTTGCAAGGTCTGGCATTGAAGAAAAAAGGCCTGGTCTTCCCAGGGTGTACAGGGGCCCCTCTGGGTTGGAACCAGTGGCCTGGAGCCCTGGGTTGGGCTGTGTAGTGACGTCCAGGTAGCAGGAAAGACACAGTGGCCACCCTGCCCGTGTCCCACAGAAAGAGAGAGGGGACCCAGAGCAGCTCCCTGCCCAAATATAATGGCAGCACAGAAACCAGACAAGTCAGCCCTGGTGCCTGTCTATTGTTAAAATAGGACCCCACTGTGTGTGTGGGGAAACAATGATTTTGGAGGGCACACTTGGTCTGTGATGTGGAGGGGGGATTGGAAGTGGGGGTGTAGCCAGACTGGAAGTCGAGGCAGGGGTTGAGCCCAGGGTTGGTGGAGTGGGGCCCTGGAGCCCTTTACCTAGGTCCCTTCCTCTTGGGGTTTCAAGCTCCAGGGTTGGGGGAGTCCATCTTCACCATCACAATTCCACTGCTACAAGACGTCAGGATGTGGCCTACCCCTTGGCCACTAATGGAGGCCACGCCTGGTGGTGCTGTGGGCAGCGCTGGGATGGCCGTGTCACTCTGTAAGTCACAATATCCTCACGTGCCATAGACTGATCTGAATGTCACCTGTGCTATGTGCATCTTCAGAATTATGGGTGCTCATAGACCTGGCATGGAGTCTCATTTCACACAGATAGACTGTACACATCTCCATATACAAGGACCTGGGTTCAAATCCCAGGCCTCCACCTGCAGGGGAAAGGCTTCATGAGCAGTGAAACAATGCTGAGGCATCTCTTTCTTCTTCTTTTTTTTTTTTTTATTAAAGAAAGGATTAATTAACAAAACCATAGGGTAGGAGGGGTACAACTCCACAGAATTCCCGCCACCCAATCTCCATAACCCACCCCCTCCCCTGATAGCTTTTCCATTCTCTATCCCTCTGGGAGCATGGACCCAGGGTCATTGAGGGTTGCAGAAGGTAGAAGGTCTGGCTTCTGTGATTGCTTCCCCGCTGAACATGGGCGTTGACTGGTCGGTCCATACTCCCAGTCGAGGCATCTCTTTCTATCTCCCCCTTCACTCTCAATTTCTCTCTGTTTCTATCCGGGGTGGGGGGAGGGAGGGAGAGAGAGAAGAGATGAGGGCATGGCTCAGCACTGGCACAAGCAGAGCCAGTGACTGAACTTATGACTCAGATTCACAAGTCCTGTTCTCCAGCCCTCTGAGCCACCACCCTGACCCTAAACAAACTTTTGAGACAAAAGGCTTGAGAAGGGCTCTCGATGCCAAGGAGGCTTCCAGGACCCTGTACGGTTTCCTAGAAAGGCCCCTAGGGGTGTGAGGCTGAAGGGGGCATACATTATTACATTCTTTGAATCAGAGGAAAACATTTGGACTTAGACTCTGCCCCCAGGTGTCTGCTTGCAGTGTCCAATGTGGCCAGCAGGTGGCAGCTCTGTTCCGTGGTCTCCACCAGCCGTCCTGGCCCATGGGGTTCTCCAGGGCCTGGGGGAGGAGACAAAACAACACTGGGTCCTGTGGCTGTGGCATGCCCAGACTCGCGCTGCGCACATGCATCTCGCAGGAGCACAGTGGAGCAGCCTGCCTGGGAACCAGCTTCTGGAACATTCAGCCCGTTTTAGTAAGAAATAAATAAAGATGATCAGAGGACTAGAGTGAACATTTCTCCAAAGAAGAGATACATACAAGGATGGCTAGGGGGTGTGGGGGACGTCTGGTTAAGCACCACATTATAGTGTGGAAGGACCCAGGTTCAAGCCCCTGGTTCCCACACACAGGCAAAAAGCTTCACTAGTGGTGAAGCAGGATCGCAGGTCTCTCAGTCTCTCTTACTCTCTGTCTCTCCCCCTTCTTGATTTTGCTGTCTCTATCCAATAACAAATAAAAATACATATTTGAAAAAGGGAAGATAACTGCACCATCGGTCATTAAGAAACACTCCAAAAAGCCTGAGTGTGAGTCAGGGTGATAGCACCATGCTTATGTGAAAGACTTTGATGCCTGAGGCTCTGAAATCCCAGGTTCAATCCTCAGCACCACCATCAGCCAGAGCTGAGCAGGACTATGGTAAACACAACAAACAACACAACACAACATCCTCAAACACTTCCTTTGTGTCCTTGAGCATAGCCTAGATCACAATATGAAATAGTATATGAGGTATGGCCGGGGTGGTGGCTCTGGGGAAGAGCCCAGGACTTTCCTGTGTGAGGTTCTGAGTTCTGTCCCCAGTACCACATATGATCGATGGTACCCTGATACCTCTCTCTCCCATTTGCTCTTACAATAATAAACTAAATTAGTCAAGCAAATTTCATTTTCTTTCTTTTTTCCCTTTTGCTGATGGGCTTTGCTAGGTTTTCATGCCTGTATTATCCCACTGCTCTAAGACTTGTCTTTTTATTACTATTTTTTTTTTTGCCTCCAGGGTTATCACTGGGGCTCAGTGACTACACTACAAGTCCACTGCTCCTAGAGGCCATTTTTCCCATTTTGTTGCCCTTGTTGTTGTCATTATTATTGTTGTCATTGCTGTTCTGTTGTTGGATAGGACAGAGAGAAGTTGAGGGAGGAGGGGAAGACAGAGGGGGAGAGAAAGACAGACACCTGCAGACCTGCTTCATCTCCTGTGAAGAGACTCCCCTGCAGGTGGGGAGCCGGGGACTCAAACCGGGATTCCTTGAGTTTCTCAACATGTGCGTTTAACCTGCTGTGGTACCACCCAGCCCCCAAGACTTCTCTTTTCTTCAGTTAGAGGGCAAAAGACAGGGAAAGACAGAAGACAGACTGACAGTGAGACAATCGGCCCAGGCTAAGACTGACCTCTCAAGCATGAGGTTCTGAATTTAGTCTCTGACATCACATGTGCCAGTGATACTCTGGTCCTCTGTCATTAGTGAATAAATTTAAAAACACATACATTTTTTTTTAAAGGAGAGAAACCAAAGCACTGATGAAACTTCCCCTTTGCATGGTGTTCTCTTGTCATGATATACACCAGAGCTCTATTCAGCTCAGGTTTATGGTGGTGCTGGGATTAAATCCAGGACTTTGGAGTCTCAGGCAGGAAAGTCATCTGCATGGCAACTATCTTGTCTCCCTGTTTTTTTGTTTGTGTGTTTGTTTTGCCAATGCAGGGCTTCCTTCAGGGGTGGCCTCTGACATTCCCTGCACAGGGACCCAGCAGCTTGCAGCCACAGCCCTTTCTCTGCCTGCAAACTGTCACGTGGCCAAGGGCTGTTGGGAAGATGGAAGATTCTGGAAGAATAAGACCTGTCTGATGCCAGTGGGGCCCCCACCCTCCATCAGATCCCTGTGACATTCCTCACAGGAACCTCCCTGTCCTCTGTCACTGGGGAAACAATGGCCGGAAAGTGGGCTGTGGTATCTTTCCACTGGTTTCCCTGGAGCATTCCATCTATCTGGGGATGAGGACAGACCTCCTGGACTCCTAGCAGGAATAAGGGTGCTACAAAAAAGGGAGAAGGGAAAAGAGAATGAGGACAGGGCGAAGATAGACTAGGACCAGGCAGTGGTGCACCCAGGTGAGAGCATATGTCAACCCCTAGCTCCCACCTGCAGGGTGGAGGCTTCCTAAGTGGTGAAGCAGTTCTGCAGGTCTCTGCCTGTCTCTCTCCCTATTTACCCATCTCCTTCTCAATTTCTTTCTGTCCTATCAAATAAAATAGGGGAAAAAAGAACAAAAAATGTTACTGGGAGAATTGGATTCGTCATGCAGGTACATAGCCCTGGTGAGAGAGAGAAAAAAAAAAAAAAGGCCAGGCTTGATCCCTGTTGCTCTAACCACTATGCCCCACTCAGTACCAGGTGGTGGTGACTCCCTCCTCGGGGTTGGGCTTCCATCCTTGACAGCAAGCTGATTCTCCTGCCACTTGTCCCCTTGCCTGCACGCATGTTTAGACATCGGCAGGGTGTGTGGTGAAGGGACTAAGCCGCGGCCAGGGTGAGTGCAGGAGGCTGGGTGCGCCTGGCTGACAGCTGGGTCCAGCCCCCAGAGCAAGGTGATGTGAAGGGCAGAAAGAGCAACTGACAGGGAGCATTGCCTTAGTGGTTTGGAGACCAATGGTGCTGGGCAGACAGCCCCTTGGCTCTGGGAACCCCAGCTCCCTTTTCCTCTTCTGTGAGCCCGCATGGCCCACTGTGCTCCCAGGAATGAACAGCAGGAGGCGCTTGAAGCCCTTCTAAGCAGAACCAAGCTGCTCAGACAATTCAGATTTGTGAAGCAGGTGGTGGATGACCATGCCCCAGAAGCTCAGGACGGGGCACTGCACAGGCAGTGCTGAGCCCTGCTAGGCCAGCCAGGAGGGGGTGTGCCACCCCCACCGCCAAACCAACACAGAGTCAGAAGGACTTGCTGCCCCCCACTGCACAGGCCCCTGCCTTGCCTGGGCCAGTGGAGTCAGTCACAAATGGGGAATCCACAGCTGCAATACAATCTGACCATCGTCTTTTTTTTTTTTTTTTAATTATTTTATTTACTTATTATTGGATAGAGACACAAATTGAGAGGGTAGGGGGAGATAGAGGGAGAGAGACAGAGAGACTCCTGCAGACCTGCTTCACCACTCATGAAGCTTCCCCCCTGCAGGTGGGGACTGGGGGCTTGAACCCAGGGCCTTGTGTACTGTAATGTGTGTGCTTGACCAGGTGCACCACTGCCTGGCCCCACAATCAGCCCATTTTCAAGCAAGTGGGGGGTGGGAGTGGAGACGGCCATGCAAAACCCCAAAAGTAGCTGCCCGCCAGCCCTTTTTCCTGTTCCTCCTTTTAAAAAAATTTTTAAATTATATTTATTTAGTTTCCCTTTTGTTGCCCTTGTTGTTTTTATTGTTGCTGTTGTTATTGATGTTGTCATTGTTGGATAGGACAGAGAGAAATGGAGAGAGGAGGGGAAGACAGAGAGGGGGAGAGAGAAAGACAGACACCTGCAGACCTGCTTCACCATCTGTGAAGCAACTCCCCTGCAGGTGGGGAGCCGGGGGCTCAAACTGGGATCCTTATGCTGGTCCACTGCGCTACCGCCCAACTCCTCCTTTTTAAAAATAATTATTTTATTCTTAATCACAGTGTTTTTCCTTGTTGTTTATCGTTGTTGTTATTATTTTTGTTGTTATTGCTGTCATTGTTGTTGGATAGGACAGAGAGAAATGGAGAGAGGAGGGGAAGACAGAGAGGGGGAGAGAAAGACAGACACCTGCAGACCCCCTTCACCACTTGTGAAGCGGCTTCCCTGCAGGTGGGGAGCCAGGGGCTTGAACCGGGATCCTTATGCTGGTCCTTGTGCTTTGCGCCACGTGTGCTTAACCTGTTGTGCTACCACCGGGTCCTTCCTTTTCCTTTTATAGAACCCATCGTGTGTGTGTGTGTGTGTGTGTGTGTGTGTACTATTTCCTAATTAACTTATACTCAGTTCTTTTAAAAACATTTTATTTATATATTATTTATTTATTGGATAGAGACAGAGAGAAATTGAGAGGGAAGGAGGGTGTGATAGAGGAGAGACACCTGCAGCCCTGCTTTACCACCTGTGAAGCTCCCTCCCTGTAGGTGGGGACCAGGGGCTTGAACTTGGGTTCTTGAGCATGGTGAAAGGTGTGCTGAACCACGTGCACCACTATCCAGCTCCTCCTTAATTCTCTTTCTCCCCCCTCCTTAATTCTTTAAAAATATTTATTTATTTAGTTTAATGAAAGAGAAATACACACACACACACACACACACACACACATCAGAGCACTTGTAAGTTCTGGTTGATGGTGGTGCTGGAGATTAAATCTGGGAACCTCAGAGTCTTAGGCAGGAGAGTCTTTTTGTAGAACCATTATGCTCTCTCTCCAGTCCCGATTCCTAATTATTTACTTTTTTAAAACTTAGAAGGAGAGAAAGTAAAAGAGACCACAGCACTGAGGCTTCCTGCAATGCCGGGTGTAAGGTATTGGGCTGGAACCTGGGTCTTCTGTGCACAGCATGGCAGCAGCCCACTCTCCAAAACAGCTATTTCTCCAGCCCCTTAATTCTTTCTTTCTTCCTTCCTTCCTTCCTTCCTTCCTTCCTTCCTTCCTTCCTTCTTCTTTCTTTCTTTCTTTCTTTCTTTCTTTCTTTCTTTCTTTCTTTCTTTCTTTCTTTTTTTGTCTCCAGGGTTATCGCTGGGGGCTCAGCACCTTCACTACAAATCCACTGCTCCTGGAGGTCATTTTCTTGCCCTTGTCATTATTGTTGCCATTGCTGTTGTTGTTGTTGGGTAGGACAGAAAGAAATCTAGAGAGGAGGGAAAACAGAGAGGGGAAGAGAAAGATAAACACCTGCAGATCCACTTCACCGTCGGTAAAGCAACCTCCTTGCAGGTGGGGAGCCAGGGGCTTGAACTGGGATACTTACTCTGGTCCTTATGCTTGGCGTCATGTGCTCTTAACCCGCTGCACTACCACCTGCCCCCAATTCTTTTATTATTATTTCAAAAAAAATTTAAACTTTTTTCTCTTTTGTTTCTCTTGTTGTTTATCATTGTTATTATTGTTGCTATTGCTGTTGTTGTTGGATAGGACAGAGAGAAATGGAGAGAGGAGGGGAAGACAGAGAGGGGAAGAGAAAGATAGACACCTGCAGACCTGCTTCACCGCCTGTGAAGCAACTCCCCTGTAGGTGGGGAACCGGGGGCTAGAACCAGGATCCTTACACCGGTCCTTATGCTTGGTGTAATGTGTGCTTAACCTGCTGTGCTACCGCCTGAAACCCAATTCTTTTTCTAATAAGTGTCCTTGTCCCATGGCATGGATGGTGCCTGTGCTCAGTGACCATTCCTGTTTTGACTTAGTCTCTCCTAAGGGGAGAGAGAAACTGGGAGGCCCTAAGGGGGTGCTGAGTCCCCTGGTAACTGAGTCTCCCTGTCCTAGCTTTGTTGGGGGTGGGGGGTTGACACCAAGATGTCACAGGGACTCTGAGTCCTAGTCTAGCCCTAGTCTCCACTCAGTCTCCAGGGAAACTGAGGCCTCATCACTCATAGAACACTCTGGCTATCCATCCTATGGGCTGTACCTCCCAGGCACGCAGCCACAGAGTTCCAGAACCTTCCATGCCCCCCCCCAACACCCCCACACACTAGGATCTGGAGCTGGAGAGGCCTCCCCTGCTGTGGCTGGGAACTAGGTGTGGGGAGAGGTATGAAAGTGCTTTGTTCCCAGGAATGTTGACACATCTTTGGGTTTTATTTTTGGGGGGTGTCACAGGAAAGGTCAGAGCAGTATGAGCCCAAAGGCAGGCAGCCATTCCCATGGAGAGGAACAGGCAGAGGATGGAAAGTCCTCGGTGGGTGTCAGAGGTGGGGACCCCGGGAGAGGAGGAGGGCTGGGCGGAGCCGTAGAGATGGTGGGCAGTTAAGGCAACTCTGGAAAGCCCCAAGTAACCCCCAGACAGCGGACATGGCCGAGATCACAAAGCCTCCTTGAAGCCACAGGGACTGGACAAGGGTCACTGCAGAGGAGAGAGGCCTCAGGGACCAGGCTGGCCTGGACACCACTGGAGGGGATGAAGCTGTGGTCCAGTGGGGGTTACACTTTCCGTGGGGCCCCTGAATGGCACCCTCCCCATTCTGGATTAGTCCTAAAGTGCAGGGTGACCTTGAGAAGAGGCTCTGTGACTATCCTTATAGCCTAGCCTGTAGTCCCATCTTTAAAAATAGTTTCTCAAAGTCCATTGCTTATTCAATGAACTCTTTTGTTATATATATATATATATATATATATATATATCCTGCAGCTCCTGGTTTGTTTGGTTCCTAAAAGGCCTGCTGCGATGATCAAGGTGCAGGTTCATTAGAGAAAAGTGGGGTTCTGGGGAGGGGTGGGGGTGGGGCCAGGTTGGGCTGGTACAGAGGGGTCAGGATGTGGAGTGCCCTCCCATAACCTGGACCTCTTGGACTTTCATCTTGTCATCTATATATTGTGGATGAAAAAAATCATGAGCATGGGTATGGAGACAGCATAATGGTTCTGCAAAATAACTTTCATGCCTGAGATTCCAGAGTTCCTGGTTCAATCCCCAGCACCACCATAAACCAGAGCTGAGCAGGGGTCTAGCCTCTCTCTGTATCTTTCTCTCTCTCATTAAAATAAAACAAAGGAAAAAGATGATGAGGGGCCAGGTGGTGACACACCTGGTTAAGCACACACATCACAGTATGCGAGGACCTGGGTTCTAGCCTCTTGTCCCCACCTGCAGGGGGAAAACTTCATGAGTGGTGAGACAGGGCTGCAGGTGTCTCTCTGTCTCTTTCCCTCTATGTCTCCCCTTCCCCCCTCAGTTTCTCTCTGTCTCTATCAAATAAATAAATACAATATAAATAAATATATAAAAGAAGAAGATGATAATGATATCAGATCCAGGAATCAGAAGGGAACAAATGCCTCTCTCCCTTGGCCCACCCGCTCTCCACCTCCTCCTCTCTGGTGCTGCCTTCTCCCTCAGAAACTTGTAGGAAGAGCCCACTCAGGTCTTGCCTGCCTCTCTCCTGCAGTCTGGTTTCTCCACCCACGCCTCCTCAGCAGCTGCTCTCCCCAAGGTCACCCGTCTGTGCACGCGGGGAAAGCCACACAGGCAGATGCCAGCTGTCAGATTCCTGCCTAGCCTGATGCCCAGGGCAGCCTCAGGCTCTCATACTGTCCAGTTCCTGGCGGCCTGGTGGCAGATGGTCCTCCTGAATCCTGAAGGCGGGTGTTCCCCTGGGTGCCTCCACCCTACTCCCTTGCCCCCTCCCACTTGTGGAGGTGGCTGTCCACTCAGCCCCCTTTCTTTCCATCTTCCTGGGGACCAGGGTCCCCGTTTTATTCTCAGCAGGCATGAACTGAGTACATGACCAGATCTCCAGCCTTCTGTGCAGCTAGGGGTGGTCAGTGAGAAAAAAGCAGATGTTCTGGGTTATTAACTGAATAAGAAACAGACCATCCGTAGTAGATTTTTTTTTTAATTGTTGCTGGGACTTCACTGCTCTGAGTCAACTTTTTTAGATAGAGATAGAGACAGAGAGAGGGAGAGAGCGGGAAGATACCACTGCACCCAAGCTTCTCCCTGTGTGGTGGGGGCAGGGCTTGAACCTGGGTCTCAAGCATGGCAAAGCAGGTGCACTGCCCAGGTGAGCTATTTTGCCGTCCTAATAGCCATATATATATATATATATATAATATATTTTGGGGTGAGTTTACTAAGCCATAGAATGAGGACTTGAGCCCAGAAAACAGTCCTCATATTGTTAGGGGAGGGGACTAGTACAGAGATTATGTACCAGTGTGATTCTATTTTTGTTTGCTTATTTGTTTACTTATTATCTATATGAATTTATTATTTTTTAATTTAATTTTTATTTATGACTAAGAGCTGGCTACTACATTGTAAGATTACAGGGTATAGTCTCTCATGCCTGAAGCTCTGAAATCCCTGCTTCAATCCCTGTACCACCATAAGCCAGAGCTGAACAATGCTCTGGTAAAAATAAATAAATAAATAAATAAATAAATAAATAAATAAAAGATTACAGGGTATAGCTCACACCCACCACTACCTCCCACCTCCCACCTCCCAAAGATAACCACCATATTCTCACAAAGTCTTAGAGATAGTTTGTTTGCTTTTGTTCTGTCTTGCTAGTTCATGTGTATCAATCCTCTAGATTTTACATATGACTAAAACCATCTTGTGGTTGTCTTTCATTTCTTTAATAGTTTCTTTGAACATAATCACCTCCAGTTCCATCAGTTTATCCCAAAAGGACGCAATTTTCTCTTTTTTGATTGCAGAGTAGTATTCCATGGAGTATATATCCCATACATAACTTCTTTAGCTAGTCATCTGTGGATGGGCATCTAGGCTGTTTCCACTATGGCTATTGTGAATAAGGCAGCCATGAATTAGTGTGTGAGTGTCCTTTGAATAAATGCCTAAGTGTAGTATTGCTGGATTGCAAGGTAATTCTATTTGTATTTGCTTAAGGGCTCTGCCGTCTTAAAGAGGAGCTGCTCCAGTTTGCATCCCCAACAGCAGTGGGATAGATTGCCCTTTTCCCCAGTGGCGACTTTATACCATGTGTGTTCCTGTGTGTGAGGGGTGTGTGTGTGTGGGGGGGGGTGACTTACTATGACCACCATCTAAGGACTCCTGCAAACACAACAGCAGTGAACAGTATTACTGCTGGCTGTTATCTCTGCAAGGTCATTCTCTCTCTCTATCTTTCATTACCACTAGTCAGCTCTGGCTTATGGTGGTACTGAGGATTGAACCTGGACCTTTGGTGCCTCAGACATGAAAGTCTTTTTACACATTTTCTTTTTTTTTTTCCACCCTGGGTTGTTGCTTCAGCTTGGTTCAGGCATGATTCTACTGTTCCCAACAGACATTTAAAATTTTTCTTTCTGTTTTGATAGGGACACACACAGAGAGAGAGAGAGAAGAGACACCTGCAGTACCATGCCAACTCTCATAATCTTCCCCCCTGCAGGTGGGGACTGGGGAAATTGAACCCACCCTGACCCTCATGCTATCTTTCTTTAAAAATTTTTTGGGGGGCCAGGTGGTGGTGCACCTGGTTAAGTGTACACACTACAGTGCACAAGGATGCAGGTTCAAGCCCCTGGTCCTCACCTACAAAGGGAAAGCTTCACAAGTGGTGAAGCAGGGCTGCAGATGTCTCGCTGTCTCTCTCCCTCTCTATATCCCCCTCCCTTCTCAATTTCCCTATGTCTCTATCCTGTAATACATAAGTAAATAAATAAAATTTAAAAAATACATCTTAAAAAATTAAATATATAAAAAACTTTTGATTATCTTTATTTATTTGTTGGATAGAGACAGCCAGAAATTGAGAGGAAGGGGGAGTTAGAGAGGGAGAGAGACAGAGAGACATCTGCAGACCTGCTTCACCACTTGTGTAGATTCTTCCCTGCAGATGGGGACCAGGGGCTTGAACCCAGGTCCTTATACGTTGTAACTAGGTACACCACCACTCAGTCCCCCCACCCCCCATGTTATTTTTCTATCCACCCCATCAACCCTTCTCCTGGCACCTGGGGCAGGGGTCATGGGCCAGCTGTGCTCTGTGCACCCTTGATGGCTGGCAGAGACCCCATCTCAGGTCCCTGTGTTCCTGTTCCTTCATACAGTTAGGCAGTATGGGGTGCGACCACTCCCCAGAACCAAAGCCGCTGTGTTCTGACTTTTTTTCCCAAATGTTTATTTATTTATTCCCTTTTGTTGCCCTTGTTGTTTTATTGTTGTAGTTATTGTTGTCATTGATGTCGTTATCGTTGGATAGGACAGAGAGAAATGGAGAGAGGAGGGGAAGACAGAGAGGGGGAGAGAAAGACAGACACCTGCAGACCTGCTTCACCACCTGTGAAGCGACTCCCCTGCAGGTGGGGAGCCAGGGGCTGGAACCGGAATCCTTATACCAGTCCTTGTGCTTTGCGCCACCTGCGCTTAACCCACTTCGCTACTGCCCGACTCCTGTGTTCTGACTTTTGATCCATTTCACTGACAACTCAAGTTTCCTTATCAGGGTAAGATGACTTCAAGGTTCCTTTCATTGAGAGCTAGACATGCCTCCTGTCACCACACCCATCAAAGCCACCATCCTGTCTGATGAGCTTGAGGACAATGACTCCCCAGTGCATGTGACGGTGCCTACCTTCTCCACAAAGCTGCCAGAGGCATCACGACCTGGCCCTGGCATGGCCCTGCTCAAGCACCTGCTTGAAAGAAAGCAGTTTTAGCTCTGTGTTGAACCAACAAGACTGCCAAGCCTCTCTCTTTTCTTCCTCCCTCCCTCTCTAAGCCCTGGTTTTCTGCTCCATAGAAATAAGTCTGAGTCATACCCGTATTTAATCATCTTCGAATGTCCACGTGAAAAGAGAAAGGGAAACAGGCAGGCCAGGTGGTTTTAATACTTTTCTTCTGATGCAGCCTACCCAAATCATGGACGTCTCAGCGCGTCACCCCCACCAAGTTTATTAGCCAGAGAGCAGACCTTTGCTTCCTCCTGCGACTTCTTTACCAGATGGCACGTGGATTTCCTCGTAAGGCGCCTTGCGACTTGATCCATATTTGGACTTGATGAAATGTATAATTGGAAAAAGGAGATTCACAGACCTGAATGTTTTCAAATATAATTAAAAGCCTTCCAGCAACTGAATTAAATATCCATGTTTTTTTTTTTTCTTCCCGTTTTAATTTGAGCGAAGGAAATAACGTGGAATTCAGTGCTTCCCTGCCACCAGCCATGGGGACTGGGGGCTTGAACCTGGGTCCTTGTGCATTGTAACATATGTGGTCAACCAGGTGTGCCACCACCCGGCCCCTCCTGGTCCTTCCTGCCCACTGCTTCCTCTCCTGCCTCCCCTGTAGACACCTGCTTGTTGTCAGACTACTGTCCCTCCTGTGTCATTCTGTTTATTCCTCTTCCTCCTCCTTTTCATTCTATTTACTTCTCAGCCCAAGAGTGACTATTTAGCTACTAGGGTTATCACTGGAGCTCAAGCCTACTGCTCCAGGGAGCTATTCCCCCTAACCCTCCTTTTTTGTCGATAGAGGCAGAGAGAAATTGACAGGAAGGAGAAGATAGAGGGAGAGAGACAGAGGGGCACCTGTAATACTGTTCCACTGCTCATGAAGCTTTCCCTCCTGCGGGGGATGGTGGTGGTGGGACTGAACAGCTTGAACCCGTGTCCTTGTGCATGGGGATATGTGCAGTCAAATGGGTGCACCAGCAGCGGGCCCTGATACCTTTACTGTTTCAGCGCCAGGTCCTTGCACGAGCATGATTTCACTGGTCTGGACTTTTTTTTTTCTTTTCTTTTTCATTCAATGAGGGGGGCCATGTAGGGAGCTATTTCAGCTGTCTGGGACTGCAGGGTTGGCCTTGGCCCTTCTGGAGTCAAGGTTGCCTGGTTTCACTTTGAAAAAAGGCAGGTCATGAGGGAGCCTGGGAAAAGCCGGGCCCATGGCTGTGCCATAGGTAGGAGGCAGGCTGGCTTAGGTGGGCACAGCTTAGGGCAGATGATTCCCCAGAGCCTGTCAGTCAGGGATCCCCTGGGAGTGGCAGGAGGCTGGCGCCCCTCCTGTGCTCTGGACAGGGGCCAAGACCAACAATGCAGAAATGGATTGGGACAAGGTGACCCAAGTTGGCCAGCAGGCTTGTGGGTGTGGGGAGATCCTGGCACACTGGGGAACAGGCGAGGAAAGCCCATGATATGCTTCTGCTTGAGCCCCACACCTGCCTGCATGCTCACACACAGAAGCAAGCACACACACCTGTGTGGGTTTGTTCACACCTGTGTGGATTTCTTCACACCTGTGTGTGCATGGGCACTCCTGTATGGGGGAGGTACACATCTGTGGGGGAGTGGAGCAGGATGGAGGAGATGTCCCCAAGGCCCATGCACCTCTGAGGCCCAGCTGGTGCCTCTGCTACCCCCTCCCCAAATCCTATGTTCCTGGAGGCTGGAATCCGGCCAGAATGTAAAGCAGATATTCTTCCCAGGTAGGACAGACAGCCCGGGGCATGGAGCTTGCCTTCCGGGAACTAGGGGGAGGGCCCAGAGACCTCTCTCACATAGTTAATTCAATCCTGGGCACTGGTCTGGGCCCACAGCCAGGTCCTCAAACCCCAGTGCCTCAGTCTTCATGTCTTCAGAATGGGCATGGGGCACCATCAGCCCCATCATCCACTCGACCCCCAGCCTGGCTCTGGCACAGGCTGACTGGCCCCAGGAAGGGTCTGAGTCATAGGTGAATCACCCACAGTCTGGGGCTATGAGATGAGAGCTCCCTCTCACCCCAGGGTATGTGTGAGGTTCTTAAAAGGTGAGTCCCGAGTGCTGCAGAGTCAAGCCAAGCTCAAGACTACAGCCCCTGTGATGAATTATAAAGCGACCAGCCTCTTGCTGAGGGCAGAGAGGCAGGGACTGGCCAAGGGCATTGGCATTGGGGAGCTAAGCCTTGACCAGGAGACAGGTGGCTGCTTGAGGAGATGGCCCAGGCATCAGGAGCAATTGGTCAGGGACTCCACTGGGCTGGAAGTTCAGGGCTGTATTTTCTACCGGCCTGAGACAAGTCACTCCATGTCCTCCCAAAAGCAATTCTCTGGCTGCCCCTGGATGACATGCTGGCAGGCACAGGCCCCTGCAGAAATGAGAGGCCCTGAGCATATGTCCTGGGGATACAAGGTCCCCTCCCCAAAGACAGCTTGGGAGGGTGGATAGACTGACTGTGACCTTGGGTCTCTCACCTCCACACCTCCCCTTCTTGTCTCTCAATACCTGTCATCACTGGGCTTGGGGTTCACCTGCAGCTGGGGACAGAGCAGAGCAAGGAGGAGGAGGCAGGATTCCCAGACCCACTGGGGCAGTGGGCTCCAGACAGGGCCCAGGCTCAGGAGGTGAGCAGGCCAGCTGTGAGGGGCTTCCATTCCCAAACACTTTGCAAGATCTGCTCTGACCCAGCGGGAAAGGATGTGACTCCTTTTTTTTTTTTTTTAAATAAAGTTTTTATTTATAAAATGGAAACACTTACAAGACATAGGATAGGAGGGGTACAATTCTACACAATTCCTGCCACTGGAACTCTATATCCCATTCTCTCCCCTGATAGCTTTCCTATTCTCTTTTTGAAATTTTTTATTATCTTTATTTATTTATTGGATAAAAACAGCCAGAAATTGAGAGGGAAGTGGGGGCTAGAGAGGAAGCTTTCCCCCTGCAGGTGGGGACCGGGGACTTGAACCTGGGTCCTTGCACATTGTAACATGTGCACTCAACCAGGTGTGCCACCACCCAGCCCTAGCTTTTCTATTCTTTAACCCTCTGGGAGCATGGACCCAGGGTCATTCTGGGGTGCAGGAGGTGGAAGGTCTGGCTTCTGTAATTGCTTTTCCGCTGAACATGTGACTCCATTTTATAGAAGAGGAGACTGAGGTTCAGAGTGGTCCCTAAGTGCCAACACTGAAAACTTGAGGCAGGGAGAGGAAGAGGCTCAGTGGCCCTCTGTCCTCCCTGTGTCTTTCCCTCTGCCTTCTTCAGATTTATCTATTCACTGAGAGAGAGAAGGAGCGTCTCCCTGGCACATTCAGTGCTGGGCACTTTGGGCTCGCAGGTTCTGTGCTCAATCTGTTGTTCCACCTCCCTGACTGCCACCTCCAGACTTTCTTTTCTAAAGATTTATTTTTTTTATTATTATTTTATTTCTATTTTATTTGATAATACAGGAAGAAATTGAGAGGGGGAGTAGGAGGCAGAGAGGGAGAGAGACTGACACCTGCAGACCTGCTTCACCATTTGTGAAGCTTCCCCTGGGCAGGTGTGGACTGGGGCCTTGAACCCAGGTCCTTCCTTGTACACTGTAATGTGTGTGCTCAACATGGGTGCACCACCATCAAGTTTCTTTGGATTTATTTATTTATTTATACTAGAGATAAGGGGGGGAAGAGAGATAGATAGGCTGATAACATCAAAGTATCAGGCACATACAGTTCTGGGGACTGAACTCAGGACCTTATGCTGGGGAGTCTCATGCTTTATCCTCTGTGCTGTGTCCTTCCTGCCAAGCTTAGCCCCACCCCACCCCCAAGGGCTGCCCTGTCAATGTCTCCTAGCCACCTGGCCACTCCTTATGTAGTCTCTACTGGCTCTGCCCAGAGAGCTGTTTCCATAAATACACCCTGGCCTCTTCACACGGCTGAAGGGCAGGACAGCTGGGACCTGGGGCTGCTCAGGCTGCTGGCTGGTGCTGTCTGACACAAGGGGTTGCTATCTGAGATGGAAAATTTTGCCCCAAGTTCTGGAGAGAAACAAAGCCTCACTCTGTCAGCTCAGCCTGCCCAGCCCTGGCCCTGAGGATACAGGTCTCTGGATCATTTGGTCTGGTGTGTCTGGCCCTGGACCTCTGGGGGGTCCTTGTAGTAGAGGTGAGCCTCTTTCCTCCTGAGAAGACTGATCTGTCCCCGGGACCATAAAACCTAATGCCTCTACTCCCGAGAAGACATTTTAATAAAAGCTACTCTCCACCCTTTCCCAGACAGGCCGGCCTGATGAATAGCTCAGAGGACCTAATAAAGTTATAGGTGAATGGAGATGAGGCCTTTGATGGGTCCCCCCACAGCCCAGGCTTATGTGCGTTGCCTTTTTATGAGACCTGCTAGAATTACCCCTCCTCCTCTTCCATTCTTCTGATTTCACCCCGGAGCCAAGATTCTCACTGCTGAGATCTGGAATATTCCATCACCCACTCCCAGGCCTCTCACTCTCTTCTTTTATCTTTTAATTTTTTATTGGGGGGATTAGTGGTTTACAGTAAATGCAGTTGTTGGTACATCTGTAAAATTCCTCAGTTTTCTGTAAGACATTCTAGTCCTCCACCTAAGTTCTCCCCTACCATCATACACCAGGACTTGAAAGCCCCCCACCCCACCCCACTCTACCCCACACCACCCCAGAGTCCTTTATTTTGATGCAGAACACCAAACGCAGGTCAAGTGCTGCTTCATGTTTGTTTCCCCTTCCGTTCTTATTTTTCAACTTCAGTCTGTGAGTGGTTTCATTTCATATTCATCCTCCTCCTTCTGGCTAATCTCACTTCACAGGACTCCTTCACGCTCTATCCAAGATGAGGTGAAGAAGATGACTTCATCATTCTTTTTTTTTTAATGTTTTTTTAATATTTATTTTTCCTTTTGTTGCCCTTGTTTTTTTATTGTTGTTGTGATTATTATTGTTGTTACTGATGTCGTTGTGGTTGGATAGGACAGAGAGAAATGGAGAGAGGAGGGGAAGACAGAGGGGGAGAGAAAGACAGACACCTGCAGACCTGCTTCACTGCCTGTGAAGCAACTCCCCTGCAGGTGGGGATCTGGGGGCTCGAACCGGGATCCTTCTTCCGGTCCTTGTGCTTTGTGCCACATGCGCTTAACCCACTGCACTACCGCCTGACTCCCAATGTCATCATTCTTAACAGCTGAGTAGTATTTCATTGTGTATATAGATCATGCCTTACTCAGCCACTCATCTGTTGTTGGACACCTGGGTTGCTTCTAGGTTTTGGCTATTACAAATTGTGCTGCTGTGAACATAGGTGTACACAGATCTTTTTGAATAGGTGTGTTTGTTTCCTTAGGACATTCCATTCTTTTTTGACCAAAGGGGCCCAGAAGGGTGAAGCTCTCAGTCAGCCCCTGCCCAGTCCACTGGGCTTTGCCCACTCATGGCAGGTTTGGATGGAGGACCCGCTTCAACCTGGCAAACTTGTTCCAGGTTTCCACGATGTTCCTGCTGGGTTTCACTGCCCTTTGTGGGCATCTGTGCAGAGGCCTTCTTGTGGTGTGGACTTGCAGGCATGCCAGGGGATGCCAGCCCCCAGCAGCAGCCCACCATGTCCCCCCACAAGAATAGGAGGTGCTACTTGAGGATGGAGAGACAGCTTAGCAGGTAGGGTGCCTGCACTGCTTTGTGCATGACCTAGGTTTGAGCCCAGGTACCACCTGGGGGGTGTTATGGTTACAGAGGAAGTTTTAGTCTCTCAGCCTCTCTATCTGTCTCTGGGTGGAAAAAGTATCCTGGAAGTTGTGCACATGTGAGATGTGTTCCATTAAAAAGCAAAAGAAAACAAATACAGCATATAAGCAACCTGGGAGTTGGTGCAATGGATAAAACACTGGACTCTCAAGCATGAAGTCCTGAGTTTGATCCCCAGCATTGCATGTGCCAGAGTGATGCTCTGTTTATTCTCCCCCCTCTTTCTCAGAATGTGCAAGGACCTGAATTCAAGTCGCTAGTCCCTATGTGCAGGGGGGAAGCTTCATGAGTGATAAAGCAGTGCTGCAAGTCTCTCTCTCCCTCCCTCTCTATATTCCCATTCCCTTTTGATGTATCTCTGGCTTAAATAAATAAATAACAGTGATCCCCACAGGGATAGTCAATTCCCATCAGAGATGAGTCCTTGCTCCTGTTTCTGGTATCTGCTTGCATCCCATTGGGGGTGGTGACTCCACTCACTCTGGGGCTGAAGGAGGGGAGAAGGGAGTAAGTGCTCAGTTACCCCAACAGCCAGGCTGTCTCAGCAGTGGGCCGCCTCAGGCACTGCTGCCGCCTGGGATCCTGGTTTCCCTCCTGTTCAAATCACGGAGCAGGAGCAGAGAGAAGGCCTGGGGCTAGGCAATCCAGTGCCCACACAGGAGGGAGGAAAGGAGGGGAGGCAGGAACTGATCAGAGGCCCGGGAGTCAAAGCTGGCATTTCAGAAGAGGAGGAGGCGGCTTTCTGCCCTATGTTTTGTGCCCTCAGATATCCCTGCAGCTGGTGTGTGTGGGGGTGTGTTCCTCCTGGGTCCTCAGTGGAGAGTGAGTGACAAAGTCCTGACAAATCCAGCAAACATTTCCAAGGAGGGAGGTTGGCATTGTCCTGGACCCCAAGCCGTGCACGTGTGCAGCTGGGGACCTGTCAGGATCCCCCATGTTTGCCTGCCGCCCCAGAGGTGGGCATAGTCACTGCCTAATGTCTCCGGTCTGCATTCCTGACCCAGGGCCTCCTGGTTTCTTGCACCAGCTCCAGGGGTGCCTGGGGTCCTTGGCCCAGGAACCCTCTGCCTCTCACCCAGCAGGCGGCCTCAGGGAGGCTCAGAGCTCACTCCCACACTTGCCCCAGGTCTTCTCCGAGCTGGCTTTGATTTTCTGCTTCCCCCTCGACTTGTGCTGACAACCTGAGAACCCTGTGATTTATACGATTAATATGAGAAGCAACATCATTATTCTGTTAATATATTATTCATTTCACTGGTGATCTGTCCTCCCTGCGCCCAGCTCCGCCAGTCACCTTCCCTCCCTGCTATTTTAACAGAGCCGCATTTTAAGTGGGGGAGAACAGTCCATTAAACATGTATAAGATGTAATCTCATTGCCGGTGCGCCGCCAGCCCGCCCGCCTCATAAGCATAAACACAACAGCCAGCTCCCTCCTCGAACCCAGGCCTCGGGCTGGGCTGGCGGCGGAGGGCTCTAATTAAGGAATAAGTTACAACTTCGCAGCTGGACCTCGGGCTCCTGGGTCAGGGGACTCAACTCTGCCTTGAGCCACCTGATGGCAAAACCCTGCCCACCTTGGATGTGTTTCCTCTCCCCCATAATGTCACACTTGGGGGGGGTGCGGGGGGGTCTGCTGGAGGAGGGGCCCCAGGAATAGTTCCAGCCTTCCCACAACAGTCCCTTCTCTCTCTCCTGGAAACCAGAAATCAAACTAGTAGGACTTGGGGGAAGTAACCTAGTAACCTGCCCTGGGGTGGGGGTGGGGGGTTGTCTTGCCCCTGTAGGCTCAAAGAGGAGAGGTAAAGGGGCTGTGGAATGTTCCGGCAGCTTTGGACCCCTGATGCTATGGACTGTCCTGGGAGATGTGGAGGAGGAGTCCAGGCAGCTACAGGTCCTGCCCAAAGGGAGGGCCCACCCCAGTCTGGAATTGGGGGATACCCTCAGGTTTGGCAATGGTGTTTTGAGGACACCAAGAAAAGAGCTGATCTTTCCAGACCATCCCTAAAGGCTTCCTGTAGACAGCATTTTGGGGCTGGGTCCCTGGATAAAGCAGCTGGGCTATGGCCTATGGAAGCAGGATGGAGACAGTCCACAGAAGCCCAAAGCCACAGGACTCAGAGTCTGGTGCAGGCAAGGGGGAGCCACAGCAGGTTGTGGAGCTGAGGAGGGGCCTGTGAGGGCTGCATGGGCTGGTTGGGACCCCTGAGTCCCGGGCACAGGAGTCCAGGTGCACCCAGCAAATAGCTCAGGACTACAAAGGGTGACTGGAAGTCTTTCTGAGTTTCCTGCTCCAGAGACAAACTCCTATTTAGCCTGCAAGACCTTTTTTAAACTGCTCCTCTTGGGTCAAATTGCTGAGGTCAGAAATGACAGAAAGTATCTGGGGCAACACAGACACTGCTGCACCATACCAGAACACCTGTGGCCAGGGGGAAGGAAATTGCTGCACAGGAAATGGGAGTGGTAACAGGTGTGGGTGTGGCTTAGAAAGGAGGTGGAGGAGAGGCTTGGGTATTTATTAGCTGGACCTATGGCCATCATCTCGCTCTCTGTCTCTGTCTCTCTTTATCTGCCTAGGTGAGACTGCCAACATGTGAGTAAAGGCTTTCTGGCTCACTCTCTCTTCCTCTCTCTTGGCTCATGTCTATTCCAACATATGGGTGTTTCTCAGTTTTCCTGAATAAAGTTTAAGATTCCTGAAAATCGTGCTTTCTCCTCAATTCTTTGGATTATGTGTGACAAGCTTTTAAACATGGGGAACAAGCTCAGCCCAAATCCCCTCAATACAAAGTCTCTCCTCAACTCCATCCTCTGCCGGCCTGTGCCTCATCCAGGTGGTGATTAAAACTCAGCTCCAGGGGGGTCGGGCTTTGGCACAGTGGGTTAAGTGCACGTGGTGGGAAACTCAAGGGCCTGCGTAAGGATCCTGGTTTGAGCCCCTGGCTCCCCACTGTGTGTGGGGGGGTTGCTTCACAAGCGGTGAAATAGGTCTGCAGGTATTTATCTTTCCTCATTTCTGTCTTCCCCTCCTTTTTACATTTCCCTGTCCTATCTGGTAACAACAACATCAATAACAATAATAGCCACAGCAATGATAAAAACAACAAGGGAAACAAAAAAAGAAAATAAATAAATAAATAAATAAATAAAATATTAAAAAAAAACACAAACAAACCTCAGCTCCAGGAGGCTAGGCAGTGGTACACCTGGCTGAGTTCATGGGTGACCATGCTAGAGGACCCGAGTTCAAGTCCCCATTCCCTACTTTCAGGGGGTAAGTTCCATGAGCACAGTGTGGAGAAGTCTGCTGCTAATCTTATGGGTTTTCCTCTGTAGGTGACTCTTTGTTTTTCTCTTGCAGCCTTGAGGATCCTTTCTTTATCCTTATTCCTTTCCATTCTAAATATGGTGTGTCTTGGTGTCTTTAAGTCTGGGTTAATTCTGTTTGGGACCCTCTGGGCTTCTTGAATCTTTATGTCTTTGATGTTGTCTAGACTAGAGAAGTTTTCAGCTATTATGGCCTGAAGAATGCTTTCTTCCTCTCCCTCTCTTTGTTCCTCTGGTAAGCCAATAATTCGTATATTGTTTCTTTTGAAGTCATCCCATAGGACTCTGTTGTTGTTTTCAGCATCTCTTAATCTCTTTTTGAGATCTCTTACTTCTTTTTTAGTTGTCTCTAATTCACCCTCGATCTTGCTAATTCTGTCTTCAGTCTCATTGATTCTATTCTCTCTGCCCTCTACTGTTTTCGGGAGTTCATCTATTTTGGAGTTCATCTATTCCCTGTTCTGATACTGTGTTAGCTTGTTCAGCTAGTTGTGTTCTTAGCTCAGCTATTTCAGCTTTTGGCTCTCTAATAACCTTGAGATAGTTAGTGTTTTCTTCCAGAGTCTCATTTGTTGTTCCTGTATTTCTGATTACAATTCTTTCAAACTCTTTACTAACTCCTGTGATTATTTCCTTAGCTAATGTTTGGATGTTGACCTCGTTATTTTGTGCTTCACCCTTTGGGGAGCTTTTAGCTGGACTGTTGTCCTGGTTAGTTTCTCCAATATTTCTTCTTGTTGGTTTACCCATTTTATATATTATGTTATGAGTTCCCTCTCTTAGTACTTTTCAAATTACTGATCACTATTTCCTGGATTGACTTGTGTGTAAGTAAGGTAATTAAAGGGTTCACAGTGGTGGAAGTTAACAGTTGTTTCAATAGTCTTTTAATCCCTGAGTTGGAGCTCAGTGATTTAAAAGCCTCTTTTTTTTTTTTTTTTCTTCTCTGTAGGCTATGGGAGCCTGAGGGCTTCTAATTTAATCACTGACTCCTAACCAAGAGATAAGGCAGGGTGTGGCAGAAATAGTCCGGTGGTTATGCAAAGAGACTTTCACAGCCCCACCGCTATGCCAGGAGGTATAGGTCTTCTCCTGAATTTGCTGGTTAGATCTCTGTCCCCTGGTGTCCCTCTCTGCCGCTGCTCCAGATTCTGAGGGCAGTAGCAATGGAGACTCAGAGTAGCACTTGGTGAGTCTCCGGGGAGTCCTCTCCTCCCTTCAGCTGTCCCCTTGTTGGTGGAGCAGACTGGAGGTGGTGTCTCAACTGATAAACCGCCGGACTGTTACCAGCCACTTAGTCTCTCCCTAGGTTCCTCTCTGTCACCAGCCACGTGTTTGCACTCACCAGTGATTTGGTGGGTTCCTGTAGTCGTTCTAGTCCTGTCTTCTTTCAGTCCCAGGTGGTCTCCTTTGGTATTCCTAGTTGATCCGGGAGAGGAGAGGAGAGGAGAGAAACAGATCTGCTCTCCATGAGCACAGTGAAGCAAGTCTGCAAGTGACTCTCTGTCTCTCTCCCTCTCTAGCTTCCCTTTTCCTATAATTTCTCTTTGTTGTATCCAATAAAACAAAGGGGAAAAATGGCCACTGGGAGTGGTGGATTTGTTGTGCAGGCACTGAACCCCAACAAAAGTCCTGGTGGTAGTGCAGTGGGTTAAGCGCATGTGGCGCAAAGCTCAAGGACCAGAATCTCGGTTCGAGCCCCCGGCTCCCCACCTGCAGGGGAGTCGATTCACAAGTGGTGAAGCACGTCTGCAGGTGTCTATCTTTCTCTCCCCCTCTCTTTCTTCCCCTCCTCTCTCCATTTCTCTCTGTTCTATTCAACAATGATGACATCAATAACAACAACAATAATAACTACAACAATAAAAACAAGGGCAACAAAAGGGAATTGAAAAAAAGTCCTGGTGGCAATAAAAACCAAACAAACAACTCAGCTCCAGTTCTCAGCTGGTGAAAAGGCAACAGATAGCAGCTGAGGTCCAATCATGTCTAAGCAGGTGATTTGATTGCAAATGTCCTCTGGCCTGGACTCTGGGGTCTGAGTTTGGTCTCTTGGATCCAGTAAGTGGCAGGTTTGGCTACTGGCCAAGGAGGAACCCCTCTCCCTTGAGGTCTGGGCTTTGCGGTGCACCCCTCTCCCTCTTTTGGGACCCAGGGCTAAGCTACATTCCTTTGTGCATCAATTTCATATTATGACAAAGGTTCACAGGAGAAAGAAAGAGAGAGAGAGAAAGAGAGAGAGAGAGAGAGGAGCCAGAGCACCATGCTGGTACATGCAGTATGGGGGATCGAGCCAAGAGCCTCAGACATGCAAGTCTGCCCCTCTAGCCGCTGAACTATTTCCCCAGCCACCCTGGGCTGCATTCTTATTCTTCCTGCTTTTTCTCAAACTCCACCTCCTTCACCCCTCACTGTTTCATGCCCTGTCACCCCCACTCCAACTTGTCCACAGAGAGACTCCCTATTCCCAACACCCCTTTTCTGTTGCAAAAGGAAGGACCCCAGCAGTCCATGGCCTGTTTGACACTACAGTTTCCATGACAATAGCACTTGTGACAGCAGCTTTGGCTTGTTACCAGGGCTGATGACAACAGTGACAGCCAGCCAGAGGGGGTTCGGCTGTGCTCACAGCCTTAGGTGGAGTAGAGGTGGCCCTCGGGAGCCCTTTGAGGCCCACCTGGTGTCTGGCTTGGAGTGCTGGGCCAGGAGGGACCCCCCCTTCTTGCTTGGACAACCCTGGCAGTGATGTGGGGGTGCAGGAGGAGTTTTAGAGGGGGGCCAGGAAGCAGGAGCTGGCTGGGCTGGGCTGGGCTGTCACACTGCTGTGCAAATGCAGGTAGGGCAGCAACCTCTCTGGGCCTCTGTTCAGGGGGCAGGGCTGGACTTGAAGCTGCAGGGCCTCCTCTGACTCTCCTGGGCCCGGCTGTATGTATGTGGAGGAGCCATGTCCCCTCAGTGCAGATGTGAGCCCTTCCCAGGCTGTGTGTCCACCTCTTCCTCCATGAGTCGAGGCTAGGCATGACCTATGACCCCAAGAAGGCCTGGACTCATGTGATTGGGCTAAGTGGCCTCTGTGACACTGCTCATTCCAATGGGGATGGGGAGGGCAGCTACCTCCCCTCGTAATGCTCAATCCCAGCTCCAAGTCCCTGCAGACTCATTAGAAGTTAACGCACTGGGACTGTCCCACCCCATCCAGTTCTGGGTTCCAGGAGGGACAGTGGAGTAGAGGTGGCTGGATAATGGTATCTCACCAAGGGCCCTACTGAGCTGGTGCCCGGCTGCAACTGATACTCCAACACAGGTTCGTTCCGTCACCTCCCTGAGAGGCCACATAAACCGTTCACATATTCACTCACACGTGCGTGAGTCTGGGCAGATTGAGCCCTGCATGAGGCAGAGAGCAGAACACTGCTATTTCAGCCCCCAGGGCCCATCAGACCTGCCCTGACCACCCTGTACTGTCTCCAGTGGGCTCTGACTGACTGGGCTCAGTGGAGTGGGGCTGAGGCTTGACTTGGCTATCCCTGCTCCACATAGTCCAAGCCTGGCCTCTGCCTGTCATCTCCCCAGAGGGCGCTGGCCTATTTATAGGGTGTCTTGGAGCTCCTCAAAGCACGGGGCTCCAAAGTGGGAGAAGCTGAAGTTGGCAGTCCTCTGATAGGCCAGACTAGAGTCTGGCACATTCTCTAGTCACAGGGCATGTTTGAGGTGGCAAGGCCTGTGGGAAGGTGTGAACATCAGAGGTGTGGTCCTCTGTGGTCCTCTGCAGCATGTGTCCCAAGGTCCAGCCCTGGTAAGAGGGAATTGGGTCTGGAAGAGCTACAACTTGAGCTTTGCACCCAGTTCTTCTTCTAGCGTTTGCCCTTCTTCCGTAGCCAGTCAACAGCATCAGGTTGAGCCTGATGTAAAGTTTCGAGACCTCCTTTGAATCTGGAGAGGTGGCAGTCGTTGACTATGTGGGTCATAGTCTGTCTGGAGCCACAGGGGCAGTTCGGGTCGTCTCTGGCTCCCCAGCGATGGAACATAGCGGCACACCGGCCATGGCCTGTTTGATACTGATTGAGGAGGGCCCAATCATAACGTGCTAGGTCAAAGCCGGGTTGACGCTTGCAGGGGTCTGTGATGAGGTGTTTGTTCTTTACCTCAGCTGATTGCCAACTCTGTTTCCAAGAGTCTGGAACAGAGAAGTTCAGTGTAGGCATAGGGGACCAGATTGGGTGACGAGACGTCAAGCGTTGGACAGGGTGGGCGAAGATATCCACGTATATTGGCAGGTCCGGTCGAGCGTAGACGTGGGAAATGAACTTAGATGATGCCGCATCCCGACGAATATCTGGCGGGGCGATGTTGCTAAGAACTGGCAGCCATGGAACTGGAGTGGAACGGATGGTTCCAGAAATTACCCTCATGGAGGAATATAATTTGGAATCGACCAAGTGGACATGGGGGCTACGGAACCATACTGGGACACAGTATTCTGCAGTGGAATAGCATAATGCCAGAGATGATGATCATAGTGTGGAAGCGCTCGCGCCCCATGAGGAGCTGGCCAGTCTTGCAATGATGTTATTCCTCGCGCCCACCTTTGCTGCAGTTTTTATGAGATGTTCGTGAAATGACAGAGTGCAATCGAGAGTAACGCCAAGATAGACTGGCTGGGCTTCATGCCGGATTCTCGTATCGCCAAGCTGCACATTAAGCTCACGCGAGGCCAAGGCATGGTGTAGATGGAAAACAGATGATACCGTTTTTGCAGTGCTAGGGATTAGTCGCCATTTTTTTTACAGTAATCAGATATCAGAGACATGTCTTTCGTGAGTGTTTCCTCGAGGATGTCGAACTTTGATGCCTGAGTTGCACAGCAGATGTCATCGGCGTAGATGAACTTCCTTGAAGAAGTTTCTGGGAGGTCATTGATGTCAATATTAAATAGCGTAGGAGCCAGAACAGAGCCCTGGGGGAGGCCACTTGAGACAAGTCTCCACCTGCTAGATTTGTCACCCAGATGCACCTGGAATCTTCTGTTTTGGAGAAGAAACGATATAGTGTTGGCCACCCATGGAGGCAGGCATCTTGAGATCTTGACTAGGAGACCACGGTGCCAGACCGTGTCATAGGCTGCTGTGAGATCAACAAAGACAGCACCCGTCTTTAAATTCTTCTGGAATCCATTTTCAATGTAAGTTGAGAGGGCCAGGGCTTGTTCGCAGGTAGATCTTCCTGGGCGGAAACCAGCTTGGGCGGGTGATAGGAATTTCTCTGTAAGATGAGAAATACGTGACAGAAGCAGCCTCTCAAGGAGTTTGTAACACATGGAGAGGAGAGAAATTGGTCTATAGCTGGCGGCCAGTGTTGGGTCTTTCTTTGGTTTCAAAACCGCTATAATCTTCGCACAACGCCAAACTTTGGGCATAGACTCAGATTCCAAGATGTGGGACAGGAATGAAGCGAGCCACTTCTTTGCCGCGGGACCCAGGTTAAGAATGAGTTCTGGGGTGATGTTATCATAGCCAGCAGCTGTTCCCGGTTTAAAACTTCTTCAAAGTGTCTTCCAGTTCAGACAGTGTAAAGGGAGAGAGTTTTGGAGATAGACAAGATAACCGGAAGTGGGATGACCACTCATGGGAAATTTCTCTTTTCCAGACTGGGTCGATCTTAGCACGTCCAACTTGAGTTAGGTGACTGGCCACTGAGTTTGGAGATACGGGAGGATGGGAGACGGGAGGGGGTTGGCTACCGGCACCCAGTCTGTGAAGAAGCTTCTAGGCCTTCCTACTTGAGTGGGTGAAGTTCAGACTTTCCGTGAGTTGTTGCCAGCGGGCTTGGCGTGCTGCATCCAGGGAGGCAATGAGATGGTCAGCCACATCTGGGTCGCCTGACTCATCATACTGCTTTAGTAGTTGCTCACATTCAGCATCAAGACAAGGCGTATAGTTAGCACGTCTCCCGCGAGGAATGGCTTGGGAAGCTGCTTTGAAGATGGCTTGGCAGAGGCGCCTGCACCCAGTGATGTTAAGGATGTTCTTATTTATTTATTTATTTAAAAAATGAGACATTAACAAAACCGTAGGATAAGAGGGGTACAACTCTTCCCATTTTCCACCACCAGATCTCTATATTCCCTCCCCTCACCTGATAGCTTTCCCATTCTCTATCCCTCTGGGAGTATGGAACCAAGGTCATTGTGGGATGCAGAATGTGGAAGGTCTGGCTTCTGTAATTGCTTCCCCACTGAACATGGGCATTGACTGGTTGATCCATACTCCCAGTCTGCCTCTCTCTTTCCCTAGTAGGGTGGGGCTCTGGGGAAGCGAAGCTCCAGGACACATTGGTGGGGTTGTCTGTCCAGGGAAGTCTGGTAGGCATCATGCTGGCATCTGGAACCTGGTGGCTGAAAAGAGAGTTAACATACAAAGTCAAATAAATTGTTGAACCATTATGGACTTGAAGGCTCGAATAGTGCAGATGAAGTGTTGGGGGTTACTCACTGCAGACTATTGTGTACTTCTGCTTTCAGGTATATATTTTGCCCTAGTTTATGGATACGTGTGAACATATGCTCTATCTCAGGGGACCTGGTCTATATCTACGTTTTGGGACTTTGTTAGGAAGTGAACCACCTGGAACGGAATTAGAGAATACTATGAAAGGAAAGGTTTCACCCGAGCAATGAAGCTGAAGGGTTGTCATTCCACACCTGAAGTCTCTGGACACAGTCTGAAGTGAAGCATGCTGGGGTGGCACTCGTTGCGTTGATTAGGTTGGGATCGGTGGATGCAATATTATTTGATATGAATTGAGAGAAGCATGCAGGAAAGTGTGCTCTACCCTAAGGTTCTAGGACTGGGGGAAATATAGGTTCTAGAGTGGAAATGTGAGGTTCCTGCTGTCTTAGGGTTCAAGAAGACAATGGATAGTCATTGTTATCATCACACTATTAGGTAATTGGGTTAACTTTGAGAGGTCCCTTTGTTAGGGTTTGCTATATAATACCCAGCATCTTGTATATAGCTGTGCCACTGGTTGCTTCTGTTCTACCTGGTCTAGGCTTTTGAGAGAGTCAGCATATCAAAGACTCAGCTTATGTATTAAAAAGACTCAGTCTGTGTTTTAAAAAGTTCGAGACATACAATCAATTTTCCCTCCCATATTAATTAAATAGTGATTTGTATGATTTAATAGGAGTGTACATAAACACCATTCCCACCACCAAAAGACTTTGTCCCAACCCACCCACCCACCCCTGCCCCCCCCACCACCCCAGGAAGTCGAATGTCCATCCTCCCCCTCACCACAGGGTTTTTACTTTGATGCCCTACTTTCAATTTAGTCAGATCCTGCTTTTAGTTTCCCTTTCTGTTCTTTCTCAACTTCTGTTGATGAGTGGGATAATCCCATACTCATCTTTATCTTTCTGACTTAGCTCACTTAGCATAATTCCTTCTAGCTCCATCCAAGATGGGTCAGAGTAGGTGAGTTCATTGTTCTTAATAGCTGCATAGTATTCCATTGTGTATATATACCACAGCTTTCTCAGCCACTCATCTGTTGTTGGGTACCTGTGTTGCTTCCAGGTTTTAACTATTATGAACTGTGTTGCTATGAACATAGGTGTGCACATATCTTTTTGATTGGGCGTTATGGAATCCTTGGGGTATATCCCCAGGAGAGGAATTACTGGGTCATATGGAAGGTCCATGTCTAACCTCGTGAGAGTCCTCTAGACTGCTCTCCAGAGAGGCTGGACCAATTTACATTCCCACCAGCAGTGCAGAAGGGTTCCTCTGTCCCCACAGCCTCTCCAGCATTTGTTGCTGCTGTCCTTTTTGATGTATGAAGGGTGTTCTTATAGAAAGGATGTAGGCACACACAGACACACACACACACACACACACACACACACACACACACAGAGAGAGAGAGAGAGAAGTAATAGGAAAAGAGAAGTTTTAGGAAGAGAGAAATTGGGGGCCTGGCAGTAGTGCAGCAGGTTAAGCACACATGGCACAAAGCACAAGGACCAGCATAAGGATGCTGGTTAGAGCCCCTGGCTCCCCACCTGCACGGGGGGGGGTCACTTCACGGGCAGTGAAGCAGGTCTGCAGGTGTCTATATTTCTCTCTCCCTCTCTGTCTTCCTGTCTTATCTTGATTTCTCTCTGTCCTATCCAACAACAATGACAGCAATAACAACAACAATAATAAACAACAAGGGCAACAAAATGGAAAAAATAGCCTCCAGGAGCAGTGGATTCCTAGTGCAGGCACCGAGCCCCAGCGATAACACTGGAGACCAAAAAAAAAAGAGAGAGAGAGAGAGAGAAATCAAGCAGTAAGGGTCCAAAGTGAGTTGCTAGTGGAGTGGGGGATTCCAACCCAGGCTGCTCAGACTCTCCAACCCAAGACTGCTACATCTTCACAGAGAATTTCTGGGCTTCACAGAGAATTTTGGTGGCTGCTGTTCTCTGCAACATTAAGAAGGAAGGAGGGGGCAGCATTTGGGGTGAATGTCAGCGGTGCTGCCTTGGTCCTTTGAGCTCCCCCCCAGCTGTCCTGACCTCTCAAGGCAGATCTTTCTTGGATATGAAGGTGTGAACTTGCAAAGGGAAGGGCAGATGAGACCCGCAGAGACGGTCTTTCCCTCTTCCTTTTGAAAGCATGTTCAGAGTGGGGCTGGTTGTTGGCACACCTGGAATACACACATTACCATGCACAAGGACCTGGGTTCGAGCCCCTGATCCCCACCTGCAAGGGAAAGCTTTTCAAGTGTGAAGCAGGTCTGCATGTGTCTCTCTCTCTTCCTGTCTCCCTCTTCTTTCTCAGTGTCTGTATCTAATTAAAAAAGAAAAGGAAAAATAATGGCCACCAGGAACTGTGGATTTGTCATGCAGGAATGGAGCCCCAGTGACAACCCTAGTGGTGGCAAGTAAAGGAGAAAGAAAGGAAGGAAGGAAGAAAGGAAGGAAGGAAGGAAGGAAGGAAGGAAGGAAGGAAGGAAGAAGGAAGGAAGGAAGGAAAAAAGAGAGAGAAAGAAAGAGTTCTGAGGCATGGATTTCTCTCTTCAGGCTGTTGGGAGACCCTGTGCACCCAGCCTTTGTGGCCACTGGGGTGCTGTCCTACTGGAAGGCCTTGTGGTGTCCTCTAGTCTTTCTGCGAGACCCCCACCCCATCAGAGCTCAGCTAAAGCATCCGCCTCTGTCCCACTCATGACCTGTTATTTCCACCCCCTGCCTCACTTGAATGGTGGAACCCCAGCCCTGCTAGGCACCCCCAAGCCCCCCTACTGTTGAGAACACTTGGGTGCCCCTCCAAACACCCACTACTTCAGCTGTGAAGCCACAGAGCCCTGGCTTCCCCCGACCCCGGGGAACCCTGAGACAAAGCTCCATCTCAGTGATAGCTCGCAGGGGAGCCTCACTTCTCCCTCTGACCCATGTGGCCTTTGGGGACCATTTCTGGGCTGTCATGCTGGGACTGCTGCCTTGCACCCCTCTTCCCAGGAACCCCAGGATCCAGGGAAGGAAGGAAGGAGTGATAGTGGAGGAGGACTTCACAGGCTAGGTCCTTGGGGTGTGGTGGGGGAAGGTTGAGGAGGGGTGCGTTTCACCTCCACACATGTGAGCCTGTCTGCAGGGTGGTGGCAGGGATGTGTGTTCCAGCTATGCCCCACTGTGCCTGGGCCTGTGGGTGCCTCAGGGGAGACCGGGGAAAGGAGCCAGTGGGGGGACTGGGCACAGCGTGCCCTGTGCTCTGCAGCCAGCATTGATTTCCGACTCCCAGCCGGGTGTCCAGGGGCAGCTGCAGTCCCTGCAGCCCCTGGAGACCAGGCCTGGGATGGAGTGTGGTGCTGACGGTGGTGGGGCCAGATCTGAACAGACCACTAGGACTCCACTAGAACACTCCACTAGGACCTCAGATGGCTGCTGCAGAGCCCAAGGAGCCCAGATCTCATCTCTGCCTGTCCCTTGACACACTTCCCACCAGCCCCCCACCTACAGGCCCCACACTGGTGACCCTGGGCCCCCAGCCAGGCTCCAGTCTCCCCTCCTGCCCCCCAGTACAGGGAAGTGCCCCCCTGGAATCAGCCAGCATCCAGTTCTGGAAGGAAGCCCCAGTCTGTTGGTGCCACATGGGGGCTGGAAGTGAACATTCCTCCTCAAATCCGAACGTAAGCTGCGGCCTTCTTCAGGCCCAGCTAGCCGCCTGGAGCGCTGGGAAAGTGGGCCAAGGCTTGTGGGCAGAACCAGCTAGCGGCGCTAGCGGGAGGACCGGCTCAGCCTGGGAAGTGGGGGGTGTGTTCACTGCTGGGCGGCCCCCAGAGTCCACCCCCACACTGCTGCACTTCCGGGAGATGACAAGTCCTCCCTGGGCTGCTGGGCTGCTGGCCTGCTGTCCGGTTGGCTCTGGCACCCCTCAACCAATCATTATTATTATTATTATTATTATTTTTACCAGAACACTGCTCAGCTCTGGCTTATGGTAGTGCGGGGGATTGAACCTGGGACTTGATGGAGCCCCAGGCATGAGAATCTGTTTGCATAATCATTATGCTATCTACCCCTGCCCAATTGTTGTTGTTATTATTGTTGTTATTGTTGTCATTGTTGTTGGATAGGACAGAGAGAAATCGAGAGAAGAGGGGAGACAGAGGGGGAGAGAAAGACAGACACCTACAGACCTGTTTCACCATTTGTGAAGTGACCCCCTTTGCAGGTGGGGAGCCAGGGGCTCAAACCGGGGTCCTTAATGCCAGTCCTTGTGCTTTGAGCTTAACCCGCTGCACTACCGCCCGGCCCCAGTTTCTCTCTTTGACCGGTGCTGGGTAAAGCCGAAAGGTTGTGTGGGTGGGAGGGGGGCTTGCCATGGTCACCAGGGGAGTTCCCAGCTCCGGTTGGTCACACACAAGTCCTGGTTCTGAGATCCTACTCCCATCTCAGTGGGGATGAATGCAGGTTCAAGCCTCTGCCAGCTGTGTGACCCCACACCAGTGTCTCTACCACTCTGAGCCTTGACTGTCTCATTTGTACAGTGACATCAGTGGACAGGTTTTCTCGAGGGATCAGGCCTCACACAGAGGAGATGCCCAGAGCCTGGAACACCTCACCTCCAGAGAGCTTGGTGAGAGTTGTCATGGTTACTACAGAGGCAAACAGGACCTGCCTCCCCCAAATGGCTTATTTACAGAAAACCTTCCCTGGCATCAAACCCATCTTTCCTGAAGCTCAGTGAGGCTGGGGCCACCCCCTTCTAGTTTGATGGACTGGCCACTGCACTTGCAGCATCAGCCAGGGGACACCAGGTGGCTCTTGTCCCCTCTGACTCTGACATTTCACCCACTGACTTGGGGTAGCCCTGAGTGTGCTGTCCTGGGTTATTACCAGGGGTGCTGTCCTGAGTTATCCCTGAGGGTGCTGTCCTGGGTTAGCCCTGAGGGTGCTGCCCTGAGTTAGCTCCAAAGGTGAGCCACCCACTTTCTAGAGGATGGTGGAAAGGCCGTTTGGGCCCTTACAGAGGCTCCACAGCCGCCGCCCCCCCCATGGCTCTGACCTTCCCTAAGGCCACATCCCACAGGCCAGCCCAGTCCACCTCCGCCCCCCCACCACAGTGACCTGCCTATCCTCACCCCCCACCCCACCCCTGACACAGCTGGACACACAGTCAGAGGCAGCAACCTGGCCTCCTGGTGTGGCAGCCTCCTAGGGCCTCTCCTGTGACAGGGGCCCGGAGTCCTCTCTACATGGTGGCTTGTGGTGAGAAATGGGTCTTCTTCCAGATCTGGGGTGGGGGCTCAACATAAAGACATCTGGACAGCAGGGTCTGGGTTCCCATTGGACCCTCTCACCCACCCCAGCAAGAGCAAAGCCCCTAAGCACTTCTGAGTGGCACCATTTATTATTATTATTATTACTGTGTTTGTTGGTGTTACTATTTGGCACTGGGGCTTTGTACAGGTGTCCTACCACTTCCCCAGGCCAATCTCTTCATTTATTCTTTCTTTTTTATTTTCTTCTTCAGTTAATTAATGGACTTTGTAGGATTCTACTGTTCCTGAGGGTGTTGTCCAAGGTGGGCTCATTTTTTTCCCCTCCTTTAATGATGACTGCACCCCCTTATTTATTTATTCAGCCATTTGCCACCACAATGCAGATAATGACTTCACCCACCTGGCAATTCCTACCCCACCACCCCATTTTTCTTTCTTTCTTTCTTTTCTTTTTTTTTTTTTTCCTGAGAGACAGAGAAAAATAGGGGAAAGAGAGGGGGGAGAGAGAAAGAGAGAGACCTGCAGTACTGCTTCACCACTTCTGAAGCTTCCGCACTGCAGGTGGGATCAGTGACTTGAACCTGGGTCTTTGCATATGGTGACATGTACACTCTACCAGGTACACAACCGAGTGGTCCTCCCTCCCCCTCCCCCTTTTAGTTTTAGCTAGAAACAAGACTGGAAGAGAGAGAGCTTGTGGAGGGGACACAGGGTAGTACCACTCCATCATTCACACATGGAGCTTTCTGTGGGTGCTGTGCATGGTCCTCCCATGGGGCTCAGGGGGCTCAAATCTGGGTGCTAATTTGTAATAGCCAAAACCTGGAAGCAACCCAGGTGTCCAACAGATGAGTGGTTGAGCAAGCTGTGGTATATATACACAATGGAATACTACTCAGCTGTAAAAAATGGTGACTTCACCGTTTTCAGCCGATCTTGGCTGGACCTTGAAAAAATCATGTTGAGTGAAATAAGTCAGAAACAGAAGGATGAATATGGGATGATCTCACTCTCAGGCCGAAGTTGAAAAACAAGATTAGAAAAGAAAACAGGGATTCGACTTCCGGAGGTGGAGCTACGAGCAGCAGATCGCTTTCTCTCCTCTCCTCTCCTCTCCCGGATCAACTAGGAATACCAAAGGAGACCACCCGGACCGAAACAAGACAGGACTAGGATGACCACAGAAACCCAGTAAATCACCCGTGAGTACAAACACGCGTGGCTGGTGACAGAGAGGAGAGAGGGGCCTAAGGAGAGATTAAGTGACTGCTAACAGTTCGACAGTTTGTCAGTGGAGACACCACCTCCAGTCTGCTCCACCAACAAGGGGACAGCTGAAGGGAGGAAAGGACTCCCCAGAGACTCACCAAGTACAACTCTGAGTCTCCATTGCTACTACCCTCAGAATCTGGAGCAACAACAGGGAGGGACACCAGGGCACAGAGCTCTAACCGGGAAACTCAGGAGAAGACCTATACCTCGGTGGCATAGCTGAAGGGCTGTGAAAGTCTCTTTGCATAACCACTGGATTATCTCTGCCACACCCTG
Source organism: Erinaceus europaeus (assembly GCF_950295315.1). Classification (NCBI taxonomy): domain Eukaryota; kingdom Metazoa; phylum Chordata; class Mammalia; order Eulipotyphla; family Erinaceidae; genus Erinaceus; species Erinaceus europaeus. Next base: position 24,198,716 of record NC_080176.1, on the reverse strand, counting down.
CTTTATCTCTTGGTCAGGAGTCATTGATTAAGCCAAGAAGCCTATTGATAGTTTAAAAGCCCTCAGGCTACCATAGCCTACAGGGGGAAAAAAAAGGCTTTTACACCACTGAACTCCAACTCAGGGATTGAAAAAAACTGTTAACTTATATAAAATGGTTAAAACAACAAGAAAAAATAATGGAGACTCGAACCAGGACAAGAGTCCAGCTAAAAGTCCTCCAGAGGGCGAAGCACAAAACAACGAGTTCAACATCCAAACATTAGCTAAGGAAATAATTAACAGGAGTGAGTAAAGAATTTGAAAAAATTGTAATCAGAACTGCAGGAACAACAAATGAGAATATGGAAGAAAATTCTAATAATCTCATGGTTATTAGAGAGCTGAAAGCTGAAATTGCTGAGCTAAGAAGGCAACTAGCTGAACAAGCTAAAACAGTATCAGAGCAGAGCAACAAAATAGATGAACTTCAGAAAGCAGTAGAGGGCAGAGAGAATAGAATCAATGAGGCTGAAGACAGAATTAGCAAGATTGAGGATGAATTAGAGACAACTAAAAAAGAAGTAAGAGATCTCAAAAAGAGATTAAGAGATGCTGAAAACAACAACAGAGTCCTATGGGATGACTTCAAAAGAAACAATATACGCATTATTGGCTTACCAGAGGAAGAAAGAGAAGGGGAGGAAGAAAGCATTCTCCAGGCCATAATAGCTGAAAATTTCTCTAGTCTAGACAACACCAAAGATATAAAGATTCAAGAAGCCCAGAGGGTCCCAAACAGAATTAACCCAGACCTAAAGACACCAAGACATGTCATACTTAGATTGGAAAGGAATAAGGATAAAGAAAGGATCCTCAAGGCTGCAAGAGAAAAACAAAGAGTCACCTACAAAGGAAAACCCATAAGATTAGCAGCGGACTTCTCCATACAAACACTACAGGCCAGAAGAGAATGGCAAGATATCTATCGAGTGCTCAATGAGAAAGGCTTTCAGCCAAGAATACTATATCCTGCTAGATTGTCATTCAGACTAGATGGAGGCATCAAAACCTTCTCAGACAAGCAACAGTTGAAGGAAGCAACCATCACCAAGCCTGCCTTGAAAGAAGTTCTGAAAGGTTTCCTATAAACAACCAGACCACCACAAATAGAACATATATCAAAACACTCTAAAACTCTACAAGAATGGCGTTAAAATATCTTCAATCTTTGATATCAATAAATGTGAATGGCCTGAATTCACCTATTAAAAGACACAGAGTAGGAAGATGGATCAGAAAACACAACCCAACAATATGTTGTCTACAGGAAACTCACCTAACACAACAAGACAAACACAGACTTAAAGTGAAAGGATGGAAAACTATCATTCAAGCCAATGGCCCACAAAAAAGGGCAGGAACAGCTATTCTCATATCTGACATGATAGACTTTAAAATAGATAAGATTAAAAAAGATAGGAATGGACACTACTTAATGCTCAGAGGATCAGTCAATCAAGAGGACTTAACAATTATTAATATCTATGCACCCAATGAGAAGCCATCTAAATACATCAAACTTCTACTGAAAGAGCTACAGCAATATATTAACAGTAACACAATCATAGTAGGGGACTTCAACACCCCACTATCTCAACTTGACAGATCATCCAGGAAGAAAATCAGTAAAGACATAAGGGAGCTAAATGAAGAGATAGATAAACTAGAACTATTGGACATTTTCAGAGTCATTCATCCCAAGAAACTGGAATACACATTTTACTCAAATCCACATGGATCATTCTCAAGGATAGACCATATGTTAGGCCACAAAGACAGCATCAGCCTATTCAAGAGCACTGAAATCATCCAAAGCATCTTCTCAGACCACAGTGGAATTAAACTAACACTTAACAATCAACAAAAGATTAGTAACAGTGCCAAAATGTGGAAGCTCAACAGTACACTTCTTAACAACTTCTGGGTCAAAGAGGAAATCAAGGAAGAAATCAAAATGTTTCGAGAGTTCAATGAAAATGAAGACACAAGCTATCAAAATATTTGGGACACAGCTAAAGCAGTCCTAAGAGGGAAGTTCATAGCTATACAAGCACACATTAGGAAACAAGAAAAGGCACAAATAAACAGCCTGATTGCACATCTTAAAGACCTAGAAGAAGAACAACAAAGGAACCCTAAAGCAACCAGAAGGACAGAAATTACTAAAGTTAGGGCAGAAATAAATAACATTGAGAATAGGAAAACCATACAAAAGATCAATGAAAGTAAATGTTGGTTCTTCGAAAGAGTAAACAAAATCGACAAACCTTTAGCCAGACTCACAAAACAAAAAAGGGAGAAGACCCAAATAAATCAGATAGTAAATGAAAGAGGAGATATCACAACAGACACTGCAGAAATTCAACATATCATGCGAGGCTTCTATGAACAACTATATGCCACCAAGTTAGAGAACCTGGAAGAAATGAATGATTTCCTAGATACCTACCAACTTCCAAAACTAAGTAAAGAGGAAGTGGATAACATGAACAGGCTCATCACAGCTAATGAAATTGAAACAGTTATCAAAAATCTTCCCAAAAATAAAAGTCCTGGACCAGATGGTTTTACAAATGAATTCTACAAAACTTTCAAAGAAGAACTAATACCTCTACTTTTAAAAGTCTTCCAGAAGATTGAAGACACTGGAATACTCCCTGCCAGCTTCTATGAAGCCAACATCACCCTGATACCAAAAGCAGACAGGGACACAACCAAAAAAGAAAACTACAGACCAATATCTCTGATGAACATAGATGCGAAAATATTGAACAAAATTCTAGCCAACCGGATACAGCAGTATATCAAAAAGATTGTTCATCATGACCAAGTGGGGTTTATCCCAGGCATGCAAGGTTGGTTTAATATATGTAAATCAATCAATGTGATCTACCACATCAACAAAAGCAAGACCAAAAACCACATGGTCATATCAATAGATGCAGAGAAAGCCTTTGACAAAATACAACATCCCTTTATGATCAAAACACTACAAAAAATAGGAATAGATGGAAAATTCCTGAAGATAGTGGAGTCTATATATAGCAAACCTACAGCCAACATCATACTCAATGGTGAAAAACTGGAAGCATTTCCCCTCAGATCAGGTACTAGACAGGGCTGCCCACTATCACCATTACTATTCAACATAGTGTTGGAAGTTCTTGCCATAGCAATCAGGCAGGAGCAAGGAATTAAAGGAATACAGATTGGAAGAGAAGAAGTCAAACTCTCCTTATTTGCAGATGACATGATAGTATACATGGAAAAACCTAAGGAATCTAGCAAGAAGCTTTTGGAAATCATCAGGCAATACAGTAATGTGTCAGGCTATAAAATTAACATTCAAAAGTCAGTGGCATTCCTCTATGCAAACACTAAGTTAGAAGAAATTGAAATCCAGAAATCAGTTCCTTTTTCTATAGCAACAAAAACAATAAAATATCTAGGAATAAACCTAACCAAAGAAGTGAAAGACTTGTATACTGAAAATTATGAGTCACTACTCAAAGAAATTGAAAAAGACACAAAGAAGTGGAAAGATATTCCATGCTCATGGGTTGGAAGAATTAACATCATCAAAATGAATATATTACCCAGAGCCATCTACAAATTTAATGCTATCCCCATCAAGATCCCAAGCACATTTTTTAGGAGAATAGAACAAATGCTACAAATGTTTATCTGGAACCAGAAAAGACCTAGAATTGCCAAAACAATCTTGAGAAAAAAGAACAGAACCGGAGGCATCACACTGCCAGATCTCAAACTATATTATAGGGCCATTGTCATCAAAACTGCTTGGTACTGGAACATGAACAGACACACTGACCAGTGGAATAGAATTGAGAGCCCAGAAATGAGGCCCCACACCTATGGACATCTAATCTTTGACAAAGGGGCCCAGACTATTACATGGGGAAAGCAGAGTCTCTTCAACAAATGGTGTTGGAAACAATGGGTTGAAACATGCAGAAGAATGAAGCTGAATCACTGTATTTCACCAAATACAAAAGTAAATTCCAAGTGGATCAAGGACTTGGATGTTAGACCAGAAACTATCAGATATTTAGAGGAAAATATTGGAAGAACTTTTTTCCGCATAAATTTTAAAGACATTTTCAATGAAACGAATCCAATTACAAGGAAGACTAAGGCAAGTATAAACCTATGGGACTACATCAAATTAAAAAGCTTCTTCACAGCAAAAGAAACCACTACCCAAATCAAGAGACCCCTCACAGAATGGGAGAAGATCTTTACATGCCATACATCAGATAAGAGTTTAATAACCAACATATATAAAGAGCTTGCCAGACTCAACAACAAGACAACAAATAACCCCATCCAAAAATGGGGGGAGGACATGGACAGAATATTCACCACAGAAGAGATCCAAAAGGCCAAGAAACACATGAAAAAATGCTCCAAGTCTCTGATTGTCAGAGAAATGCAAATCAAGACAACAATGAGATATCACTTCACTCCTGTGAGAATGTCACACATCAGAAAAGGTAACAGCAGCAAATGCTGGAGAGGGTGTGGGGTCAAAGGAACCCTCCTGCACTGCTGGTGGGAATGTCAATTGGTCCAACCTCTGTGGAGAACAGTCTGGAGAACTCTCCGAAGGCTAGAAATGGACCTACCCTATGACCCTGCAATTCCCCTCCTGGGGATATATCCTAAGGAACCCAACACATCCATCCAAAAAGATCTGTGTACACATATGTTCTTGGCAGCACAATTTGTAATAGCCAAAACCTGGAAGCAACCCAGGTGTCCAACAACAGATGAGTGGCTGAGCAAGTTGTGGTATATATACACAATGGAATACTACTCAGCTGTAAAAAATGGTGACTTCACCGTTTTCAGCCGATCTTGGCTGGACCTTGAAAAAATCATGTTGAGTGAAATAAGTCAGAAACAGAAGGATGAATATGGGATGATCTCACTCTCAGGCCGAAGTTGAAAAACAAGATTAGAAAAGAAAACACAAGTCGAACCTGTAATGGAATTGGAGTATTACACCAAAGTAAAAGACTCTGGGGTGGGTGGGTGGGTGGGGAGAATACAGGTCCATGAAAAATGATGAATGAAATAGTGGGGGTTGTATTGCTAAATGTGAATCTGGGGAATGTTATGCATGTAAAAAAAAAAAAAAAGAAGTAGAAACACAAAGCAGAAATTGACTGAGTTTGGAGTATGGCACCAAAGTAAGAAAGCAGAAGTATACTAGAGTTTGCAGTGAGTACCTCCCTAATACTTCCTCTCCACTTTTCCAAGCTTTGGGTCCATGATTGCTCAACAATTTGTTTGGCTTTGTATGTTAACTCTCTTTTCAGTCTCCAGGTTCCAGGTGTCATCAGGATGCCGGCCAGACTTCCCTGGATTGAAGACACCACCAATGTGTCCTGGAGCTCAGCTTCCCCAGAGACCCATCCTACTAGGGAAAGAGAGAGGCAGACTGGGAGTATGGACCGACCAGTCAACGCCCATGTTCAGCGAGGAAGCAATTACAGAAGCCAGACCTTCTACCTTCTGCAACCCTCAGTGACCCTGGGTCCATGCTCCCAGAGGGATAGAGAATGGGAAAGCTATTGGGGGAGGGGGTGGGATATGGAGATTGGGCGGTGGGAATTGTGTGGAGTTGTACCCCTCCTACCCTATGGTTTTGTTAATTAATCCTTTCTTAAATAAAAAATAAAAAATAAAAAAAAATAAAAAGAAAAGAAAACACAAGTCGAACCTGAAATGGAATTGGAGTATTACACCAAAGTAAAAGACTCTGGGGTGGGTGGGTGGGTGGGGAGAATACAGGTCCATGAAAGATGATGAATGACATAGTGGGAGTTGTATTGTTAAATGGGAATCTGGGGAATGTTATGAATGTACAAACTATTGTATTTACTGTTGAATGTAAAGCATTAATTCCCCAATAAAGAAATAAATTATTTAAAAAAAATCTGGGTGCTTACGCTTGGTCAAGTATATGTCCTCCCAGGTGAGTCACCTCCCGGTCCCCAGATGTACTGCTGAAAGTGTGGTTTAGGTTAAATTCCCCACCACTATCCGTCCCCCAGGCAATCTCATTACCCCAAAATGACACTGTCTCTGCTCTCACCAGCTCCCCAGCACTGCCCCAGACCCCAGCATTTCCCATCTCTACTGGACTCCTCTGGGGACCCCGAAGACATGGCGTCCGACAGCTTTTGTCCTTTGCAACAGGTTCATTGCCTCAGGACTGTGTTCTTGGGGCTCCTCCAAGCTGTAGCTGGTGACAGGATTTCCTTCCTCTTTTTATTCAGGCAGTGAGCCATGGGAAGCTTCCTAGATCTTCCATTCATTCCATATTGAGAGAGACAGAGAGAGAGAGAGAGAGAGGGAGAGAAAAGAAAGGGAGGGGGCGGGTGGTGGTGCACCTGGTTGAGCACACATGTCACAATGTGTGAGGACCCAGGTTCAAGCCCCTGGTCCCTACCTGCAGGGGGAAGGCTTTGCAAGTGGTAAAGCAGGGCTGCAGGTGTCTCTCTGTCTCTCGCACTCTCTATCACCCCTGCCCTCTCAATTTCTGGCTCTCTCTATCAAATAAATAAATAAGGATAGTAGAAAATAAAAGAAAAATAAAAGAAAAGAGATGGAGACATAGAGTGGAGCATCAGGGAGAGACACCAGGGCATAGCTCTCCATCCACGGAGCTCCCTCAGGGCCATCTGCAGGTTCCAGTGAGATACTGGGGATCCAATCCAGAGCCTTGCTCAACGTAACACGCATGCTTTGCTCACTCAACCATTTCCTGTTCCCCCTCCTGAGACATTTCCTTCCTATTTAAGGCTAAGTAATATTTCACTGTTCATGTTTCCACAGTCTGTTTACCCACTCACTCCTTGCAGGACACTTGGGCTACTTCCGCCTTTGAGTGCTTCTGGGTAATTCTGCCGTGAGCATGAGTGAACAGATACCTATTTGAGAGCCTGCTTTCAATGGCTGTGGGCACACAGACCCAGAAATGGAATCGCTGGCTCAGATAGCAGCTCTATTTTTAACAGTGTGAGGCTCTCACGCACTTCTTGCGTGCGCTGCCGCCGCTCGCTCGTGTGTTTGCAGAGGATCAGGGCAGAGCCTAGCATCCCCCGCAGGTGTGGGCAGTCTGGCTCTGGCTGGGGAGGGGCACTGTGGGGGTGGGGAGGAGGGAGTCACCCGCCTTCTCCTGTCTTCAGGCTTCTCTGGGTAAAGCTAACACTTTGATGTCAGCTCTCCAAGGCAAAGAAGAAAGCGGCTTTGATGGGGAGGCAACTTGACTAGAAGCTGCTCTGGGAAGATCTCCTGATGTGGGGAGGGAGAGCAAGAGCCCAGGGCAGCGGGGTAGAGGGGCAGGGGGTCGGCCGCCTTGGCTCAGTCTGTATGGTTGGGGCTGGAAGTTTTCACCCCAAAGGCTAGGCTTTGGTAATTGGGATCCACCAGGCAGGACAAGAAGGCAAACGCTCTCCCCACCACACACACACACACACACACACACACACACACACACACACACACACACACACACCAAGGAAGTGGCCAACAGGCAGGAACCTGAGTCTGAGTTCAGTGAATGAGATTTGGGGGCGCAGCATGGCTCAGAAGGCCCGAAACAAATACCCTTGGAAATACATCCAGCTCAACTGTCCAGAGTGGCTACCAGGACTCTGGGGCTCATGGGCCCGGGGCTGCAGTACTTACTGCATCCCGACTGCGCCACCATCCGAGGGGCTTCCTTCAGTGCCATCCATTGCTGCTCCCATGTGGTGCCGGAGGCTCAAACCAGAGGCCTCAGGCACAGCAAGGGCAGGAGATAGCAGGTGAGCTACAGCTCCTGCCCTGCCCCCAACTTTTCTTTGTTTATATGTTTTTGGTTTCCAGGATCTTTTGCTGAGATTTTGTGCCTGTTACATGACTCTGTTGCTCCTGGAAGATATATATATTTTCAGTCAGAGGTTGAGAGACAGAGAGGGAGAGAGAGAGAAAAGAGAGACAGAGAGAGGAAAGATGCCACAGCACTGCTCCCTCCACTGCTTACAAAGCTTCCCCCATGCTGATGCTCCTATGTGGTGGCCTGGGGCTCAAACCCAGATCCTGACACCTGGTAAAGTATGCACTCTACTGGGTGAACTACTTCTGGGCCACACCCTCACCTTTAAAAAAATGTGACACCAGAGGATGGACTGTGGGCTTTGCCTGTGTTACATTCAGACTCGAAGTCACTCCAGGACATGGAACGGTTTGGGCCAGAGACATGAAGGTCTTTTTACATAACCATCACGCTCTCTCCCCAGTCTCCTCTAGATCTTTTAAATTTTTTAATAGTATATACTTAGAGAAAGAGAGACACTAAGAGCTCCACCATTTATGGAGCTTCCCCTATGCCATCCACGGTGCTCCCCTGTGGTGCTGGGGCTCTCACCCAGGGCAAGGTGTGCACTCTTCCTGCTGAGCCATTACCCAGCCCAGGTGCACAGCCTGATAGGTTCCCTTCTCTGAGGCCAGCAGAGCAGGGCAGTGATCTCTAGTTCCCCTGCTATGAGTCAGGGGTTCTTCTAGCCTCCCAGCACCCAGTGGAGGTGTGACTAGCAGCCCAGGGTCCTGAGTTCCCAAGGGGCCTGCTGGGATAGCCAGGGATGTGTGCCTTGGCCACACTTGATAAACAATGTTTCTGGGGCCCTAAACCTTGATAAACAAGGTTTCTGGGGCCTCCACCTTGGGAGGCTTCTTTTGGGGGGCTAATTTAAAGTCCTTACCAGTTTTAGGGCCTCCAGGGGTCCCCAATGGGCATCCTACACACTTTGTCCACCTCCACCACCCCTCTCCATCCCCACCACCATGACTGCCTCCCTGGAGACATACATTTGTGACTCGACACCATAACATCCACCCCAGCTGAGTGACCCCACATGTGGATGAGAAAGTGGGGAGACTTTTACCCTGCTGAGGTCTCCCTAGATGACCACCTCTCACCCCTGCCCCCACCCAGGGTCCTGGGGTCAATGTTACGACTTTGTCTCTGGCTGATTTCCTTGGAGAAAAAACAGCACGTATGTCCAGGGACCAGAGATCCCTTCATGGCACCAGGCACACTCTCCTCCATGTGGATTAAAAAAAAAGATTTATTTTTAATTTATTTCATCTTACAGAGTTTCAGAAAGAGAGAGACAGAGAGATAGAGAGGCAGACAGAGGAAGTCGGGCAGTAGCGCAGCGGGTTAAGCGCACGTGGCACAAAGCACAAGGACTGGCTTAAGGATCCCGGTTCGAGCCCCCAGCTCCCCACCTGCAGAGGAGTCGCTTCACAGGCGGTGAAGCAGGTCTGCAGGTGTCTTTCTCTCCCCCTCTCTGTCTTCCCCTCCTCTCTCCATTTCTCTCTGTCCTGTCCAACAATGACAACATGAGTAACAACCACAATAATAGCTACAACAATAAAACAACAAGGGCAACAAAAGGGAATAAATAAATAAAATATCAATAAAAAAAAAGTTAAAAAAAAAAAGAGAGGGAGACAGAGAGAATGGAGCCAGAGTACCACTTTGGGACATTGGATGCCAGGGCTTGAACTTGGAGCCTCAAGAATAAGAGTCCCACATCCTACCTTCTAAGCTCTCTCCCAGGCCACAATCCCATGTGGTTTTGGGAAGGAGAGAAACGGCCTGCACATTGGTGCATCACTCGAGTGCCGGCTGCACCTTCATAGGGAATATTATTTCCCAGGGGAAAAGGGGAACGTTGGACCACTGTCTCAGACACACACAAACGCTGTGGGTAGAGGAATCTTGGGAACTGAAACAGGCAGGTCAACACACTTCAGAGAGAGACGCCCCAGACCTGCCCTTGCTCTGAGCTGTGATGGCGGAGACCCTGCCTTCAAGGGCAGTAAGACCCCAGGCTGTCTTGTTCCTTCTCATTTTCTCTGTGTCCTTTGGCCCCTGTGACCCCAAATGAATTTCTGGGGTGGGGGTGGTTTATCATGCAGGCACCGAGCCCTGGTGGCAATTAATTAATTAAAAAATGACAGGATGCAGGCTTCAGCCAAGCTCTGTTGGAGGTGAGGGCTCTGGCAGGAGAGATGGCAGCTGACCTTCTTGCCCTCTTGGGCTTTCTGTTACAAGTGAGACCTCCAACCCCCACTTAGGCTTGAGCCCCTTCCAGAGAGTAACCTGGTCTCACCATCCCACCCTGTCCTTCAGCCCCCAAGAGACACAGCCTCCTTTGCCCCTTCCTCCCCTGGGAGCTTGGCTGCCACCAGTGGTGTCACCTCCCCTCCCCCCACCCCTCCCACTTTCCCACCCCCCTTCTTTGTCTCAGGAACAAGAACAGGAGGTGAGTCTATCAGACGCAAATTGCTCAAGGACCTCATTCATTTTGTGCAGTAATTAAATAGAAGCTGTTTGGAAATATGATTATAGATTGGCCCATCAAAGCAAATTAAATCTTTGAAGAGTAATGGCCTAATTAGCTTCCAGATTCTGCCATTAAAAAAATCTGAATGTCCTGTTGTCCTGGAACCAGGAAATAGCAGGGCCCAGCTGTGAAAAGCATGGAGGGGACATGAGTGCCAGGTGGCCGTGGATTCTGAGGGACTGAGGGACTGGGGTGTGGATCCATTTATCAAGATTAAGCTGGCTGGCTAGACTTCAGTCTCTTCTCTCTCTCTCTCTTTCTCTCTTTCTCTCTCTCTTCCTTGCTTCAGACTCTCCTTTTCAGTGGACATGTGTGTTAAGGATGCCTCCTGGGCCTCCTTGGCTCAATCCTGGCTACATCCTTTCTCCTGCTCCCAGCCCTGAACCTGGGTCCCCTCTCCCCTCCTTAAAGCTGGCCTCATGTGTCTGTTCCAGGTTTTCAACATCAGATCTGTCTCTGAGGAAATTTGTCCCTTACCCCAACCCGAACAGGGAGATAAAATGATGAGGTTCTAGAATGTTCCAGAATTTCTCAAGTACTGCCTCTGTCTGAACCCTGATATTGTAAAGGATGTTGTGGACCTTGCCCCACCTTCTGGTCATGTGGTCAGAGCTGGGCACATGATCCCCAGAGAGGCCAATGAGCACATCCCTGACATTCCCCAGTGGGAATTCTTCCTTGTTTCCTAGACTGTGGGGGACACTGGCCTGGGAAAGCATGGCCTGATCTAGCAGGACCCAGACCCGGACCCGGACCCCCTGGGGTGGAAAGTGTACCTCCTGGACAGTGACCACACTGGCCTTTTCATTTATTTATTTTAAATTTTTATTTAAAAAATTAAACCACCAGGGTTATTGCCTGGGCTCAGTGTCAGCACTCACTATGAATCCACCCGCTCCTGGTGGCCATTTTTTCCTTTTTATTGTCTTTCTAATGTTTATTAGATAGGACAGAGAGAAATTGAGAGAGGAGGGGGAGATAGAGAGACGGAGAGAAAGGTGGGGAGTGCGGGCTCGAACCTGGATCCTTATGCTTGGCAATACATACATTTAACCCAGTAAGCCACTTCCTGGCTCCCACCTTTGCTTTTCTGCTTTGGCCTCTGCTGCCTTATTGCCACCCTGGAAGTGAGGATAGGCAGAACAACTGGGGCTTCACCTGTGAACTGGGGACTAGGAGGGGGGAGGTTTTACTAATTTGTTTTAGGCAGAGAGGCAGAGGGTGAAGGAGGCCACAGCATCAAATCTTCCCTGGATGCAGTGGGGGCTGGACTCAAACCGGCAGAGCAGCACAATACTCACATGAGCTATATTGGCCCCAGGAGTGAGTTTTGTGAAAAGTCCCCCTGCTATCCTGAGGACCCCCAACCAGGAGAATCCCCCAGCCTAGCCCCTCCCCCCACACCCCAAACTCATCCCTGCAAAGCAGCTGGTGCTGAGAAGGCCTGATTTATTCTTGTCGATTTGGGGCAAACCGTGCAGAGCTGAGGGGAGAAGGGAGGCACCGTCGCTGCAAATGAAGACCAAACACACTGTAAATTATGAAGCGTGTATGCGCACGTGCACACACACACACACACACACGCACACGCACACGCACATGCACACACGCACCCGGAAAGCAGGCTCTTTCATTGACTGGATGCTGTATCCTTGGCAACGCAGTGAGAGAAAAACAAGTCTTTCTCCTTCCAACCACCATGGAGAGGCCTGGGTGTCCACACTGGCTCCAGATCCACCTTCTTCATAAGCCCTGATGGATCCAAGGGCCTGGAGGTGGGGGTGGGGGTGGTGGATGGTGGCGGCCGGGTGGGAGGGAAGCAGAGGAATTCAAGCTGGCGCCAGTCAGAAGCCACATTAAGCTTGTGGACCTCAGGGTCATGTTGATGAAATTTCCGAAACTCTTGCGAACCCTTCCTGATTTTCCTAATCTTCCTGATAAATGGGCCTTATAATTACATCCTCTCTGCAGGTGTCTAACCACCCAAAAAAAAAAAAAAAACAACAAAACTCTAAGCCTGGGGGGTCAGATAGTTGCTTTGTCACCACCACATTATTCATAGGTGACAGGGACTCAGACCAGGATAAATTCCTCTGCCTATTTAATTTACTCCGTATCGATTTCCATCAATGGGAGTTAAGCAATCACCTCGGAGCTAATTCTTAGTTTAAGAAAAGGAAGTTGAGGGTCAGAAACTCACTCAGTGGGTAGAGTGCATACCCTACCATCTGTGGAACCCTGGGCTTAAGCCTCAGCAGTACATGGGAACATGAGAGCAGCACCCAGGGAGCCCCATGGAGGGTGGGGGCAGGGCTGTGGGGGTCTCTCCTCTCTCAGCACCATGCACAGCACCCAGGGAGCCCCATGGAGGGTGGGGCAGGGCTATGGGGGTCTCTCCTTTCTCAGCACCATGCACAGCACCCAGGGAGCCCCATGGAAGGTGGGGCAGGGCTGTGGGGTCTCTCCCTCTGCCTGTATGGACACAGGATGAAAGAATTGAGCCAAGTAGGCTGCTCAGTCATCTAACTCCTGCACAAGACCCTTATTTTATACTCCAATACTCTACTTCAAGCCACTGCTTGGTCCCCTAAAGCTCTATTTTATGAATGAATGAATGAGTGAGACCAGAGCACTGTTCAGCTCTGGCACATTCTGTGTGGGGACTTAAACGTGGGTACTAAGGCATGCCAGTCCTGTGCCCTCATGCTGAGCTCCCTGGCTATGATATGAAGCAGGATCTGAGGCACAGTAGATCAGCTCTGTGTGATATGTCCTGAGGATGGGGTACAGCCCTTTCCTTGAGCAGCTTCAGGCCAGTAAAGACCTCCACTCCCACCCCCACCCCCCACCCACCCAGAACTGGAAGCAGGGGCTGCAGTTCTTGCTCTTCCCCAGAAACTCCAAGAGGAGAACTTGCTCCAGGTCACAGAACCAGTAAGTGGAAGGGTTGAAATTTGAACCCAGGGCCTGCCCCCAGACTCCTGAGGAGGAGGACACCGAGGCAGTGGGTGGGCTAGGGGTAGGGGAAGAGGGTGGGAGGGCAATGCTCTTTGAGAAATCAAGAGTGGAATTCAGTCAGTCTGCAGGAGTTTGGGGGTGAATCCCTTAGAGCAGCCAGTGCAGGCTCCCACCCCCCAGCAGGCTGACTCCCCCCCACCCCCACTTTCCTGGGTGACACCGGCGTCACCGGCTCCCCTGACAACTGGCTCTCGGGGGCTGGCCACCAGAGATGCTATTTTGGCCCCCCCTTCCCACGGCTCCTTCTCCCACCGCTTCTATTTGGGGCACTTGGCACGCGCCTCTGACTTGTTGGTTTCTCCGAAATGTCAAGCCTCGCCCGGGCAGGCAGACAGGCGTGCAGGGCTGGCATTGTTCTCTGCGCTTGGTTCCCTGACTCATCTTTTCAGGCACAAAAGTATTATTTCATCCAGACGCAGTGCCGGAACCTTGAACCCAGCACCCTCTGGGCTGGGCTGTCTCCCCCTTCCTGCTGCCCTGTTGAGATACTTGCTTAATGAGAGGAGGAACAGAAAGGGGATGCTGGGGTTATCAGACCTGGATCTAAACAGGTGCCAGCTCGAATTTTTTTACAACAGCCCCCACAGGGAACCCCCTCCCTGCCCTTGTCTGGGCAGTGCCAGCACTCTGCCAGGTCCCTTAAGGCCCCGGAGCTGCCAGCTCAGCACATGGACTGCCTGGGCCTTCTCCTGAGACACAACACGGGGGGGGCGGGTACTGACTTGCTGAAAAGAGAGGAATCCTTTTTTCTCCCAGCCTGTGTTTTGGGTTTCCTGAAAACTTAAAGACATAGAAAGGGACACAGCAGGAACCTGGGGTGAGGTGTGTGTGTGTGTGTGTGTGTCTCGGGGACAGCCCAGATGGAGGGCAGGGGAAGAATGCCCCAAGCGGCTGGTGTGTACTCAGAAGTGGTCACTAGCTCAAACATCTATATGAGTGGGATCCACGATTCTATAAGTCAGCATGTGGGGCTTGCTCACTCATGGTTAATGCTTTAAATATATATATATTAGTTATTTATTTTATACAGAGATGGGAGGGGGTAGTGAGGGAGAGATACGTGAGCTTCTCCTCCCCCCCCCCCACAGGTGGGGACTGGGGACTGGGGACTGGAATCTGAGTCCTTTGCATACTGTAATGTGTGCACACTTTCAAGTGTGCCAACACCCAGCCCCCTCTATGGGCAACGCTTTATCTGTACTAATAATCACCTTTCATTCCCAGCACTGCCCTCACCTAAGTCAGGGTCATATGCAGAGTGTTGGGAGCTAATGAAACTCTGTTCTTCCAAGAAAGGTCTGGGTCCTAATGTCCCTCCACCCCCGTATCTATGATTGTCACTCTGTTTGGGAATAAGGTCTTGGCAGATGTCCAAGTGATAAGGATGTCATTACTGAACAATCAGCTACTAGAACTGGTCTTGTTACAGAAAGGGAGAATAGGGTTGGGGTGATAGCATAATGGTTATACAAAAAGTCGGAGTCTTTCTTTTTCTTTAACAGAAACAAAAGTTGAGAGGGAAGGGGGAGTAGAGAGGGAGAGAGAGAGAGAGAGAGAGAGAACTGTAGCACTGCTTTACTGCTCACAAAACTTTCCCCCTGCAGGCTGAGACTGGGGGCTTGAACCTTAGTCCTTGCACATGATAGTATGTGCACTCAACCAGGTGCACTACCATCCAGCCCCAAGTGCCCGAGTCCTTGACATCCCAGGTTTAATCCCTAGCACCACCATAAGTTAGAGCTGAGCAGTGCTCTAATAAAACAAAATGAAACAACCAAAGCCAACCAACCAAACACAAGAGGAATTTAGGCCTGTGAGAAAGTGTAGTTCACTGGTCCTCAACAGCACTGGGGGAAGCTTCAGTGCAGCGGAGTCTTTCCCACTCTCCCACTGTCTTCCTGTCTTTGTGTGGAAAAAGTCAGCCCAGAGCAGTGAAGGCCCAGCAGTGAGAAGAGAAAAGATGTATGGGCGGGTTTGGGTGCAGGGGCACTGTGGAGGTGACACAGCGTCTGCAGCGCAAGGAGTGGGGAGGCAGCAGGGACCCACGTGGGACCCCTTTGACCTTGGGCCTCCCACCTCCAGAGCTAGAAAGAGAAAACCTATTTCTGGAAATCTGCAGAAAGTGTGTTATTCTGCCCCCAACAAAGCACTGAACAGCAACATCAGGAGTGTTTCCCAGGGGAGGCTGGTCAGGTAGAGAGGCCCACAGGACAGGCATGGGGTGGGGTGGGGAGAGAGCAAGACTCTTGGCTACTGGTTTTTGTCCTTGAGTTTTTAGTTCATTCACTCACTCCAAAAAGCTCTTTTTTAAAATTCAGTTTGTTTCATTTTATTATTAGATAGAGATAGAGAGAAATCAAGAGGAGAAGGGGAGATAGAGAGGGAGAGAGACAGAGAGACACCTGCCATGGTTCACTACTTGTGAAGCTTTCCCCTTGCAGGCGGGGAAAAGGGGCTTGAATCTGGGTCCTTACACACTGTAATTTGTGTGCTTAACTAGATGCACCACTTCCTGCCCCTCCCCCTTTTTTTTTGAGGGAGAAAGACCATACTATCAGGCTCAGACTTCCAACCTGGGTCATGCACATGGCAAAGGAGTACACTATCCACATGAGATATTTTTGGCCACCCCAGGGGGATTATTTATAAAACTGGGATGGGGGCCAGGTTGTAGCACAACAGGTTAAGCTCATATGGTGCGAAACTCAAGGACCAGTGTAAGGATCTTGGTTTGAGCCCTGGGATCCCTACCTGCCAGGAGGTTGATTCACGGGTGGTGAAGCAGATCTGCAGGTGTCTATCTTTCCCCCTCCTCTCTTGATTTCTCTCTGTCCTATCTAACAACAACAGCAATGGCAACAATAACAATAATAGCAATAACAAGGGCAACAACATAGGAAAAATGGCCTCCAGGAGCAGTGGATTAGTAATGCAGGCACCGAACCCTAGTGATAACCCTGGAGAGAAAAAAAAAAAAACCCACCAAAAGTGGGATAAACAATATTAAAAAAAAGTTTCTTTTACATGGTCATGTGACCCATCTGCTACAAAACAAGACTCATTTGTTTATACTCTTAATCAGTTTTAGGCACCCTCTTGACCTTGCTGGGTCCATTTTTGACTCACAAGTGAACATCATTAAAAGGTTGTGAATTGGGAGTCCGGTGGTAGCGCTGCAGGTTAAGGGCAGGTGGCACCAAGTGCAACCGGTGTAAGGATCCCAGTTCGAGCCCCCGGCTCCTTACCTGCAGGGGAGTCGCTTCACAGGCTGTGAAGCAGGTCTGCAGGTGTCTGTCTATCTTTCTCTCTCCCCCTCTGTCTTCCCTATCTCTCTCCATTTCTTTCTGTCCTATCCAACAATGACGACATCAACGACAATAATAACTACAACAAGGGCAACAAAAGGGAATAAATAAACATTTTTTTAAAAAAAGGTTGTGAAATGTCCCACCTCCTCTTCCCACTGGGGGCCACCAGCTTCCTTAAGCTGAGTCCCAGAGCGGAAGGTAGCTATTATCACCAGCTGGCTCTCCTATCTAAATGTTTTCTTTTAATTTTTTAATATTTATTTACTTATTTATTCCCTTTTTGTTGCCCTTGTTTTTATTGTTGTAGTTACTATTGTTATTGATGTCGTCGTTGGATAGGACAGAGAGAAATGGCGAGAGGAGGAGAAGACAGAGAGGGGGAGAGAAAGATAGACACCTGCAGACCTGCTTCACCGCCTGTGAAGCGACTCCCCTGCAGGTGGGGAGCTGGGGGCTCGAACCGGGATCTTTACGCAGGTCCTTGCACTTTGTACCACGTGCGCTTAACCCACTGTGCTACCGCCCAACTCCCTCTAAATGTTTTTACTCATTTTATTTATTAATTATTTATCTGGAGACAGAGAGAAATTGAGAAAGGGAGATAGGGAGGTAGAGATAGGTAGGTAGATAGGTAGATAGGTAGATAGGTAGATAGGTAGATAGATAGATAGATAGATAGATAGATAGATAGATAGATAGAACTGCAGCCCTGCTTCACTGCTCCTATATCATTCCCTCCACAGGTAGGGACTGGGGGCTCAAACCTGGGTCCTTGAATGCCACAATGTATGTGTTCAACCAGGTGTGCCCACCACTAGGCCTCTTTACTCATTTTATATGAGCCAGAAAGGAATTCACAGAAGCAGAACAAGAAGCCAGAGCACCCCTCTGGCACATGCAGCACCAAGGATGGACCCAGAAGTCTCAAACCTGCAAGTCCTGTGCTTCACCTGCTGAGCTAGTCCCCAGAGAGAGATCTTTATAGTTCCCCCTTAATCACTGCATAATGGCCAAATGTGAGCACCGAAGGCTGCAACTGCTGTCCCCAGTTGGAACACTGATTATGGACAGGGCTGTGTTGTGTCGTTGGACCTGGACCTCTGGGTGAGGGGTAGATGCTTGCAGTGGGGCTGGATGCATGCAGGGGAGGGGTGGCGGGCTCAGGTCTGTGGCCTGGATGCTTTGTGGTTGTCGCATCACAAGCCCATCCTGAGCCTCTGCTCAGATGTGTCTGTAGGAGAAAGTCATGCTTTGCCATCCATGCACAAGGCACAGTTTCGAGCCTCCCCCCCCCCATAGCACTGGGGGAAGCTTTGGTGCTGTGGTATCTTCCCCACTCTCCCTCTATACTTCTGTCTTTTTCTGTGTGAAAAAGTCAGTTTAGGGGATTGGAAGTGATGTACACATTATCATGCTGAATGGCCTGGGTTTGAGCCCCCCAGGTCCTCCCCCCCAGGGCAGGGGCACTTCACAAGCAGTGAAGCAAGTCTATAGTGTCTCTCTTTCTCTTTCCCTCTTTCCCTTCCTCTTTACTCTCAGTTTCTCTCTCTTCTATCCAATAAAATGGAAAGAGAAAGGTGGGGCAGGCAGTGGCACACCTGGTTAAGCACATGTATTACAGTGTGCAAGGACCCGGGTTCAAGCCCCTGGTCCCCACCTGCAGGGAGAAAGGCTGCAGGGATGTGGGTGTATTTCTGTCTCTTTCCCTCTCTATCTCCCTCTTCTCTCTCAATTTTTCTCTGTCTCTATCCAACAATAAATAAATACATACATACATAAAAGAAAATATTAATTTTTATTTTTTTCTATTTTTCTTGCCTCCAGGGTTATTGCTGGGGCTCAGTGCCTACATTACAAATCCACTGCTCCTGGAGGCCATTTCCCCCCATTTTTGTTTCCCTTGTTGTTGTTATTATTATTATTATTGCTGTCATTGTTGTTGGATAGGACAGAGAGAATTGGAGAAAGGAGGGGAAGACAGAGAGGGGGAAAGAAAGATAGACACCTGAAGACCTGCTTCATCTCCTGTGAAGTGACTCCCCTGCAGGTAGGGAGCCAGGGGCCCGAATTGGGATCCTTACGCTGGTCCTTGCGCTTTGTGCCACGTGCGTTTAACCTGCTGCGCTACCGTCCGGCCTCCAAAATACTAAAATTAAAAAAAAAAAGACAGCTGGGGGAGGTGGATTCATAGTGCTGGCACTGAGGCCCAGTGATAGTCCTGGTGGCAAAAACAGAAACAAGTCAGGCCAGAGCAGTGAAGGTCTGGCAATGAGGAAAGGAAAGGCGTACAGGTACTAGACGCAGGGGTATTGCTGAGGCAAGACAGCTGTCTGCGGGGAGGCATCAGGAGTTCTGCTCCAAGTCCTGGGCACCAACCTCTACCACCCTCTGATGCCTCTGCCTGGGCAGCCGGCAGCCTGCGTGTCCTCGGCCTGAGCAGCTCTCATCTCTGAGCATTATTGAGCTCTGTTTGTTGCTGTGTTTTATAATAATGACCCATCTGCAACTTCTGAGCGAAAGTCTAATAAAAGTGACAAATAACAGTAGGGCGCACACAGCTTGTCACTCTGGATTTACAGGCCCCCAACTTTCTCTGGTGAGTCCCGGTAAATTCTGGCGGTGGGCCTTAATCCATCACTCTATCTTTTAATGCAGCGTCTAATCTCGCTGCCGGTGCTCTGCTCGGCGCTCCATTTCTCCGCAGGTTGTATTGGCGGCACTGATTTTTATCAGGCGCAACGGTGTTTGAGGCGACTCACTGGCGGCGAGTGAGAACCTTCATTGGGTCACTTGAGAAGTCACTTTAAACACAACAGATTTAGTGCCTTTGATTCACCCTGAAAAATCTGACAGAAGGAAGAGTAAGGGGGGGTGTCCCTTGGAACTCTGGGAGTTCTGGAGAACCAACCCTTCAAGGTGAAAACCAAAGGCTTTCATCTGTGGAGGCCTGAGAGACTCCCAAGCCTCGTGGCCAGGATGGAAAAAATATTAGGTCTCTAGAAAAAATATTGATCCATCTACTGGCTATCAGATTCAATTATGAGGTTCTGTATACACAACTCCTCTGATCCCAGTGGACTCTTTAAGGGAGAAAGAGAGAGGGGGCCGAGTGGTAGAGCCCCTGGTTGAGCACACATATTACCATGCCCAAGGTCCTGGGTTCAAGCCTCTGGTTCCCACCTGCAGGGGGGAAGCTTTACCAATGGTGAAGGGGTTATTTCTGGGGCTTGGTGCCAGCACTATGACTCTACTGCTTCTGCTGGCCTTTTTTTTTTTTTTTTTTCATTTTATCAGATAGGACAGAGAGAAATTGAGAGGGGAAGGGGAGATAAAGAGGGAGAGAGAAAGAAAAAAAAGAGGGAGAGAGAAAGATAGACACCCGCAGACCTGCTTCACCACCTGTGAAGCACCCCCACCCCCCCACCCCCCCCCCGTGCAGGTGAGGAGCCGGGGGCTCAAACTGGTATCCTTGCTCTGGTCTTTGTGATCCAAGAGGGTCTCTGATCCTCCAGCCTAGCCTACCCTCTCCATCTTTAAAGCTGGGAAGTCATGGAATGGCCACATGGGTGAGGCCACTGGCCCCAAACTGGTCCTGTATGTCCTTCCCGAAGCTGCTGTCCTCCAGACCACAGACAGGGCTGGGGCGGGGGTCTGCTCTGCTCCCCAGTGTGGCCCCAAACAAGGAAGCCTCCCAATGGCTGAGATCCCAGGAGACATGGCTCCCAGCAAGACACTCGGAGCACACACATCCCACAGGAATTAGTCACAGGCAGTGACTCTGTCGGCTCTTAACTTAGAACAGCACCCACATTATTCAGCCAGGAGGGGCTGGGAGGGAACCAGGGGTGAAGAAGTGGTGGCATCTGTGTGGGGGAGGCCTGGGCGGTGGGTGGGCTGGCTGCCTTTTGCGTTTGGTCCCCAGCCCAGGGAAGTGAAGCATGTGAACATGGCTTGCGTCAAGAGCACTGTGTCTCCTCTTGCTGTGTGGCTGTGTGGCTCAGGGATACCTGTGGTGGGATGATGGGGTGCCTTGGAACCCTGGGTTCTCCCTCTGCTCAATCCAACAGGCTTTTCTCAGCCCTCCCTGCCTCCCATCCCGTCCCAGTGGAGTTGGACAGAGCTGCCAATTGAGGCCCCTCTGCGAAGATTCTCTGCCCCTTGCGGGTGACCTGAACCCCATGTCCACTCCTCCCCCACTGCCCAGACCACCTTGTCTCTTTCCACATCCCCTTCCTATTTCGCAGGATCTGACAGGGGCTGAGGAGAGAGAAGAGTCTATGAAGCATGGGGACCTCAACCATCTTGTTCCAGAAGCTTCAGCCAGGATCTGGGCACCAGAAGAGGGGCAGAAGGAACCCTCTGGGAGGGCTGAGGCCTGGGCTGCCCTGGAATTGGGAAGCCAAGCTGGCTCAGCAGACGGCACTTCCTCGCTCGGAGTTGCCAGATGGCACCAGGCAGGACAGAGCATTTGGCCCTGGGTCTGTGATTGAGTGGGGAGCTGGGGGTACTGGGGTTCTCACAGAACCTGGAGGGGAGTCTCAGGGTGGGGGTTGATGGGGCACGAAAGTCACGGGTCACCAGAGGAGAAACTAATTAGGAAGCAGGTTTGAGAAGTGACAGAAGCCTTGGCTTGAGAAAAGTTTGAGAGGCAGAGACTGGGGCCACGGGGGAGCTCCCCTTCTCTGTAATGTCCATACCCTGCGGTGTGGAGTGGAGAGAGATGGAGGGGACTGTTCTGGGCCAGCATGTTCACCCTTCTTATTTCAGCCCCACACAGAGAAAGGCAGGCATCGAACTTCCCCAGTAGAGTAACCCTCAGCACCTCGGTGTGCTCCCGTAAGGCCCAGGCCCCATGCATGACAAGGTCTGCACCCTGCCGCTGAGCTAGCTGCCTGCTCTCTGGCTGGTTGGGAACTCCTGGCTGCTGTGTTTCCCTGCTCACCCAGCCCAGAGGAGGGCGCCCACCTGGATGCTCTCCTCTGCTGACGTGACCTCATCCTCAATCACCTGGATCATCACAGGCACCCCCTTTTCCTCCCAGCTGGTAGCTGGTGGGACCCCTGTTTACAACTGGGGAGAGGTGGGAAGGAAATGGGGTGCTGTAGAGAGGGCAGGGTTCCATCTGTGATGGTGTCCTGGATGACTCCCACCCCATGTGGTGGGGGCCTGGCTCTCCAGGCTCAGGGCCTTGGGGGGACCAAGTTCACAGGAAAGGGCTCTGGCCATCCCCAGGGAGGTTATGAGTCTGCTTGGCTATGACTGTGATTGTGGGGTCCTCACTCCCCCTTCAGTGTGCATGCTGAGCCCTCAAATTCCAGGACCTCACGCAGAGAGACCTTTGTGCAGGGGACGTAGCTCAGGATGGACTAGCCAAGGGTCCCAGTTCCATGCCGGACATCACACTAACCAGAAGGGTGCTCTGGTCTCTCTCTCTCTCTTCCCTCTTCTCTCTCTCTCTCTCCCTTTCCCTCTCCCTCCCCCCTCCTCCCTCATGCAAAACTCTTTGTCTCTCCAGTTCATGAAATAAATAAATCTCAGGGCCAGGTGGTGGCACACCAGGCCAAACAAATATGTCACCACACAGGAAGGCCTGGCTGGGTTCAGCCACAGTCCCCACCTGCAGGGATGGGGTGTGGGCTCCATGAGTGGTGGGCTAATAATACTGCCAGTGTCTCTCCTCTGTTTCTCCCTCTCTGTTTCTCACTCTCTATAAAAAAGATGGGTGAGCTGAGGAGGAAACAACATAATGGTTCTGCAAATGACTTTGATGCTGGAGTTACTGAGGTCCCAGGTTCAATCCCCAGCACCACTATAACCCAAGCAGGGCTCTGGTTAAAAAGAAAAAGGCTGGAGGCTGGGCAGTAGGGCATCAGGTTAAGCGTACATAGTGCAAAATGCAAGGACCGGCTCAAGGATCCTGATTTGAGCCCCCGGCTCCCCACCTGCATGGGGGTGGGGAGCCGGGGAAGCCTGCTTCACAAGCGGTGTCTCTCTCCCTCTCTATCTTCCCCTCCTCTCTCAATTTCTCTGTCTTATCCAATAACAATAATGATAACAGCAATAGCCTCTAAGAGCAGTGGACTTGTGATGCAGGCACTGAACCCCAGCAATAACCCTGGAGGCAAAAAGAAAAAAAAAGAAAGAAAGAAAAAGGTCCCAGGGAACATGAATCATACAGACATTAAACTGCAGCAATGACCCTGGAGGCAAATCCTCCCACTCACCTACCCCTCAAAAAAACACCCTAAAAATATCAATGACACAGAAGGGCTGGGCAGTGGTGCTTTTGTTGAACACATTACTGTGTGCAAAGACCTGGGTTCAAATCCCTGGTCCCTACCTGCAGGGGGGAAGCTTCGTGAAGGTGGATGTAATGCTTCAGGTGTCTCTCATTTTCTCTCCCTCTCTATCTCCCCCTTCCCTTTCATTTTCTCTCCCATGCACTGAAATAAATTAAATTTAAAAAATAATAAAAATGGGAGTTGGGTGGTAGCACAGAGGTTAAGCGCAGGTGGCACAAAGCTCATGGACCAGTGTAAGGATCCCAGTTCAAGCCCCCAGCTCCCCAAGGGAAGCCGCTTCACAAGCGGTGAAGCAGGTCTGCAGGTGTCTATCTTTCTCTCCCCCTCTCTGTCTTCCCCTCCTCTCTCCATTTCTCTCTGTCCTGTGTAACAAGGATGACATCAACAACAGTAATAACTACAACAATAAAACAAGGGCAACAAAGGGAATAAAGAAATGCTATATTAAAAATGAATAAATAAAAATTTAAAATCCACAGAGAAGGGCTGGAGAGAGAGCTCACCAGGCAGACCTTGTGCCTTGCTATGCATGTGACCCAGGTTCGAACCCTAGCGGCATGTAGGGGCACCAGTTTCTTCAGGGAACGTTCTGATGCTGTGATATCTCTCCTTCTCTCCATCTGTAACTGAATGGGAAAGTAGCTCAGAGTGGGGACGGTATGCATGCACCAGGGCTCAACTTTGTAAAGCAACAGCATGCCAGAGAGAGAGGGTCTTTCTTAAATGTGACCTTGACTGGAAACAGGATCTTAGCACATCACTCCAAAACAAGGTTGCCCACAGCCTGAATTCAGGTTCTCCATCTCCAGCACTGTGAGGCAGTTTTTCTCTGTGGTGGATCCTCCCACCCTCACCCCACCCCCATTCCTACATTGGGATGAGGAGGGAATTAGGGAAATTCAGGTCAATCATGGGAGTGTTTGTCTATGCACACACCACCAGGGGGCAACGGGGAGGGAGTGAGAAACCATCACCCAGGTCTCAACCAGGAGGGAAGGGGGCAACCCCCCCCCCCACCACACCACCACCACCACCACCCACCACCTCCACCCCCGCTTTTGAGGAGCTGAAGGAGAAATACCTGCAAGATGCAGCCATGAGCCTCAAGCCTTTGGCTTTCCTTTATGGAAAAGTAAAAACATGGGTGCATTTGGGTCCTGAAGATGCCCTGGAAGTCAGTACAATGCAGACACCAACTCAGTGAATGAAGCCATGGGAGACAGATGAGGGGTCCCCATAGCAGCTCACTTGATTTTGGGGTGGATGTCCTGCTGGCTTTTTCCTATATGGCCTGGGCTTTTTTCAACAAAGACAGTTTTTCCTTTCTTTTTAAAATTTATTTTTATTACTGATTTAATATTGACTTACAGAATTATTAGATAATAAGGCTATAATTCCACACTGTTCCCACCCCCCGAGTTCTGGGTCTCCATTCCCTCCACTAGAAACTGCAGTGGTTCTCCCAAGGTCACAGATATGGGTTGCCTATTATTTCTATAACTGTCTATATTTATATATATTTTTCCATCCCCCCCCCATGGTCCTGCCTTCTCTTCCTTTCTAAGTCATACCTACAGCTATTGCTACTTCAGAATGTCCTTCCTTTATTCCTCTTCTCTCTTTAGGTCCTGGTGGAATTGGAGTTCAGAGACCTCTGGTCATCTTCCCCCTATCATTTCTCCCCACTCTGGGAGTCTGGACCAAAATTCTTTATGGGGTACAGCAGGTGAAAGGTCTGGTTTCTGTAATTGCTCAGAGACACAGTTTTAATGAATCTGCCCTACCTCTGGGCCTCCCTACTTCTGTGGTCATTCATATAATCCAGAAGATTACTCACCCGCTTTCCTTACCCCCACTAGATCACTATTGGGAAAATTAATTCCTATGATTGTTTGGAAGCAATTTCAGTGTGCTGGGTTTTCTGGGGTCTGAATGTGTCTAGGGTTCCACTTTGCAAAGGTAATTGACCATACACACCACAAAGACTGAGGATGGAGAGCTTGCAGATATAATATTTGATGGGCTCATTTCTCCTGCGTCTTAATTACCACACTTGCTGGCATTATAAATTTGTGTTCAATTAGGCTCAAGCCATCAACTGCTGAGTGCATTGTAAATTTGTTTAAGTCATCCCAAAGGATGTTACCAGCTCCACTGGATTACCCAAGCACAGACACTGCCACCAGGTCACCCCACCCCCTTTCTTGGCTCTATTCCTACTTGTATGCGAAGCCATAAAATTGTTTAAGTAAAAACAACAGTGAGCGTCTAATGGACATGAATGTGGACATAAAGCCAGAGCAGCAAACCTGTCATGAAATAAATCAGCAGCAGATCTGAGACGCTTTCGGCCCACAAGTCTCTGAGCTGCAGAAAGAGATAGAGGTCACTGGGTCTCAAGCTAGTCCTCCCCTGGGGAGAGAGGAGCTGCAGAAAGGTTCAGAGTGGATCTGTTCTGCAAATCTGAGCCCAGCCAGCTGCTGGAGATGCTCTGGGTGAGGGGCTCTGGTTAGGGGAACAGCCTGGAGGAGAGAAAGTGCCTCAGAGCCAGGTAGAGAAAAAGACAAGAGCTGGCGGGAAATGGCATCTGTCTGAACTATGTCACAACCTAGCTGGCCCACTTAGGCCACTGGGCCAGTGCCCAGGGTGACACCTATCCTTCTAAACAGTTCCCCAGGTGGCTGGGGGAGGCTCAGCTCAGAATGCAGGGGTTAGGACCAGCCTGCGGCTTCCCACCAACTTCCCTCCTTCCCTCTCCTCCACCCCCAGTGCCAGAGTTGAAGGTAGGGGGACATTCCTGGGTGTGTGGAACTAGAACCTTCTCCCCAGTAGAGACCATCCCTCTGGTGCCCTGTTTTGTCCTCACTCCTTTGCAAATGGGAATCATAGATTCTCTGGGACTGGGCCCTGGAGCACATGCAGTTGAGTGCACACACATTACCATGCACAGGGATCCGGGTTCCAGCCTCCCCCCCCCCGTCCCTACTTTCAGGGGGCGATGATTCATGAATGGTGGAGCAGTGCTGTAGGTATCTCCCTTTCTCCTCTATCTTTCTGTCCCCTCTAAATTTCTGTTTTTTCTATCAAAAGAAAAAAAAGATGGCCCCTGGTAGCAGTGGGTCCTTCTGTAGGCACAGAGCCCCAGTGATAACTTAGGTGGCAATAAAATGTCTTTATTTTAAATGAGTGAATGAGCAGAGCCTCACACCAGCATATGCGCTGCCGTGGATTAAACCCAGGGCCAGATGTCTGTATGTCCAGTGCTCGACCATTCTGTCACCTCTCCAGCTGCAGTGTTGGCTTTATTGTCTTGTCATAGGGGCTTCACCACTGTAGCTGTGACTTTTGTAGATAGACAGAGACAGAGAGACAGAGAGATACTATAACACCTTCAGTGCAGAGGAGGCTGGGCTCAAACCTGGATCACAGCCATTACAAAGCAATTGCACTATCCAAGTGAGCCTTCTTGCTGCTCTGCTACCTTTTTTTTTTTTTAAATTTACTTCCTTATTGGGGAATTAATGTTTTACATTCAACAGTAAATACAATAGTTTGTACATGCATAACATTCCCCAGTTTCCCATTTAACAATACAACCCCCACTATGTCATTTATCATCCTTCATGGACCTGTATTCTCCCCACCCACCCGCCCCAGAGTCTTTTACTTTGGTGCGATACGCCAATTCCATTTCAGGTTCTACTTGTGTTTTCTTTTCTGCTCTTGTTTTTCAACTTCTGCCTGAGAGTGAGATCATCCCATATTCATCCTTCTGTTTCTGACTTATTTCACATAACATGAATTTTTCAAGGTCCATCCAAGATCGGCTGAAAACGGTGAAGTCACCATTTTTTACAGCTGAGTAGTATTCTATTGTGTATATATACCACAACTTGCTCAGCCACTCATCTGTTGTTGGACACCTGGGTTGATTCCAGTTTTTGGCTATTACAAATTGTGCTGCCAAGAACATATGTGTACACAGATCTTTTTGGATGGATATGTTGGGTTCCTTAGGATATATCCCCAGGAGAGGAATTGCAGGATCACAGGGTAGGTCCATTTCTAGCCTTCGGAGAGTTCTCCAGACTATTTTCCACAGAGGCTGGACCAGTTGACATTCCCACCAGCAGTGTAGGAGGGTTCCTTTGACCCCACACCCTCTCCAGCATTTGCTGCTGTTACCTTTTCTGATCTATGACATTCTCACAGGAGTGAAGTGATATCTCCTTGTTGTCTTTATTTGCATTTCTCTGACAATCAGAGACTTGGAGCATTTTTTCATGTGTTTCTCGGCCTTTTGGATCTCTTCTGTGGGGAATATTCTGTCCCAGTCCTACCCCCATTTTTGGATGGGGTTATTTGTTGTCTTGTTGTTGAGTCTGGCAAGCTCTTTATATATGTTGGTTATTAAACTCTTATCTGATGTATGGCATGTAAAGATCTTTTTCCATTCTGTGAGGGGTCTCTTGGTTTGGGTAGTGGTTTCTTTTGCTGTACAGAAGCTTTTTAATTTGATGTAGTCCCATAGGTTTATACTTGCCTTAGTCTTCTTTGTAATTGGATTCGTTTCATTGAAAATGTCTTTAAAATTTATGCGGAAAAGAGTTCTGCCAATATTTTCCTCTAAGTACCTGATAGTTTCTGGTCTAACATCCAAGTCCTTGATCCACTTGGAATTTACTTTTGAATTTGGTGAAATACAGTGATTCAGTTTCATTCTTCTGCATGTTTCAACCCATTGTTTCCAACACCATTTGTTGAAGAGACTCTGCTTTCCCCATGTAATAGTCTGAGCCCCTTTGTCAAAGATTAGATGTCCATAGGTGTGGGGCCTCATTTCTGGGCTCTCAATTCTATTTCACTGGTCAGTGTGTCTATTCATGTTCCAGTACCAAGCAGTTTTGATGACAATGGCCCTATAATACAGTTTGAGATCTGGGAGTGTGATGCCTCTGGTTCTGTTCTTTTTTCTCAAGATTGTTTTGGCAATTCTAGGTCTTTTCTGGTTCCAGATAAACATTTGTACCATTTTTTATATTCTCCTAAAAAATGTGCTTGGGATCTTGATAAGGACAGCATTAAATTTGTAGATAGCTCTGGGTAATATATTCATTTTGATGATGTTAATTCTTCCAACCCATGAACATGGAATATCTTTCCACTTCTTTGTGTCTTTTTCAATTTCCTTGAGTAGTGACTCATCATTTTCAGTATACAAGTCTTTCACTTCTTTGGTTAGATTTACTCCTAGATATTTTTTGTTTTTGTTGCTATAGTAAAATAAATTGATTTCTGGATTTCAATTTCTTCTAACTTAGTGTTTGCATAGAGGAATGCCACTGACTTTTGAATGTTAGTTTTGTAGCCTGACACCTTACTGTATTTCCTGATGGTTTCCAAAATCTTCTTGCTGGATTCCTTAGGCTTTTCCATGCATACTATCATGTCATCTGCAAATAAGGAGAGTTTGACTTCTTCTCTTCCAATCTGTATCCCTTTAATTCCTTGCTCCTGCCTGATTGCTATGGCAAGAACTTCCAACACTATGTTGAATAGTAATGGTGATAGTGGGCAGCCCTGTCTAGTACCTGATCTGAGGGGAAGTGCTTCCAGTTTTTCACCATTGAGTATGATGTTGGCTGTAGGTTTGCTATATATAGACTCCACTATCTTCAGGAATTTTCCACCTATTCCCATTTTTTGTAGTGTTTTGATCATAAAGGGATGCTGTATTTTGTCAAAGGCTTTCTCTGCATCTATTGATATGACCATGTAGTTTTTGGTCTTGTTTTTGTTGATGTGGTGGATCACATTGATTGATTTACATATATTAAACCAACCTTGCATGCCTGGGATAAACCCCACTTGGTCATGATGAACAATCTTTTTAATATACTGTTGTATCCTGTTGGCTAGAATTTTGTTCAATATTTTATGAGTTTGTTCAATATGTTATGAGTTTCCTTTATCAGTACTTTTCAAATTACTGACCACTATTGCCTGGATTGACTTGTGTGTATGTAAGGTAATTAAAGGGTTCACAGTGGTGGAAGTTAACAGTTGTTTCAATAGTATTTTAATCCCTGAGTTGGAGCTCAGTGGTTTAAAAACCTCTTTTTTTATTTTTCTTCCCTGTAGGCTATGGGAGCCTGAGGACTTTTAAACTATCAATAGGCTTCTTAGCTTAATCACTGACTCCTGACCAAGAGATAAAGCAGGGTGTGGCAGAGATAATCCAGTGGTTATGCAAAGAGACTTTCACAGCCCCTCAGCTATGCCACCGAGGTATAGGTCTTCTCCTGAGTTTCCTGGTTAGATCTCTGTCCCCTGGTGTCCCTTCTTGTCGCTGCTCCAGATTCTGAGGGTAGTAGCAATGGAGACTCAGAGTTGCACTTGGTGAGTCTCTGGGGAGTCCTTTCCTCCCTTCATCTGTCCCCTTGTAGGTGGAGCAGACTGGAGGTGGTGTCTCAACTGATAAACTGTTGAACTGTTAGCAGTCACTTTATCTCTCCTTAGGCTCCTCTCTCCTCTCTGTCACCAGCTACATGTGTTTGCACTCACCGATGATTTAGTGGGTTCCTGTGGTCATTCTAGTCCTGTCTTGTTTCGGTCCCGAGTGGTCTCCTTTGGTATTTTTTTTAATTTAATTTAATTAATTAAAAATTTTTTTAAAAAAATTTATTTCTTTATTGGGGAATTAATGTTTTACATTCAACAGTAAATACAATAGTTTGTACATGCATAACATTCCCCAGTTTCCTTTGGTATTCCTAGTTGATCTGGGAGAGGAGCGGAGAGGAGAGGAGAGGAGAGGAGAGGAGAGGAGAGGAGAGGAGAGGAGAGGAGAGGAGAGGAGAGAAAGCGATCTGCTGCTGCTTGTAGCTCTGCCTCGGGAAGTGTCCTCACCTTTTTTTTTTTTTTTTTTTAAAGCTCCCTGAGCAAGTCCAGGGCACAGCAGATTGGATAGACTCCTAGGGGTGACCTGGGGTGGGGGTGTCCTGCATCCTCCTGTACTGTCTGATAAGGAGGTCCACTGACTTCTCCCCACCTTCCCCCAGCTCAAGCATCAAAAGGCATGAGAAAGGGCCCAGGGGAAGGTCTGTTGCAGAGAAGGCCTCTCTCAGGAAGGCCTACAGCATCCAAGGCATAGAGACCATGGCAAGGAGTTTGGGCCCACACTGACTGCTCAGCCTGAGCTACAGTCCCATCTGCCCCAGACCCACTCTCCCATTTCCAGTTTCATGTTGAGCAAAGAGAAGGACACCTGGCGTCAGATCCTTAGCCACCAGCCCTGTGATCCTGGGAGAAATCCACCCACCTCAGTGACCTCATCAGTCAAGCGGGAAGAGTGCCGATTGTGAGCATGCAGCCACACAAGACAAACCTTTCATTCATTTGTTCTCTTTGTTTCTCATTCATTTGTTCAAACACTTGCTGGGGCATTGAGAATGGCTATTAGTTGTCAGGTAAAATATCAGAGCATTGGGGGCTGGGCGGTAGCACAGTGTGTTAAGCACACATGGCATGAAGTGCAAGGACCAACATAAGGATACTGGTTCGAGCCCCCAGCTCCCCACCTGTAGAGGAGTTGCTTCACAGGTGGTGAATCAGGTCTGCAGGTGTCTGTCTTTCTCTCTCCCTCTCTGTCTTCCTCTCCTCTCTTGATTTCTCTCTGTCCTATCCAACAACAACTACATCAATAAAAATAATAACAAGGGCAAAAAAAAAAAAAAAAGGAAAAAAAATGGCCTCCAGGTACAGTGGATTCATAGTGCAGGCACAGAGCCCCAGCAATAAACCTGGAGGCAAAAAAAATCAGACCATTATCCTCTCTTCAGGTGACACTATTTGTGGATGTATAGAGCAAGATGGCTTACAGACAGCCCGGAAAGGTGGGGATTCTCACAGTTCAAGAGAAGCCTGTGGAGGGTCCTTCTGTAGACTAAAATCACTTCCAGCATGTTTCCACCCCACCCCCTAGGGCACTGCTCAGCTCTATAGTGGTGTTGGGGACTGAACCTGGGACTGCAGAGCTTCAGGCATGAGAGACTGTTTACATAACCATTATGCTGTCTTCTCCACCCTTAAAATAAAATTTTAATGAAAAAAAATTGAGTCACCAGATTTTGAGCTCCTACTGATCCTCTCTCTGCCTTCTTCCTTCTTTTAGCCTCTTCAGACTACTGTCACTGTCTCCCTCTCTTTATTTTGCAGACACAGAGATCTTTCTTTCTTTGTTGTGGTTAATTTTAGCATTATTTCTTAGCCAAGGTTTTCTTGCAGACAGTAAACCGTATCTCCATTTATGAGGCGATCTGGAGTTATTTGCATTCTGACAGCTTAAATAGAATATTTTAAGACTGGTCATGAGAAACTCGGGGAAATCTAGGATGGGGCTTCAGCCCAAACAAATCATAAAATGCAGCTGCATATCAAAATAATAAACAACAGTAACACCAGCGGCTCATTAGGGTTCAAGAGTCATAATCGTGACAAACCGGTCTCCTGATGAAAAGGGAAAGGGCGTTGAGAAACCAAAATATTTGCCTTTTTCCCTTTCTCTCAGCCTCTTCTCTTTGTGGGGGCCTCGTCATTGTGGCTTCAGATGTTCCATTCCTGAGAGGGGGTGCCAAAGCTGCCTGTCTCTGATGAAGGGAGACAATAAGAGTTGTCTTTGTACAAGCAGGAAGGAGCAGACAGGAAGTACTAGTGCAGCAGTGAGAAATCATGGGGTGAGTCTGAGTCATATCACAAAGCAGCTCCCACTCCTTTTCCTCGATAATATCCCACCCTGCTGGGGCCCAGATCACCTGCTAAGTACAAGAGATCTCTGACAGTGTCTGGTAGCCACGGTGACACCACGCCTGGTAGCCACGGTGACACCACAGAGGACTCAGACATGCTGTTAATGACCTGTAGAAAATATCTCCTGACTGAAAATAATGAGCCTCCCCTTCACACTCCCTGTGGGCCAGGATGATCCTGGCTTGGAAGGGTGGGGCTGGGGGAGATGGCTCCTGAGGGTTGGTCCAGAAGTTCTTTGGTGCTACCGTCATCTGAAGAAGGTTTGACTGGGGCTCCAGAATCTGTGTCCATGGCCAACATATGATGTTATTGGCTGAGTTTCCAACCCTTGATGTGGATGTCCCAAATAAGATGCCATGGGTGTCCTCACAACATAGCGGCTGGCTTTCCCCAAGAGTGAGATACCCCAGCAGAACTCACATCTAAAAAGACTGTCTTCCTCTCTGGGTTCAGGGTTTACAAAGGATGGCAGGAGTGTGGGGGTGGGGGGAAAAATGTCCAAAAATTCAACTGTCAGTTTAGAAGGGCTGCCTGCCTGCCTGCCTGCCTGCCTGTCTGTCTGAATTGCCGGGACCTGGTGGCCTGTATCTTACAAAACCTTGAGGTGACATAGTGAATAGAAACTGGTTCTCTGGATGTCTTACATGACTGGTTTACCATTTCTGATACTGGGGGACAAAAGAGTGGATATGCATTACTAGCCAATATTTTTTCCTTCGATGCCTACGAGATAGTCTCCAACAGAAGAGAGGGAGAGGGACCAGGAACTATCTAAGGGTGTGTGATGACCCAGCCCTCAATTGTGTTGAAGGGAGTGTCAGTGTTGGGGTGTGTCCCCTCACTTTCTTGGCCTCTCTGCCTTGCTCTTTCTATCTGAAAAACTCAGCCTTGAGCGGTGAATCCCCAGAGGAAAAACAAACAAACAATCAAACAAACAAATAGATACACCTAGGGCCAGGAGATAGGTCCCCAGAGGGTGCCTGCCATGACACGCTGTCCTGCCCCTTGCTCTCCATTGCCAGGCCTTCTCTGGTGGGACACACCTGTCCCCTTTTAGGACTCAAGGAGCCAGTTCTTGGAGGTGCCTCTGTTCCTCTCTCGTCGCCCAGCTTAAGCCTCGAGGCTGGGCTCACGCACGGCTCCCGTCACGGGCTGATTTGTCAGTGATTTGTGGTGAACATTTGTGGCTTAATAAAGAGCCTTTGCAGCCACCGTGTTTATCACTGCTCAAGCCTCGCGCCTTGCTAGGGAAACATCTGGAGCCAAGGAGAGTTCCAATAAAAACTCTACCGTGAGCTGTTTTGTCAAATTCCTTCAGCCACCATACACACACACACACACACACACACACACACCCTGGAGCCCTGAGTGAAGAACAGAGAGAGGTGGCCAGGGGTTCAAGTGTTGAGGAGTAGAGGACAGTCCCTTTCTGGCCCCATGACAGAGGGAATAACACCTTGGGCCACTGCCTTAGACTTTGGCACCCTGGATAAGGTCTCCATTGTTAGCAGAGTGGGTGGGAAGGAAAGGTTGCCTTCCTTCTCATGAAAGCAATTCCTAGGGGTCCTTGGAAAAGACTGCTGTGACTTTTGGGCTGTGGGCTCCACTGCCATGGACAGACACCCCCTTCCCACAACTCTTTGGGGACCAGAAATTCCTGAGTGTAGACTCTCCCTCTACCTCCTCCTCCTTCCTGTTTCTCTGCCTCGCCGCTGCCTTTTGGTGCTCTCACTCCTCCAGGAGACCTGTCTCTCCCATTGTGACCTTGTCCCCCACTAGCATTTACCCAGTGAGGTCCCTCAGGGTGGGGCCAGGGATGGTCTCCTGCTGGCATCAGAGGGGGGGAACTTCCAGCCTGAGGAAATGTCACTGTGGTGTCTGTCCTAATCTCTCTGTTTCTTTTTCATATTGGAAATCGAGAGGGAAGAGACAAAAAAAAAAATCCACTGGGAGCAGTGGGATCATACACACCTGAGAGCTTAGTGCTGAAATGGAGAGAAAGGAAGAGAAGAAAGTCAAAGAAGATTATGTCACCCAGAGCCCAGGACACAAAACACAACTCTCTGAAGCATTCCTAACTCTTTGATGTGTTCTCAGCTGCCTGACGCGTTTCCAACAGTCTCAGGCCAGAGCTCCTGATGGTATCCGACGACTCCCAAGGGAATCAAGTTCTGCTTGTGCTGGACAGGAGGAGTCTGAAGAACTAACTCTGTGACTGAGGCTCTCCTCGCTGCACCCCAGAGGTAGCTCAGCGAGGAGAGTGCAGGACTTGTGTGCATGAGGCTCCTGAGTGACCCTCCCCCCAAGGGTTGCTTCTGCCCTAGTGAGGCTCTAGTCTCGTTCTCATAAAGTGAATCAATCTTCAACACTAGATTTCCCTTGCCAGCCTCACCTTCCAGAGATCCCCTTTTCTCATGTCACAGGAGGGGAAAACAATCAAAAAGGTCATAGAGGAGAAGCAGGGATGTTTGGAAAGTCTGACCATTTGTCGTATGTGAGTTTCTAAGTCCATCTGCTGATTTGTTTGGGGGAGGAGGGGCAGGGATAGGATGAGAGGTGACATTTAGGTCTTGGTGTATGATGGAGAAGGGCGCCCTAGGCTGCATCCTACTGCAAGACCACTTCAAGGTTCACGCAGATTTTTTTAAATATTTATTTATTCACTCCCTTTTGTTGCCCTTGTTTTACTGTTGTAGTTATTATTGTTGTTGTTATTGATGTCATCATTGTTGGATAGGACAGAGAGAAATGGAGAAAGGAGGGGAAGACAGAGAGGGGGAGAGAAAGACAGACACCTGCAGACCTGCTTCACTGCCTATGAAGTGACTCCCCTGCAGGTGGGGAGCTAGGGGCTCCAACCGGGATTCCTTGAGCTTCATGCCATGTGTGCTTAACCTGCTGTGCTAGCCCAACTCCCTCCCTCATGTAGATTTTTTTAAAAAAATCTTTGGGGGGACTTCCAGAGGTGGGGCTACGAGCAGCAGCAAATCTGTTTCTCTCTTCTCCTCTCCTCTCCTCTCCTCTCCTCTCCTCTCCTCTCCTCTCCTCTCTTCTCCTCTCCCGGATCAACTAGGAATACCAAAGGAGACCACCTGGGACTGAAAGAAGACAGGACTAGAACGACTACAGGAACCCACCAAATCACTGGTGAGTGCAAACACACGTGGCTGGTGACAGAGAGGAGCCTAGGGAGAGACTAAGTGGCTGGGAACAGTCCCGGCAGTTTATCAGTTGAGACACCACCTCCAGTTGCTCCACCAACAAGGGGACAGCTGAAGGGAGGAGAGGACTCCCCGGAGACTCACCACGTGCTACTCTGAGTCTCCATTGCTACTGCCCTCAGAATCTGGAGCAGCAGCAGAGAGGGACACCAGGGGACAGAGATCTAACCAGCAAATTCAGGAGAAGACCTATACCTCAGTGGCATAGCAGTGGGGCTGAGAAAGTCTCTTTGCATAACCACTGGACTATCTCTGCCACACGCTGCCTTATCTCTTGGTCAAGAGTCAGTGATTATGCTAAGAAGCCTACTTATAGTTTAGAAGCCCTCAGGTTCCCATAGCCTACAGAGAAGAAGAAAAAGAAGAAAAAAAGAGGCTTTTAAATCACTGAGCTCCAACTCAGGGATTAAAATACTATTGAAACAACTATTAACTTCCACCACTGTGAACCCTTTAATTACCTTACTTACACACAAGTCAATCCAGGAAATAGTGATCAGTAATTTGAAAAGTACTAAGAGAGGGAACTCATAACATAATATATAAAATGGGTAAACCAACAAGAAGAAATATTGGAGAAACAAACCAGGACAACAGTCCAGCTAAAAGCCCCCCAAAGGGTGAAGCACAAAATAACGAGTTCAACATCCAGACATTAGCTAACGAAATAATCATAGGAGTGAGTAAAGAGTTTAAAAGAATTGTAGTCAGAAATACAGGAACAATAAATGAGAGTCTGGAAGAAAACACTAACTATCTCAAGGTTATTAGAGAGCTGAAAGCTGAAATAGCTGAGCTAAGAACACAACTAGCTGAACAAGCTAAAACAGTATCAGAACTCCAGATGAACTCCAGAAAACAGTAGAGGGCAGAGAGAATAGAATCAATGAGGCTGAAGACAGAATTAGCAAGATCGAGGATGAATTAGAGACAACTAAAAAAGAAGTAAGAGATCTCAAAAAGAGATTAAGAGATGCTGAAAACAACAACAGAGACCTATGGGATAACTTCAAAAGAAACAATATATGCATTATTGGCTTACCAGAGGAAGAAAGAGAGGTATAGAAAGAAAGCATTCTTCAGGCCATAATAGCTGAAAACTTCTCTAGTCTAGACAACATCAAAGACATAAAGATTCAAGAAGCCCAGAGGGTCCCAAACAGAATTAACCCAGACTTAAAGACACCAAGACACACCATATTTAGAATTGAAAGGAATAAGGATAAAGAAAGGATCCTGAAGGCAGCAAGAGAAAAAAAAGAGTCACCTACAGAGGAAAACCCCTAAGATTAGCAACAGACTTCTCCACACAAACACCAGAAGAGAATGGCAAGATATCTCTCGAGTGCTCAATGAGAAAGGCTTTCAACCAAGACTACTGTATCCTGCTAGACTGTCATTCAGACTAGATGGAGGCATCAAAACCTTCTCAGACAAGCAACAGTTGAAGGAATCAACTATCACCAAGCCTTCCCTGAAAGAAGTTCTGAAAGGTCTTCTATAAACAGTCAGACCATCATAAATAGGACATATATCAGAACACTCTAAAACTCTACAAGAATGGCGTTAAAATATCTTCAATCTTTGATATCAATAAATGTCAGTGGCCTGAATTCACCTATTAAAAGACACAGAGTAGGAAGATGGATCAGAAAATACAACCCAACAATATTCTGTCTACAGGAAACTCACCTAACTCAACAAGACAAACACAGACTCAAAGTGAAAGGATGGAAAACTATCATACAAGCCAATGGCCCACAAAAAAGGGCAGGAACAGCTATTTTCATATCTGACATGATAGACTTTAAAATAAATAAGATTAAAAAAGATAGGAATGGACACTACTTAATGCTCAGAGGACCAGTCAATAAAGAGGACTTAACAATCATTAACATCTATGCACCCAATGAGAAGCCATCTAAATACATCAAACTTCTACTGAAAGAGCTACAGCAATATATTAACAGCAACACAGTCATAGTAGGGGACTTCAACACCCCACTCTCTCAACTTGATAGATCATCCAGGCAGAAAATCAATAAAGACATAAGGGAGCTAAATGAAGAGATAGATAAACTAGAACTATTGGACATTTTCAGAGTCATTCATCCCAAGAAACTGGAATACACATTTTACTCAAATCCACATAGGTCATTCTCAAGGACAGACTATATGTTAGGCCACAAAGACAGCATCAGCCAATTCAAGAGCATTGAAATCATCCCAAGAATGTTCTCAGACCACAGTGGAATGAAACTAACACTTAACAATCAACAGAAGATTAGTAACAGTCCCAAAATGTGGAAGCTGAACAGTACACTTATGAACAACCTCTGGGTCAAAGAGGAAATCAAGGAAGAAATCAAAATGTTTCAAGACTTCAATGAAAATGAAGACACAAGCTATCAAAATATTTGGGACACAGCTAAGGCAGTACTAAGAGGGAAGTTCATAGCTATACAAGCACACATTAGGAAACAAGAAAAAGCACAAATAGCCTGATTGCACATCTTAAAGACCTAGAAGAAGAAGAAGAACAAAGGAACCCTAAAGCAACCAGAAGGACAGAAATCACTAAAGTTAGGGCAGAAATAAATAACATTGAGAATAAGAAACCCATACAAAAGATCAACGAAAGTAAATGTTGGTTCTTCGAAAGAGTGAACAAAATCGACAAGCCTTTAGCCAGACTCACAAAACGAAAAAGGGAGAAGACCCAAATAAATCGGATAGTAAATGAAAGAGGAGATATCACAACAGACACCGCAGAAATTCAACATATCATGTGAGGCTTCTATGAACAACTATATGCCACCTAGCTAGAGAACCTGGAAAAAATGGGCGATTTCCTAGATACCTATCAATTTCCAAAACTAAGTAAAGAGGAAGTGGATAACATGAACAGGCCCATCACAGCTAATGAAATTGAAACAGTTATCAAAAATCTTCCCAAAAACAAAAGTCCTGGACCAGATGGTTTTACAAATGAATTCTACAAAACCTTCAAAGAAGAACTAATACCTCTACTTTTAAAAGTCTTCCAGAAGATTGAAGACACTGGAATACTCCCTGCCAGCTTCTATGAAGCCAACATCACTCTGATACCAAAAGCAGACAGGGACACAACCAAAAAAGAAAACTACAGACCAATATCTCTGATGAACATAGATGCTAAAATATTGAACAAAATTCTAGCCAACAGGATACGTCAGTATATTAAAAAGATTGTTCATCATGACCAAGTGGGGTTTATCCCAGGCATGCAAGGTTGGTTTAATATATGCAAATCAATCAATGTGATTCACCACATCAACAAAAACAAGACCAAAAACTACATGGTCATATCAATAGATGCAGAGAAAGCCTTTGACAAAATACAACATCCCTTTATGATAAAAACACTACAAAAAATGGGAATAGATGAAAAATTCCTGAAGATAGTGGAGTCTATATATAGCAAACCTACAGCCAACATCATACTCAATGGTGAAAAACTGGAAGCATTTCCACTCAGATCAGGTACTAGACAGGGCTGCCCACTATCACCATTACTATTCAACAAAATGTTGGAAGTTCTTGCCATAGCAATCAGGCAGGAGCAAGGAATTAAAGGCATACAGATTGGAAGAGAAGAAGTCAAACTCTCCTTATTTGCAGATGACATGATAGTATACATGAAAAAACCTAAGGAATTCAGCAAGAAGATTTTGGAAATCATCAGGAAATACAGTAAGGTGTCAGGCTACAAGATTAACATTCAAAAGTCAGTGGCATTCCTCTATGCAAAACTAAGCTAGAAGAAATTGAAATCCAGAAATCAATTCCTTTTACTATAGCAACAAAAACAAAAAATATCTAGGAGTAAATCTAACCAAAGAAGTGAAAGACTTGTATACTGAAAATGATGAGTCACTACTCAAGGAAATTGAAAAAGACACAAAGAAGTGGAAAGATATTCCATGTTCATGGGTTGGTAGAATTAACAGCATCAAAATGAATATACTACCCAGAGCCATCTACAAATTTAATGCTATCCCCATCAAAATCCCAAGCACATTTTTAGGAGAATAGAAAAAATGGTACAAATGTTTATCTGGAACCAGAAAAGACCTAGAATTGCCAAAACAATCTTGAGAAAAAAGAACAGAACTGGAGGCATCACACTCCCAGATCTCAAACTGTATTATAGGGCCATTGTCATCAAAACTGCTTGGTACTGGAACATGAATAGACACACTGACGAGTGAAATAGAATTGAGAGCTCAGAAGTGAGCCCCCACACTTATGGACATCTAGTCTTTGACAAAGGGGCTCAGACTATTACATGGGGAAAGCAGAGTCTCTTCAACAAATGGTGTTGGAAACAATGGGTTGAAACATGCAGAAGAATGAAACTGAACCACTGCATTTCACCAAATTCAAAAGTAAATTCCAAGTGGATCAAGGACTTGGATGTTAGACCACAAACTATCAGATACTTAGAAGAAAATATTGGCAGAACTCTTTTCTGAATAAATTTTGAAGACATCTTCAATGAAATGAATCCAATCACAAAGAAGACTAAGGCAAGTATAAACCTATGGGACTACATCAAATTAAAAAGCTTCTGTACAGCAAAAGAAACCACTACCCAAACCAAGAGACCCCTCACAGAATGGAAAAAGATCTTTACATGCCATACATCAGACAAGAGTTTAATAACCAACATATATAAAGAGCTTGCCAAACTCAACAACAAGACAACAAATAAAGCCATCCAAAAATGGGGGGAGGACATGGACAGAATATTCCCCACAGAAGAGATCCAAAAGGCCAAGAAACACATGCAAAATGCTCCAAGTCTCTGATTGTCAGAGAAATGCAAGTAAAGACAACAACGAGATACCACTTCACTCCTGTGAGAATGTCATACATCAGAAAATGTAGTAGCAGCAAATGCTGGAGAGGGTGTGGGGTCAAAGGAACCCTCCTACACTGCTGGTGGGAATGTCAATTGGTCCATCCTTTGTGGAGAACAGTCTGGAGAACTCTCAGAAGGCTAGAAATGGACCTACCCTATGACCCTGCAATTCCTCTCCTGGGGATATATCCTAAGGAACCCAACATATCCATCCAAAAAGATCTGTGTACACATATGTTCTTGGCAGCACAATTTGTAATAGCCAAAACCTGGAAGCAACCCAGGTATCCAACAACAGATGAGTGGCTGAGCAAGTTGTTGTATATATACACAATGGAATACTACTCAGCTGTAAAAAATGGTGACTTCACCGTTTTCAGCCGATCTTGGATGGACCTTGAAAAAATCACGTTGAGTGAAATAAGTCAGAAACAGAAGGATGAATATGGGATGATCTCACTCTCAGGCCGAAGTTGAAAAACAAGATCAGAAAAGAAAACGCAAGTAGAACCTCAAATGGAATTGGCGTATCGCACCAAAGTAAAAGCCTCTGGGGTAGGTAGGTGGGGAAAACAAGGTCCCCCTCTTGGCTCTACACACAGAGTTTAAAAATCATTTATTTATTTATTTATTTATTTATTTATTTATTTATTTATTTATTTATTTATTGAATAGAGATATAGAGAAGTCCAGAGGGAAGGGGGAGAGAAAGAGGGATGGAGGGATAGAGGAAAGGAGAGCTTTACTATTCATGAAGTGCCTCTCTCTCCTGTAAGTGGGGACCAGGGGCTTGAACTCAGGTCCTTACACATTGTAAAATTTGGGCCCTACTGGGTGTGTCACCATCCAGCTCCTCACTCCACCTCACCACCCCCCCCCCACAGAGATGTTTTAAAAGGCAAGTGAGTCTTAGCTGCCTATAGCAAACTACACAAGGCAAACTTTGGCAATTTCCTAACTTATAAAATAGAAAGAAAGGAAAAAATGGTTACCTGGAGTGAATCTGTTGTGCAGGCACTGAGCTCCAGTGATACCCAGGCGGAAAGAAAGAGAAAGTAAGAAAGAAAGAGAGAGAAAGAGAAAGAAAGAAAGATAGAAAGGAAAGGAGAGAGAGGGAGAGAGAGAGAGAGAAGGTAAGACAGGTACCTG